>NC_081412.1:643411653-643726653 GCF_030272615.1 Cryptomeria japonica
CCAATGTGTTTTGTTTTTCTTCTATGTGAAATGAAGATCATTGGTAATAATTATGAATGGATTGGGTTGCAGATACATTTCAGGTTATAAAAATCGCTTTCAAAATTTTATCAAATATCTACGAGAAATGGGTGATGAGGTATTTCAATATTAATACATTACTCAATTTTTATTGTTGTCTTTTTCCAAAGAAAAATTTTCAGCTAGTTGATTTTATTTAATCTAAAAAATGCGTATATAGTGGAGTGTCATCTTCAATATGTTTTATTATTTGTATAATGTATTCATAGGTACTTTTATAGCTGAGGAATAATGTCTGACTTAATATGTCTGCCAGGTTATTGTTGTGACAACTCATAAGGGAGTACCTCAGGAATTCTACGGGGCAAAAGTCATAGGATCATGGAGGTTTTTTTTCAATTCTCCTTTCCCATTTCCCCCCACCCATTTGTGGACATGTATATGTGTACTAATTATTTCTTGTCAAATAATAAGCATGAAAAAGTGGGAGTATTTTAAGGAATTAAGTTTTGACTCGATGCTCTCTACAATTTTTCTTGAGCTTGCCAAATCATATTTCTTCTCACTAGAAAGATTTTCCAAATTCCGAACATATATAGTTCTTTAACCTATTTTCATTTGTTAACTAGTTGAGCATGCATGAGGATAACAACATTTTGCAGAAGTGATATCTTATGGCCCATGACAATCATGGTAAGAAGAAGCAGGCCATAGTGTGGAATATTTCTAATATTTTAGATTTGGCAATTCCACAAAATATAACTTACTAGGGGAAGTCAGATTCTCTGTCATATGCATTGGCTATATCAAGCTTGATAAATGGGTCTTTTTCTTCTTTGTTTCTCCATGGTTCTTGAGAGGAAAACATTATCAACAAACCATCTTAATAAACCACCTATTTTGCAGAGATCAACTAAGAAAGGATGGGTTTCGGTCTAACTTGTATCTTATATTGTGAACAGAAACTGGTGTAATCTTTCCAGAATGGCTGAATTTTTCTCATTAAGATTGAGAGCTCGCAAATTAAAAATTTACTGAACGGTCAATTATTTTATAATTTTGGTACACAGCTTTAGAGAGGCTTAACTCTATAAATTTTCAAGTGACCTTTAAAAAGCTAATCTAGAAGTCTTTTTGTCTGGAGACTTCCCTTTCTTGAGGGAGATCAATACATTGTGATAGTTCTTTCGAGGGGATTGGAGCAATTTGTATCTTTGTAACAAGTGATGGAATGACATAAGCATATAAGATTTGAGCTTTTCTTCAGGAGTGTATTTTTCCTTATCAAGTAGATTTTTGAAGAAATATACAGAGTAGCTTTTGAATTCATCTACCTAGATCCCACTTCTACCTTTGACATTCTGTTGGTAAACAGATTTGTTGCTTTTAGAAACTTTCTTGAAAAACTTTGTTTTGCCCTGTAATTAGCAACAAAGCGTTCACAACAGTTGAAGAATCACAAAAACAAAAGAATGGTAATTCTTCTCTGCGTTTGAGAGGGGCAGCTCCCTCGTATAATGGGGGTATTTGGATTTTTCGAAAATTTAAAGAACGAACAATAAAGAAAGATTGAACGCCATATAAGGTATGAATCTAGATTAAAATAAATCCCATATAATCAAGTTTGAGATACCACAACTTGAAATAAACTTCTTCACATTCAATGTTAAAGGGAAAGCATTAGGTAATCATCAATCAAACACAAGAACATTGATAATAACCCATGAGAATAAGTTGAACACACATCCAAATTGATCTCTATTGCTTAATTGCTTGAATAATACTATCCAAGTCTCTTATACAAAGCTTGTGAAAAAGTGGAATCCCCTTTACATTGAATAATAATGAGATATATATAGGTGAAGTGGTAACCACCTGAGGTAACTACCCTAACCACCTTTATAACTACTTTATAACTTCCTCAACTACTTGAAATAACTTCCTCAACTTTGGGAGAAATAACTACTTAGAATAACTACCCAAAATGAGAACTTAGGATAACTACCTCATATGAAAAGAGCCAAGATTATCCTTTATTACAATATAGAAATAGAGATGAGAGAAAGGAAACTCGATCATGAGAGTTATTTACAAAGAAAGACAAAAACATGATGCGAGTAACACAACAAAAATGAAGACTACAAAATGCAACTCTGCACTTATTCTAAGCTAACTCCTTGCATTGCTGATGAGGCTGTTGCTTCTGTAGGCACTTTAGGTTGTCCAGGTCCTTTGTCTCTGAAGATTCTGAAAAGTCGAATGGCCGAAGTGACAGATTTTCCTTTGGGAATTAGGATGTTAGCTATCCTCATTTTCCATGTCTTCAAGTTTCTATGAATGCCACTTAGTTCTGTCACCATGCTGAGTGTCTGAGGCATAGAAGTTCTCAAGGAATAGTAAATATCAATCAACCTTTCGATGGTATTTTCACTGAAGTTTGTCTTGTTAAAAAGCTGCTGATCTACCATGTTCTGGAAGCTATTCTGTAACACCTGCAAATCTTCCATCAATGTCACATCTGGGAGAAGAGTAGTGAGTTGTCCTTGGAGTTTGGTACACACTTGATCACATGAAAGCATGAGCTTTTCTAACTCTGATGAAACTTGATCTATGATCACTAGTTTCTAGTTAATGCTTTCTATCCATATCTCTGGATAATCTTTTTCATTACTAGGCAAGATTTTCTCGGTTGCAAGGGTGTCCATTCCAATTTCTATCATTTGTTTAAAATCATTCACAATTTCTTTCCAGGCTGCCTCCTCTTTCTTGACATTCCTCAAGTCTTTCTCAATAGTATTTTTCTTTATTAAGGCCTCATCATGGATAGATTTTGCTTGGACTAGGAATTCACATGCGAGAGTTTTGACCTTTTCTACCCATCCTTCAGTTACCTTTCCATAGGCTTGGTACTTTTGAAGATTATCCATAACATTCTTTTCAATTACTCCTTCTAGTGTAAACATAATTGGCTGGCGATCTACACTTAGTGGCATAGTGGAGGTATCAACTACGGATCTCAAGTAAGAAGACAAAGTGTGCACTTGTTGTTTCAATTGATCCTTGGATTGCTTATCCTTTTCACTTCTCTCCACCATTCTGGCTGCCATCACATTAAAGTTCTGAATATCAGACTCATGAGAAGAAGGTCCCATATCAATCTTTGTCATAACAAAGTCCGCAGAGGTGGCCTCATTTGTATCCTTCTCAGATATGGGTTGAGCAATCTCTAAGCACATATTCCTTGAATTTGGATCAGTCTTTATTCTTGAGGATACTTTGAGTTTCTTCGGTTTTTTAGCTCTTTCAAAAAGATCAAATATGCTACTAAATTTAGGTACCACTAGCTTTTCTACCCTCCTCTTCTTCAATAGACTTTGTTCTAACCATGGGAATGAAGAATTTTCTGTGGACTCTTGGATGTTTTCCTGTCTTGCTACCAGTGTTGTAGTCACCTCTCTGATTTCTTCAAATTGATCGCTTGGATTGCTTGGAAATGATGAATCCATGACTAAAGTATTTTGTTGTGCTTCTTGTCGTAGGGATTCAATAGGAACTGAGGGAGATATGGAATGCATTCCATCATCAAATCTTGTGTCATCTAGAATTTCCACTGGAACTTGATCCTTTACTTGACTTGCAATAGAATTTTCTTCTATGTCTTTTGCTCTGGATTTCTTCTTCTTTTGTCGGGGTTCATCACCACATGTGTTTTGAAGATTGTTCCTCCTTGGAGGGTCTTCATCTTCATCACTTCCTTGAGTATTCTGGTAAGAAGGAGTATCCCTAGCTGGAGTATGGGAAGAATGTAGCGACGTAGAGCTCTCAAGCTGACTTCCTTTCTTTCTTGGAGTTTCCTTTGTTGGTCTGGTAGCAGTCATTTGAGTAATCTTCTTCTTAATCCAGGCTTCAGAATTCTTGATTACAAAACTTGTTCTTTCTCTGACATCTCTCATTTCCGGATCTGCCCAATTCAAACTGGGAAGTGGCTAGGACTGGACTTGCTCAAAATAGATAGGATCAATCAAATCAGATCCATCATCTTCAATGCCTTCTATGGTCCAATCCATCTTGAAATCTTTCATTTGCTTCAAAGTTAACCTGGTCCAATCTCTTTTTCTAACCTCGAACTCGTCTTCGCAATCCTCCCAAAAGTCTTCGAGATTAGGAAAATGAAAATAGCCAGGGCCTAACTTTAAGCTGCTCTTGACATAATCCTTACTATCAAAAGGAAACCTCATCTGATATGGATACAAGTTGACCTTGGATAAAGCTTTTTCTGTCTCATCTGCTCTTGAACTTGACTCACATCTATAGTGCTCGAGACAAATGGGAAAGGCTACCCCTCTATTCTTTCTATCTCTGCATTTCTTTTGAACTGAAACCAATTGCCGACAAAGCTCAACTAAAATGAGCTTATCATCAACATATCTGGGTAGCTTGTGTGGATAACCTTCAAATCCTCCTACTCGAAGATAGGTAAATCTCGGAAACTGGATGAAGAAACTTCCATATTTCTTTATCAATTTAGCGGCTTCCTTTGATATTCTGGTGGCAATGTCTCCTTGTAATAACCTTACTGCCCACATTATGAAAGCATCATTCACCCGCCTGAAATATACACAAAGCTTTACTCAAGTTGCAATTGCTTGTAATAATGGTAAACTTGAGTTTCTTGATTCAGGACACCATTAGTACTCAACTCTGGCCATGACCTCAAATTAGCAATAGCATATATCAAGTAAGAGATCATATGGAAACGTTGACTTGTTTTGAAGTGCACTAACTGGTCATGTATGCAGTTGCTGATGAGATGACCCCAGTCAATGAATTGCTTACCGGCAGAGATGACTGTTATGAAGAGATACATCCACATTTCAAACTCAGTGGAGTCAGGACTTCCTGTCACTCTATGGAGTAACAAAATCAAGTAACAAATCTCTTTGATGAAAAGAGAACGATGGAGTGTTTTTGGAAGCTGAGACTGTCCTCCCCGTGGCGCAACCATCCATTCTTTAGCCAGATTGTTGAGGCATTTGCTTCTATTGTCGCTGAAGTATTTATAAGCTTTTTGCTTATCGATGTGAGTGAACTTTTCCTTATATGGCAAACGAAGAATAATAGCTATTGAAATTCCGTCTAGTTTGGCCATTAAGGATCCGTCTGTAGCTCTTATCTCTCTTGCATCGGGATTATATCTTTTTGAGCATTCTAGTACCAAATCTGCACATTGAATTGATATGGGAAAACATGCTGCTTCAATCAAGCCACTTCCCGCCACTCTACAAGACAATTTTGATCTGTCACCTTCCATGAAGAACCTTTTGATCTCCTGCAAATTTATGTGCCCAATCTTGGTATCATGAACCTCTGGAATCATGGTGGTGATCATCGGAGCGTACTTGTACTCCTGAGCCTTGTACTTCATGATGGTATTTTCGCAGACCCTTTTTATTGAAGTCCTCTATGTCAATGTTACTGAAACTTTGAGACTTTGAAGATTTGCGACTGACTTGATTAAGTGACTATGTCTCGCCCATAAGTAAGATCTACCCACTGTCTTTATCATGGATGATCCATTTGTTCCTCCTTGAATGGCTGCTCATAGAATTTGATATTACTTTATTGGCCTTTAAGTGATCATCATAATGATTCTTAGCTGGCATCTGATATTAATCTGCTCATGATTATCTTGACAATCAATGACACAATGTTACCTTCTTGAAACTGAGGTTTGTGATCTCTGTCACTTCTTTGAATGGAAAAATGACTTTTCCTTTGGTGTTTTGGGGCTGATTATGACAAAGACTCGGACCATTATCTTCTCACTGTTTATTGAACTGTGCATTAGATCTATTGGGGTTGTTGTGATAGCTGTGACCATGCCTGATAGATTCTCTGCTCATTGATGATTTCTATCAACCATTCATGTTGTCAATGTCTTCAGTATTGTGAATCAATTGTCCAATAGCTTGGACTGCACTACTTGAGATGTAATGTATGCACTGTCTCAGATCTTTAGATTTGTTAGCACCGTTCTTTATGACTAAGGTTTACCTTTATTCATCATTCAAAACTTCATACCTCTGTTCACTGACCTAAGGCTGATATCTCCTGTAGATATGCTACTCACTGTTTTGACAGGTCTATGGTTGGCTTCTATTTGAAATCTTTGGCACTGTATTTACTTTGTTTCTCATTGTATTGGACTAAACCATTGTGTCTTGTTTTTTTTCTGTCTAAGCCTCTTAACGCACTGTCATAAAGCTTTCATATCTTCATGCAGGAGTGAGGATGCTAAGGAAGGTGGCGTAGTGCTATTCTCAGCTATCCATGAGATAGTATCCTTTCTGGGAAACCTTGGAACATCTGATGACTCTATTCCTTGCTGTGAAGTTCTTGCATATCATCGATAACCTGCAGAAAACATCGATAACCTGCAGAAAACACCTCGAAATGCAATATTTCATCTTTAAAATTTGCAAGTGTGAGTAGCGTTAAGGGGCACGATAGCATGCAGGTCGACCAGAGCATTTGTAACTGTGATATCTGATATACATCTTCCTCCCATCGATGGTTTGGTGGATGTTTACAACCTATTCCATGTTTGCAGAGCCTGGCGCTATGTTTGCAATTCCATTCACTTGGAAATGAATACCTCTACACCCGCGTGAAAGGAGCCATCCGGCTATCAGGCATTTAAACATTTCTTATTCAACATCTGCGAGTGGTCTTCAACTTGTGAGTGGAGTCTAGAGAGCACGATAGCAGGCATATTTATCGGCATGCAAAACAAACGGTGAAGGTTGTTATAAAACCGATTTTGCTATCCTTCACAAGCTACGTGGTGTATTCAATCCGCCAGGTGGACGTTCAAGGAGGCGGCGATATCTTTCAAAACACTTTCATATCGCCGCTGAAAACTAAGAAGTTGCAGTGTATCGACATCTTGCTCATGTTGGCTAACTCACCGGAAGCATGAAACCGTTGCATAACTTTGAGTTTTCTCATATTGTGCGTAAGAACGTATTGATAACTTGATGATTTTTACCAACTTGATGATAATTTCTCATTCGCAACTCGAAGTTGTTGTTCATTGGTCCCTTTAACCATTTTACCATGTTGCCACTAACACTTGGTCAACCGCCAGCTTAGACCGTTGATGATCATTGTTTACTTTAAACTCTTTGAAAATGCCAATAACAATCCTAGACAATACAATATTATCATTCATTTATTGGCGATTCGAGGGATCATTTAACTTGGAGTTTAGAAGTCAACATATTATTTTGAATCATATCCTTTACTTTGAAAACGTTCATAGGATTACAAATACAAATACAAAGAGTTTCTCGATTTTCTCAAAAACATGATTTGCAACCCTTCACCATCATGATGTGAAGTACAATTATAACTTTTAAAGCTTGGGCGAACTTTGAGAATTCACATATAGTCCCCTTTTTTTTTACGAATACATCCAAATATATGACGAACCATTCACACTAAAACGACCCGTTATTACATGGAAACGAAGAAGAATTATAGTTGTCAAATTTACAATTAGGATCAACACATTCAAATCTGAAATTATTGTTCAATTTCTACAAGATGTCTAGTTTTGGAAGGATTTGTAGTTTGTTGCCTGGATTTCAGTCACCAATATCTCTTTCCATCTACAGATCTTTCAAAGACTCTCTAGCAGGCAAATTCTATGGAAAAAGAATCATCTGTCATTACCCTTTGTAACAATTCTTCCTAGAGGTCATCTAACTGCAGTTCTGTAGATGTCTTTCCCCTTTCTCAGTCAAGACTTTTAGTTTCTCTTTCACATTAATGATTTTTCCTTCAAGATCTTGTATTGCATTGTTGGAAGAGGGAATTTCTGATGACCAGCTTGGCAGAAATAACTTGCTTTAACAACTAGATCATGTTACAAATTTCATTTTAGTATCCCTGCTGGAAAATATGTATAATTGGCCAGGAGTCTTGACTTCGATACAGAGGGGACCTGTTAATCAAAAACCAAATCCCCAGTTAGAAAGGATCAAGACAATGAAGCTGCTAATTTTTTATTTTTATTTTTAAACTCCTTGTGAGTAAACAGAAGGAATTAAATCTAACCAATAAACTATTCACTTACAGATTCTCCTTGTTCTCCCTGTATGGGTCTTTATTACAAGTTCCTGCCCATTTTCCAAATTAATAACCTAAGTCACCAGGTTCGAATTTGAAGTTCGACAACTTTGAAATTCGAATGAAGTTCGATGAGGGAAAAATTCGAAATGTATAAAATTCAAATTAAATTCGCCATATGTAATTTTTAAATTGTTTTAATAAATATATGTAATATATCTATAAAAATGCCTAAATAGTTTAACATTGATAAATAGATTTGAAATCGTTACAAAAAGATGACATATTTATAAAATATAAACCATAGGAAACATATGTTAGGGCACGAACGGCGGCAAAAACGGCAGGCAAACTTCTCCTGCAGGCTGCGACTATCATGGGTCTGCGACTACTTCTCCTGCAGGCCGCAACCCACGACAGACTGAAGATGTGTCTAAAAAATATTAACAGAAGAAAAAGGCCAAAAATTTAAAAAAAAAAAAAAAATTCGAATTTCAATGATTTTTTTTTTTTTTTTTGAAGTTCGGCGAATTTCAAACTTCAAGGATGAAATTCGGCCGAATCTGGTTACTTAGTTAATAACCATTGAATAAGCCAGTTTAAAATTGCCTGTAATTAGGTTCATAGATAGCTACTTAGAATCAGGTTCCATTGAATTTGAGAACAAGATCATTTAAGAAAGAAATTTAGGTCAAACTTTTGTGATGTGAAAAGTTGGACCAACAACTCTGACTGCAAAGGTCATTGTTTAACAAAATTGCGCCTTATCTATGCTACACAATAAAGAGAATTAGAATCCCAAAGAATAGCTCCACAACTTGATTGGCCGAAACCTTTACTTCATCACAAGAAGACTAATGAAAAAGTTTACTTTAAACTCGAACCTGCCAGAGTGCATAACTGGCTAAATTTGGGGCATACCTAATATGCACGTGCACCTGGCATGTGGGTGTGCTTGCAAAATGCATCCAGATGAGCACTTAAGGTACATCAGATAGATTCTATCACACCCTAGAATCCCTGGTGCATTCGCCTATAATTGTACACTCATCCTCTTCAAAAAATGCATTAATATATAGAAAAAACGTATTGTAGGAATATAAATGTGAAAAGAGAGATACTTGATTTCAGTTTTGCATCATGATATCATGTTTAAAATTTCAGGTTTCAAGTTTGGTGTTTTAGTTGAAATGGTTACCCAAATTATCAATGTATCCGTGCTATCACTTTGCACATCTCTATGCCTTGCATACCCAAGTTTTGGGGGTCTGCATTTGGTATTGTGTACTAACACCCTGCATCTACTTGCATCTGTGCACTCCTGTAACCTTCTTAAACCTTACAAATGCAACTGGAACTTAATTTATTTCTCTGGATACAAACTAAATTGGATTTTCTATATCTATTAGTATTTCCTGTTTAAATGTTCTAGTCTGACTGTAAAAATATGTACTTTGTCTATTCCAAGTGTAAAATTTGTTTGACTGACAAGTTTGGGTTGCACATTATTGCATAAGTTCGCTTCAAGTTTGTTCGAGTACTAACTGTTGTCTCTATGTTTTCTTTATCCTCCCTTTCCCTTTCAATACTAGCAAGAAGTGCCAAGAACCATTCCAGAATTTTGGTAATTTGTTTGGCATCTTCATTTTCTTTAACATTTTTAGGAGGCTCTTTAAGTTCCTTTGATCTATTCAAAGAATTTTGGTGTCATCAGTTTTAGGAATATCTTGTGGACATTGTTTTTTATTTCTAATCAAATACCCATTGCAAGCTCTTTCTCCAATAAAATCTTCAGATCTCTCTTTCAATTTTCTAGCCTAGATGGAACCTTGTTTTCTGTTTTTTTTGTGTGTGGCTTGAGCAGCATTTGAAACCTTTCTGATTAAGAAACAATTTGTCTTCTAACAGTCATGAAAAGATGAACATATTTGTAGTAAATGATGCATAAATCAAGTCTGCTATAGGGAGGCTTTTGTCCATACTTATCTTGACGTAAGTTCCTGCCCATGCAGCCAAATCTCTCTTTGATTAATTGTTCAAACTTCAGAGTCAACTTATAGATTCTATTTCTATCCGTTATTTCTTAGGGTCTTTTCAATCCACATTTTGCAGAGAGAGGGAAGGTAAATTAATGTATATTAGGATATCAGGATGAATTTTCTTTGGTTGAGCTTCAAAGGCCACAGATTCATGTAAAGCCACTGTCTCCTGTAATCTGGAGCCTTTCTGCAATAGAGTGAAACGTGGAAACAAAGAATTTTCCATATATGGCTGCAACTTAAACAAGAGTATGAAACAGTGACATCAAGATTTGTTAATTGCCGATTCAAATATTTTTAGTGAGTGCTACAGAATATCACTTATAAACCATATCTTGATTTGGAAAGGTCTCTACTCAAGTTGCCACCTAATATTCTTGTAATGTACCCCTTTTGATTGCTCACTAAGCTGTTAGGAAGTTAACAGGGAGTGGGATTTGACTTTTTCGTTGTTGGCAGTTAGTGGTGGTCAGCCTTCAGTTAGGAGCAGAATTAATCAATGGGTTGTGCGTTTACTTAAATAAGTCACTGTACTTGTGGTTTCAGTTAACATCAGAGAATGAAGGGAGTGATGAGCAGTTAGTTGTCAGTTAGCTGCTTCATTTTAGTCGTTAACTCCTTTGATTGTGGATCTGGCCGGAAGAGGGATCTTTTTGAAATCATTAAAAAAATAAAAAATTCTTGTGAAGCATGCAGCAGCAGTATTCTTCAGTACCTGGAATGAAACCCACAGGCACAACCAGTAGGTTCGCGGGATGATACCCTTTAGCAACCAGCATCATACAGTCATAAAGCAGTAGCAGTAGTAAAAGCAAGATGTGGAGCTGCCAACGGTATGCTGGGAGAATGGGAATCTTCGTCAGCAGCCATTATCGGCAGGTTTCAGCCGAAATATATCTAGGCGTCCAAGATTCAACCAACACCAGCTTCATCCTAGGAACCAATCTGTATGCTGGGATGTCCAGTAACTTATGTGAATGATTCATTTGTACAGACTGATAGTTGTTAAAAGAATAAATAAAAGTTCTGTTGTTTTCCTTTCCTGTATTAGTTTTGTATTGTACTTAGGAATATTTCAGCTAGATAGGAATATTTCAGCTCTACTTCCAGTCTCAGATATCATACTACTTTCTGATAGTTATTTTCTCTGCATTTGAAGGCTCGTGTAATTTACAGTTTACTTGGTTAATTCATACATTTCATAAAAATTGTAATATTATCCTAGTTTAGAAGACTAGCGGCTGCATTCTTTGAGAATACCTGCAGTTGAAGGATGCTGTTCCTCAATGTCTGCCACAGTTGCAGGTCAATATTCAAATTTTGAAATTCAAAAGCCTGCTTAGTTGGATAGGATTAGATCACCATAGTCTTAATCAAAATCTCGCAAACCTTTTTCAGGTAGTTTTCTGAGCTATCTTTACTTACTCTGGAGTAAAGCAATAGCATGCTTTTTTTGTGTTTTGATTTGGGTATCAAAATTTATAATGGGTGTTTAGTGCTCATGGTTGCATATAAAAATATATGTGGTTCTTGATTTTGTTTTAGATTTGTTAGCTCTAGAAGCTGCTCATTTTACTAGATTTGCAATAAAAAAATTTAGAAGGCAAACTTGTACAAGTTTTCTTTGAGATGTACTAACTTAAACTAAACATACATGATTTTTTCACCTGCTCTACAGTAGTGCTTTACTTAACAAATTGACATACATCTCCATTCTTTTACCCTTTCATAGGTTCCACTATCTATGTCATGTTATCAATCTTTCTTTTCTTTTTACTTTTTACTTTTAGGATATTTTATTGAGAGCTATTGATATATCTCTAGGGATCATCGAACTTGCTTACAATGCCAATTGCATTATGTTTGTATTTGACTCTGATGATATTTAAACCTATTTTTTGTGTGCAGTTTTCCTTGTCCTTGGTATTCAAAAGTTCCTCTATCCTTGGCATTGAGCCCCCGAATTATTTGTGAAATTGCAAAATTTAAACCTGACATTATACATTGTACATCTCCAGGAATTATGGTGAGCATTATCTACTGTAATATGATATCAACTACTTGGTACTTAATGTCTTTGGGTACATTCATATTCAAAAACTGATCATTTTAGTTGTTTTCAGGTGTTTGGTGCCCTTATAATTGCAAAGCTGTTGTGTGTTCCTCTCGTTATGTCTTATCATACTCATGTTCCAATGTAAGTTCTTTCATCACTTTTTTGCTTTTGCATTGTTTTCTTTTTTTTTTTGGAAAATTTTCAGAAAATGAAACAAGTTTGATGAACTTTAGCAGTCAAGCTTTCCAATTTTGGATGGTACTTTCCTTGTGCTATATATTTTCAGTTGTTCTTAATGGAAAAAAATGAGTAGAACTAAACTGGAACTTGATTTGCAATATGTATAATATAATCAGACTTTAAAGATTTCTGCAATTTATAAACTTAAAAATTTAATTCTTGAACCAATTCTGCATAGCTGTAGATGTTATGGTGACTATGGTGCATGATGCCTCTCTGACAAATATGTATCTTGATGGTGATAAATTATCATATTGATAAAGTGACAAATGTAGAAAGCCTGAATTCATTCCTCTCAACGGTTCATTTGTCATGATTTGCAAATGCATTTCAACAGTGTTGAGTTGAGCCATTTTTGAGGGCATCTCTCAATCTAATTTGTTAATCTTTGAGCATTTGATTCTTAACATTGACTGAAATTTCGATTCAAAGAAAAATTAGAGTCTGTTAATATTTCTTCCCGTTTGTGGTTATTGAATTAGTTATAAAAATAGTGGAGACAGTTTTTGGGTGACTTTTTATAGGTATTTATTTGCTGGATTTAACATTTGTTTTAACTTTTAAATACATTTTGGATAAGCCTGCTCTTACAACCATATGGTATGTAATTTAGAGTATGCCATTCTGGCAAGCTTGCAGGTGAAAAAGGCTTGTAAATATTCCTCCACTATTAGAAAAGTTATATATATTCAAAGCTTTGGATTTAGAAGTTGATGGGAATTTGTGCCCATCCAAATAGTAGTTTGGTCCATTCAGTAGGCCTTCTGCAGGCCTATTTTCCATGTAAGGTGGGATTGATGTTGCAAGGCAATAAGGTAACAAAATCTCCCACTAGGAAAAAGCTAAGTTGTTGAATCGTGGGGTTTTTTGGGTGATTTCGGGTATGAAAGGTACCAGAATTGGATTCTGAAATGAATCTTTTGTGGGTACATCTAGGGTTTGCGTTTTTAGATGCCAAAATGTTTTTGAATTGTTTCTGAAATGTTTAGTAATTCTAGTTTGATCTCTTTGATATTCTTAAGACCTACAGTGCTGATTAGTGAACTCAGAACTTATCTATCATGAGATTCTAGTTTGATCTTTTTGATATTGAAAACTAAATTTAAATTAGTATGTTATGTTTCAAAATTTGAAATTTGTAATGGTTTTGTTTAGCATATGTATTGGTATATGACATTCTAAACTTAATTCTATTTTTTAGCTACATATATGTGTGTGTGTGTGTGTATGTGCAATAAACGTACCTGTTGGTGTACGTTTTATCATATACCAAACATTAGAATAAAATATCCAAGGATACTCTATCCTCTCCTGAACAAAATCACTACTTGTGCCAAGATTGCGAGAAAGACCACAAGGCGACTCCAAGGTCTATATGTGCGAACGGGTGACTTTATGTTGGATAGCTTCCTTGGTAATGTATGCTGAAATACAAGGGGGACTTACTCTTGAACAAATATCATTCACAAGCTAGGGCTTAGATGAATATTACAATGAATGCTTTCTCTCTTTTTTTTTGTGTTTTCAGATTTGAACTTCAAAAAAAGGATAAGAAGGATGAGGGTTTAGAAGTTCCAAGCTACTCCTATGAATGCAAGAGATGGTAAAGACTGGGTGAAACCAATAACAGTACTTTGTTTCGCCACGCTAGGACAACTACGCAAAGCAAGTGCAATCTTCTAAGGGTGTGCTCAAGATTTTCACACTTGAATAATACCATCAATCGAACAATATTTACTCAAAGCAAAATTTAAGCATCCACATTATAAGCTCAAGCTAACTTTACACATTGAACGAAAATCATCCATCCAAAGAAAGTATGAGCAAGATTTCACCAATCCAAACTATCAAATCTTTTGTTCATCTAACAACTTTGAAAGCAAATCTATTTTAATCAAATCTATTCTATTGTTGAAGAAAGATATGCAACTTGCAACCACTTAATCACAATAAGATTTCAAAGTAAACACTTGCAAATGAACTTTTAGTATTCAAGTAGCTCGAAGCAACAATTTCATAATTCTCTCCATAACAACAATGAAATGAGAGAATGAGAGTTTATATAGAGCTTGTGAAAACAAATGAAAGGTCTAGATTAATCTAAGATCAACAGCTAAGATTAAGACAACACAACCCTAGAAAGAGTTTCCAAAAATAAAACTAGAGACAAATGTATGTTGGACAAGTGGCGTGATTAGCCATCTCCTAGGAAGGCACATTCTTATCCTCATGAGCAACATTATGTTCAATGAATTTGGACATAGTTGAGCCGACCTCTTCCATGGTGACAAGTGGCAACATATTGATCTTGTATTCCCACCTGTCCAAGTCATCTGCACAAGTGGCAAAAGCAATTTCTCACTCCAGCTCCTGTTTTTGGAAGGCATCTCAAATGGATAAGAATTCTGATGCCTTGGTTAGATTCTTCTTCAGGACTAGTCCTGTGACGGTGAAGAAAATCTCTTGAGTTCTGACTTTGAGGTTTTCCACTTGCATATCACTTTCAAGCAAATCAGCAGTTACAAGGAGAATTTTGTTTTTTATCTCTTTAATCTGCTCCTCGGGCTTGACACTTTTAGCCTTTACTTTTTCCAGGACTTCGCTGCGTGCAACTAATGCCCAATGCCATGCATTAAAATCATAGGCAACCCCTACTGCAATTATCTCCTTATCAATCAATTCCTACTTGTGCATGCCTTTCAGCACTCTAAGGCACGGGATAATCCTGTCTTGAATGTCTTGGAGATCAACCCATGCTTCTGCCATATTCGCAATTCTAGAAAGCAAGAAGGAAGTCTGCCCATATGTTAGCATTAATTTGCCTACGAACATGGCTGCCTCCTCCCTATTGCTTGCCATCCATTCTTTGGCTAGAGTGTGAACGGGTACCACTGCATTTCCAATCTAGGCCAGGATCGGTAGAGTGTGAATAGGTACCACTGCATTTCCAATCTAGCACCTTCAACTGCCTGTGCTGTGGGGCAAGACTAAAGCATATTTCCTATGAAAAATGGAAAGGAAATAGTCGCCTTCTGCTTGGATCTTTCAAAGTTCTGATATGTTTCTAGCTGCCTAAGGACTTCAAGAAAGACCATTTTGTTGGTGGGATAAATCGAAAGCCGATAAGGACATCCAGTGAACCCTTGGATTCTTATGTATGTGAATCTAGGAAACTGGATAAACCAGGATACATATTTGCTTATTACACTTTTGGCCTCCGGAGTTAGCCTTTGATGGGTTCCTCCTTGTAATGTTCTAGTGATATACATTAAAAATGCATCATTTACCCACCTGAAGTGGGCCTTTTCACTCAGCTGTAGCTGTGGATAGCAGTCATAGGACTTGAACTCATTTTCGCCATTGCCTATAGTGCCCCTACAAATCAGTCCTGTATACCTATAGTCTCTTGCCAATAGGTAGACGATGTTGGAGCTTTTGTAAAAGGGCTTTGTCCTTTACAAATTCTTCAGCTGTTCGTCCAGGTTATCACTGATTATTCTGGACCAATTAAACATCTTTACTCCGGAGGTTATTTCATCAATGAAATAATTCATCCATGTCTCGAATGACGCACCTTGAGGGTTGCCCATTACTCTGTTCAGCAGTAAGATGAGTTTGCCATAGTCTTCCTTGAAGTCAGTGCAGAATAGCTTCTTTGGCACCTTCTTGAGACTGGGTCTTGGTTTTTCCAGCCATGAATTATTAATGTTTGTCATACAAAGTTCAGGCTGATCTTCATAAAGTTTTTTAGTTTGCTCCTTAGTTTTATATGAAGTTTGATTATAGCTCGGAATCCCAAAGGCTTCTTGAATGGCCAATTCTCTGAGACGAGCCAAGACTCTTCCATCTAGTGCAACAATTTCTCTCTCTTGGGCATTATAGTGTAAGGCACATTCGACCATTAGTTCTACACATTCCATGGCTGGTGGAAATCCAGCTGCTTGGATGATGCCATTTCTCATCATCTGGCGAGCAATGGGTGTTGGCAAAAATCCATCCAGTCCTTACATTCTCTTTCTGAATTCTTTAAAATCTACGTGCCCGAGGTTGGTGTCTGTGACATTCTTCCACTTAGAGTTGATCTTTGATTTTGGATGTAACCCCTTACTGGCGAACTTCATTTGTGCTTTTCTCGAAGGTGCTCCTTTGGTCGTCATCAACCTGTGAAACACACGAAAATCTAACATTATTTTTCAAGAAAATTGAAGACTTCAATTCTGATTTTGGACGTTTTACTTGAAAATTTCACTTTCAGCCTGTTAAAAAAGCTAAATTTTGTGAAAAATCAGACAAAGTGGAAGAATTTGGCCAAGTATTTGGTAAATTTCATGAAATAAATGGTTCAGACAGAAGAAATCAGTCAAAAATATGAATTTCTTGAACCTCTGGTATTTTCTTTGACAAATTTCGATGAAAATTTGTCTTAAATTCTGAAAATTTTGTCATAAATTCAGAAAAAGCACCTTGTTCTTGTTTTCCAACACTTAGAAAATTTTACTCCTTCAAAAATTCTTCTTAAAAATTCAATCTTCCAAAACTTCAAGAGAGAGAAAACTTCTTCCAAAATCGAACTCCAATCTCCAACCTGATAATGAATTTGAAAGTGACTAGTTGAATAGATATAGAGTTAGGAATTTTAATTTTAGAAGCTCCATGTTTTTTTTTTTTTTTTTGGTTTTCTCCTTAGGTTCATCAAACTTGGCCTTGTTTTATTTCTTTCAAAATGGAAAGTTTTATTCTTCATCCAAGGCGATTTGGCATAGAATCTTATAGATAATTTTCTTGAATTCAAAAGTTTTCTAAGTGTTGACCTTATTCTCCCTTTGAAAATAATTTTAAGTGTTGAAAATAATTTGAAGTGTTGGAAAAATATAAAAATATTTCCATGTATTTTATTTTCCAGCCCCTTCGATTGATTGACCCTTCAACGGTTGATTTCATGTGTTTCTTTGTCAAATTTGTTTGTTTCTCTAGCTATTCTTCTTTCTTCATCATGGCAAGTTGGTTATGTTCATGTCTAACCCATAGGTGATGGGCGCACTTTTCATATTGCTTAGCCATCTTCACATATTCCATTTATGCCTAGGTCGAACTTGAAGGTCTAATGCCTTGCCAACTTTCAAAGCTTGTGTAATTTGCCTAGCCATCTTTTAATTTCTTCTTGAACGGACCTTGAAGTGTGTTTAGCCAAGAGTGGGGGGACTTCATGGAAGCTTGGACATCTTTTTCATAGGCAAGTCAGACTTTGCTCTTCATTGGACAACATGCCAAGGCGGACTTTTACCCTTCTATTGGCCATGTCTTTACTTTGGTTATGCGGACTTCAATGATGTTGTGCCATATTCGTATGTGCTAGGGTGGACTTGGCAAGTGTCAAGACATTCTTCCAAGTGCCTAGGGCGGACTTGACCCCTCCTTTGGACCTCTTTCTTAGGTGGATTTTAGATAGTCTTAGGCCAAAGTGGACTTGACCTTATGTTTCCCCCTTTCTTAGGCTTAAGTCAGACTTCGCACATGTCTAGCCATAGGCTGAGCGGACTTTGCTATTGGTTTGGACGTCTTCATCATGTGCTTACCGGAATTAATCTTATGTTTAGCCTTCCTTCCTCTAGGCTGGGCAGACTTTGTGCCATTGTGGACTTTGAAGGTGATTATGCCAAGGCGGACTTGAAGGATGTTTGGCCATGGTCATCTTAACCTAGGCACACTTTGGCCTTAGACAGCCATTCCACAAGCTGGGCGAACTTCATCTTGCCATTGGACATTCTTCCTTAGTGTAGGTCGGACTTTGCTGTTGAGTGGACATTATTTTCCTGCTGCTAGGCGGACTTCGTGCTTCATGTGCCATGCCAAAATTTCATGGGCAGACTTTGATGTCTCTTGGACAGTCTACTTCTTGCACTTGGTGGACCTTACTCATGTCTTAGACAAGGCAGACTTCAGCTCTCCTTGGCACAAGGCGGACTTTGCCTATGCTTTGGAACCTCTTTTCATATGCCAAGGCGGACTTCACCCCTGCTTAGGCATGGCGGACTTTAGAGGTGGACAAGACATGGCGGACTTTGTCATTATTTGGATGTGTCCAAACCTTGGCTAGGTTGACTTTATACCTCCTTTGCCATTGTTCCTATTGGCTGGGTGGACTTTGTAGATGTTTGGACAGTCATAGGGCGGACTTGGCAAGCCTTGTGCCATGTCCCCCTTGGGCGGACTTCATCTCATGCTGATCATTGCCTTGTTTTCCTTGGGTGGAGTTGCTAAGTGTTTGGCCATTCAACCTTTTCCTTGGGCGGACTTAGTAGCTGATCTGCCATCCCCTCTTCCATTGCCATGCTCATCCTTAGGCAGGTCGGACTTTGAGGCTGATTGGCCATACCTTTCACCTATTGCCATGTTCATGTTTTAATCATCTGGAACAAACCCTAGGTCCTTGCTTTTTCTTTGCTTTTTACCCTTAAGAGACATTTTTTTTTATTTTGATGACATGAGCATTGATGGCATGACTTGGGGAACCAAACCCTAGTTCTACTTTCAAAAAAGTAGAAAAAAGCAAAAAGCAAGCCAAAAAAGCTGCTTCTCAGATTGGTCCCAAAGTGCCAAAAATTAAAAAAAGAAGCAAAAAAGCAGAATTTCTAAAAATAGAAAGTTGTCAGAATTGACTCAAAGCAATTGTGATCTTCATCCTTCGTTCCTTCTGAGTGCTTTGGTGATGTCTAGACATTGATCTGAGCAAGAATTCTCTACTTGGCTTGGGGTGACTCTCAAAAATTCTAACTCTAAACTCTCAAAAATAGAGACTTATAAAACTTGCAGAGCTAAGACAAAACCCTAAAAAACAAACCACTGGGGGTACTCATTTGCAATGGGGCGATGTGTGAAATAGGTCACAACAGTAGCCGACCCCCAAAACAATTTTTGCCGTATTGGTGTTTCATACCCACGTACCCATTCCCATTCCCGTACCGATTCAGCAACTTAGGGAAAAAGTGGACTGGACTATTGGAGTCAGTTTATTTCACTATTCAAGCAATGTCTATTTCAATTAATTTTATCACCATTTTTATTTACAAGATGTCACTATGGTGACTTATTCCTTGCTAAAGTAAATGTATATCAATAGGTTTATATGGAACAGGATCTGTTTCAAAGTGGCAGAGCTAGCCATCGAACTAGTAGGCATCTCTTTTTCTTCATACATAGTGATCTCAACTTTAGTTTCAATATTAAAGAGCTTAGTGATGTATTTGCTGGTGTAGTGTGGGACTGCATTGACAGTGAATCATGCTGCGGGTTTTCTGGTTTCTGTTGAATTCCCATGTGACGGCTGGTGCTCAGAGTGGATTAGCTCATAGTAGAACTATCAGACACAATTGTTTTAGCTACATTATTAACATCAGTTAAATAATCCTACAGTATGAGAGAGTGCATCAGGAGGAGAAATTTCTTCTCCTTTGCACTCTCTCATCTTGATGATGGATCATGGAGTGTGATCCGAAACATTGATGCAAAAATTCTCACATAATCGAATCCAGAAATTGCTAACTATGAACATAATGGATTGTGGAAATCTGATGTCATTAATACTAAAGTAGCTAAATCTCAATTGCCTGTTGTTGTGCAATAGCTTGATCCATTGGCTCTATCCACATTGTCTGCATCTTTCACAACTACTTATTCAAAAAATCATAGTTGTGTCTTTCCCTCTTTGAATCAATAAACCTTGGTCTGTGGTTCTTTAGGCTATGGGATCTCACAAACTTTTGAGCCTTGGTCTATGGTTCTTTAGGCTATGGGATCTCACAAAATTAGCTGTACATCTGTGTATGTGTATTCAGATCAATAGTCTGATTTACCTGTCTGCCATCTATCTATGATTGTATATTTACTGTAGGACCTATTTTTGGACAAAAAATAAGTGCAGACAGTTTGCAGAGTAGAATACAAAGGAAAGAAATTGTTCCATTTCTTCTCAAACCAATCCTGATTTGCATAAGCTTGAGGTTAATTGTGTAGATTCATATTAAGGAAGGACTCAGTACTTGTAATCTCCTATCTTCCCTCTGCAGGGGTTACAAAAATGAAAGTAATGCTATGAAAACTATACATAGTGAGAGCGCTACATTTGTGTGTTTCATATACAAAATCAGTTACATAATACCAGTTAGAATATTTGGATGTCAAAGTTACAATCCATATGTTTGCACAAAGTCGGGAAATGTAGTTGTCCGGTAAACTTTGAAAAACAGCTTAAATGATACTGCAATCATCAACTCACATAAATTATTTCTACCTTCATTTTTTGACTTAAGATTTTCTTTATTTGCTTTGAAAAATAGAATGTGAAACAAAACCAGAATTGCTGGTTATGATCATTTTGAGTTATTGTTTTCTCTTTGGCTACAGATACATTCCCAAATACACATTCAGTTGGCTTGTCAAGCCTATGTGGTTGATAATCAGTAAGTGTGCCTGCATTTTGTGATGTTACTGGAAATTTGCAATTCAAATATGACTTGATAATATGTAGAAACGGATCATTTGTAGAATTTCTGCACAGAGCTGCTGACCTCACTTTGGTAACATCAACTGTTCTTGCTAAGGAACTCAAAGCTGCAAGAGTAGCCGCAGGTGAGTAAACAATTATCTACATAAAATGATTTCTAAGGTTGGTTTTATGTAACTTTGTATGTTAATGATTAGTAGGATGAATTTCCTTAAACCATATGCATGAATTGGGTATTTCCAATTGATAGGTTGTCTATCAAGTTTTTGACATTAATCAATTTTTTTATAAATTGTACTTATTTGCAGCATATAAGATCCGTCTTTGGCACAAGGGTGTTGATTCCGAGAGTTTTCATCCACGTTATAGAAGTCATGAAATGAGAGTTCGTCTCACGTATGTTATCACTAATCATTCATTCCTGTTAATTGAAGTGAATATTCAGCATACACAATTTCAATGCATTATAATTTATAATGAATAAGTTATAAGTTTATAACAGAATAAGTGAGGATTTACAAGTGCTTGTCTTGAATTATGACAGGAATGGTGAACCACACAAGCCACTGATTATACATGTAGGACGCCTTGGAGTTGAAAAGAATTTGGGTTTTTTCAAAATGTAAAATCTTCTTGGTCCAAACTAGTTGAAATTGAAACCAAGGTCCTTTATGTTGTAGGGAAAATTTGAAGGAATATTCAAGTTTAGAAGTTTGAAGATTTTGGTGATTAATTTTCAATATTGAACTCTCAACTTTTGTTTGTTTGACATAAATGATAAATCCAGATATATTTTTTAATTCCTTAAATATTTTATTGATATACAGAGTTAGATGAATTCTCAAAAAGAAATATATTGGTTTTTATGTTCTCATTTTCAATTGGCAAGTGGGTTTGGCAAAATATTATAAAATAAACAATTGGCCAATACGGCCACTAAAATTTCCTTATTTGATAGAAGCCATGTCTATTTAACAACCCTTTGTGTTCTGTAGGCTTATGGATAGACTACCTGATGTGCAACTCGCATTTGTCGGAGATGGACCCTATAGGTAAAATCATGCATGCTCAGGCCTAAGGTTCTGAATTTACATTCAGAATGCTTTCCTTATTAGTGGTATGGTTAGATGCTAATTAAAGAAAACTAATATCTCTTTGTTTGAAATAATTGGCTTTTCTCACAGAATGGAACTTGAAGAAATGTTTGCTGGGATGCCTGTTGTATTTACTGGTATGCTGCATGGGGAGGAACTTTCCCAAGCATATGCTAGCGGAGATGTCTTTGTTACTCCTTCAGAATCAGAAACCTTAGGTTTTGTTGTTCTTGAAGCCATGTCTTCAGGTGTTCCTGTTGTAGCAGCACGTGCAGGTGGAATTCCTGACATTATATCTGCTGAGGAAGAGGGAAAAACAGGCTTTCTTTTTACTCCAGGAGACACTGATGACTGTTTGTGTAAAATTAAATCACTACTAAACTCTCCTGAGCTTCAATTGAGTGTTGGTAAGGCTGGTAGAGCAGAGGTTGAGAAGCATGACTGGCGGGCAGCTACAAAAAAGGTACGTAATGAGCAATATAATGCTGCAATCTGGTTCTGGAGGAAGAAGCGCTTTCAGCTCTTTCGGCGGCTTAGCTGGCTGTTAAGACGCACTCCTTTAAGAGCTCATGTATGTTTTTCCTAACTATGGTGGCTAGTCCAATGGTTAAGACACACTCCTTGTATAATCTAGGTTAGTTTGGTGATTAAGATACGCTTATTGTAGAATCCAAATAGTGCCTAACGATGAAGTTTGTTATTGCTTTGTTCTTTTCAGTTGGTTTCTACAGGTAAAATTAATTTGTAATTTTGTAATTTGGCTGACATATTTAATGAATGTATTATTATGTATTTTTTATTTGTGATGGTCGGGTTCTCTACTATTGACTTTTTGTTCCAGCATTTGTTGATTTTCACTATGATTCATTTTTTAATTTGATTAACTCCCTCCTTTTATTGTATTGCTTGAGGAGGGTACATAATTCGAGCTTACAAATTACACCTAAACTGGAGCAAAATTTGTTGGAGTACCAACCTGCCAGATTTTAAAATTGGGCCATCATTGCTGTAAGCACTCCAAGTTACTGCTAGATCACTTGTCAACAGGTGGTCTTTTTCAGATCGACAGATATGAAAATATCAATGTTGTACTCTTTAATGTGTTTTGATCATTTTTTAGATTAATAAAAATCAAATATTTATTCATTTTCCATCCTTATGTATTTTTATCAATTTTGAGATCTAGCAATAGCTACAGAAACTTAGGAAATAATCTTAAGAAATATATTGGTGGACAGTGCTTTTTATGTCCAATCTTGTTGAGATAGTTAGACCGTTCAAGGATAGTTGTTGATTGTTTATTTCCAATATACATTTTATGATTGAAGCAATCCATAGACGACTCAACTTCTCAGTGGGCTCTAGTTTAAAGGAACATAGTTTCAGAACAGAACAGGATTTCTTTTATAATTTTACTTTTATTTTTTATATATTAAGCATCTCGTAGGGGTTCAAAGTGGCAAATGCGATTTTTATTGTGCAATATGATGAAAAAAAAGAATTTCTATATCCTGGTAAATACCAATTTATTAGTCTTTTGGTCCTGCATACACTGCCGTAATCAAAACCATATGACCATATTATTCAATACTCGCTTGCTTGTATTTGCCTGTTTGAAGTAAAGCAAATACATTTCAATAGTGAAAATTCAAGTTTTTGAAATAGGTAGAAGGTTGCAACTAAAATTATATCCATCTTAAGAGGATGATCTGAGTTACTTTTGTTGAAAAACATGGTCACCAATGACAATTTTTTTGCTTATTTTAAAAAAAAAATCACTTGTCAAGTGCTCATTGTTTTACTGGTGAGGTTGCTCGTTGGTTCACAATGAGCCCACCATGGACCAATTTTTACTGCGTAAAGGCCTGACACTATAAGAGGTGGGATTGGGTTCAAGTCTTAGATGAATTTGGCAGAATAGATAAGGTTGCTTGTTGGTTCACAATGAGCCCACCATGGACCAATTTTTACTGTATAAAGGCCTGACATTATAAGAGATGGCAGATGAATTTGGCAGAATAGATATCTCAGTATTTGGCTTGCCAAAGAACTCAATTATCCTGGAATATTAAGAGTCCTCAGCTAAAAAATAAAGAAATCATTTCACTTGATGGGTTAATGAGGAAGACAAAAAGTTGAACATTTCAGTTTTTCACTGTGTAAAAAGGTTAGAGCAAAGAAATCGGGGAGATTAAGAGGAACTGGTGCACAATGTGGGCATTCATTTTATGTATTCAGATAGAGCTCCTATTATTAACTTCCTGCTATATGAATGCATGTTTAAATTGTTTCATGCTAGATTGTTGTAAATTTATTTTCTGAATGTACTTAGGTTTATTATTGCTACTGTGTCAAAGTTGTGTTTATCATTTATTTGCAGCAAACGTCAATTTTTTAAAGCAGTATATCTAAAAAATAGAATATTTTGTTTGTGATTGCTGAGCTGCAAAGAATTAGAGCAAGTGTGAAAAGAATGGTACATTGGATTTTAATTGTTCTATGGCTTCCACAAAATTTCCACAATTATTTTGGTCTATCTTCTTCCTTCGGGTTTGTTGCAGATGATTAAATCGAGAATTTAATTTGGCAACTAGAGTGTTAAAAAGTAATATTTTTGGGTTGCATCGATAAGTTGGTTTTGAATTGCAGAGAATATATATTTAAAGAACAGATTATAGGCTCTGATTACAGAAAGGAGTAAAGAACCAACAATGCACATTTTTAAGGAGGTTACCATTGCGAGAGATCGCGTGGTTTGCCTCCAAACATTATGAACATTTTAGGGTTGCAGATAATAAATAATGTTGATGATAATTAATTAATAAATTAAACAAAATAATTGATAAAAGAAAAAAAATAATAATAAAATATAAATAATTAGTAAAATAAAATTGATAATATCTAAGCATTATTTAGATTATAAAAAAAAGTTAAAAAATAAAAATAAAGATTTATAAAATATAAATAGAGGAAAATTAGTTATTATTTTTTAAACTTTATTCTCATAGGAAAAATATTAGAAAAATAAAATAAAACAATTATTTATTTATTACATTATTTTTGCATTTAACAGCATAAATTTGTTTGCATCAATATTTCAGATCGAATTTTGTTTCTTACATCTCTTTCTTTATACATCCTCACAAAGTGTGATGTAAAACATTGATGCTAACAAATTGTAGTTTGTTTTTTACATCTTGATGATGGATCATGGAGTGTGATATGAAACATTGATGCAAACAAATTTATGCACCGAGTCAAAAAATGATGTAATAATCAATATATACTGTGAAAATCTAATGTTTAATTGTATTTATCAAAGATTACAAATCAATATAAGATTTTAAAACATCACATAGTTGGAACTAGGCTCTAAGTAGATTACAATAATAAGTTAGCACCACCTAATGACCGATAAAGAGAAAATAAAGAAGGATATATAGGAGTTAGTAAAATGGACCATATCATATGTACCTCATTTTTTTCTTTAGGGTTCCTTGAGAAGGATGAACATGGAAACATGAGAACATTTAACTACAAATGCAATGCTTAAATTGATAAACATATACCCCAATTCCAAGATAACTAAGCTCATTTTTTTAGATCATTGAGCTCATTATTGAGTTGCATGGGATTTTTTTTTTTGCTTAGAAATCATTTTCATATCAATTCACCATTAGGCTCATATGCAAGGTAAGCATGTGAACAACATACTAGGTAGATGTCACTCGAGACACATCAAGTTCTTGGTCATACCATTTAGTTTAAATAATGTACTAGAGACTTTAAAATCCATATTAAATCAAGCAAGTGAACAAATGAACCACACCTCTTTAAATTGGTAACCCCTAGCATTGCTTCAAAATCTATATTAAATCAAGCAAATAAACAAATGATCCATGCCTTTAAATTGGCCACCCCTAGCACACCACTATAGTTGAGGTAACTCTTTGTTCTATGCATCCACTACATGAGACATTTTTAAGGGATTTCCATAGCTATAAACCTTAACCAACATGTCGGGGAGATGATTTTTTGCATGGATTATTAAAACTCAAGACATTGATGATAAGATTATTGAGATGGACCTAATCATGCCCTTTACTTGTTATTCCAACTTTCTCACAACTCTTTGTTGTGGATGTAGACACCTAAAATTGTCCTAGCCTAATTATTTTATCCTAAGTTCTCTATTAATCAAATAGATTTTTAATTATTTATTTATTTCATTTATCCTTTTCCAGCCCTTCCCAATTTGAATAAATATTTTTATTTATTTAAATTGTTTTTCCCTAAATTAAAGAATTTTTTTTTTTTATTTAATTAGTCCCACTTCTTATTAATTAAATAGATCTTTTTTTATTTAATTAATTCATTAGTTTTTTCCCTCCATGACACTTGTCATTTATCTCTTAATTTGCCTTTAACCACCTCTCTAATATTTTATTATTTCCTCTACCTACCCTTTAATCTTAGCTAACCCGATATTCCTCCATTTTCTAAGGTGTTTATTATATAAGAGGGTCCTTTCATCCTTATCAACCCTAATGACTTCATATGCGGTCTATCAACCTTCATACAATCAAGCAATCAAGCATCTACACAACCACAATTCATTCTTTGTTGAGCTCTTGTGCACAATACAAAATTTGAGAGCAACCATATCAAACAAGATCAATGGAGATCAAACCCTACTAAGCATGTGAATAGTATATAATCTTTCATGGTTTTTTTTTATATTTGTATGTTTTAGGTTTTTCATTGGTGTATGGTGGATTATTAATTGTAGAACTAGGGTTTTATGTGGTTGGATCTTTGTTGGTTTTACAATAGTTTAATATTCCATTTTCACCATATATAGTGGAATATGATATTTTAAGAGAGGGATTTAAAGTTGTTATAATGCAAAAAAACAACTTCGTAGTAATGGAGAACATAAATTTAAAATATTTAGAGAAGGGTTTCTCTATTTATGACAACACGATTCTTACCATCATGAATGCTTTGAAAAATATAGACAATATTTAGTTTGTGGTAGATGTACGTGGTTAAGACAAATCACAAAGTCCTTCCTTGGCCAACATGACTCATATGATAAGTAATGTGAATGGGTGAGTATGCTCCAAGATTGTGATTTTTAAGTAGTTATTGAGGATCTTCTAGAATGTCTTTTATCTACTTCATTTATACTATTTTTTCCCTATTGGCTAGTTTTTAACATGGTAGAATATGCCAAAAATACCCTATCTACTACATATTATCTAGGAATGTGAAGAAGGAAAATTATATGATATAAAATGGTCTCAACTTGTTTTAAGGATAGAATAATCTTAGCATTATAGTTTAACATGAAATAAGATGTTTTTAAATATTAGAATGATGCAATGATGATGAAGTAGTTAGGACCCTAGAAGAGTTGTAAGGAAGTACGAGAAAGATTATAGAGGAAAAATTTAAAGGAAGATATTTTCAATCACATCATGGAATACACAACCTCCCATCAAACCTTATAGTCATTTTTCCTACAAATCCAAATCAACCATTACTTCTTGTTGATCAAGAATGGGAAAGTGTATTCACAAACATCCTCACAAGTTTTCTTGAGGTAGCATGGATCAAATGATTTTACATTGGAGATCGCTACTATATTTCTACTCATCGTATGCTCATTGGTATGTCCCCATTGATGGCATTATATCTTTATGATGCACTAGCTTTCATTGATTTAGGGTTCACAAATAGGTGATTTCTATTCATATGTATACTATATGTCATCAAAGTCACTGTGATTAACAATACTAGAAACAAATCCATCTAAGCCAACCACTAACCTATATCTACAAACTAATTCAACAAACCCTCAATAGAGAACCATCATACAATATAAATAAATCATAAAACAAACAAGAATATACCTTTACATTTATGATAACTTTAACTCCATTGTTCTCCTATCCTCCATGATCTTGTATTTGATGGTGTTGCTCTTATATTTGTGTTGCACTTGCACAAGAGCTCAAGGAAGAATGGATGTGGTTATGATGAGGTAAGGCTATGCTTGTGATGATGTATGCTCTATCTTGATTTTGGCATAGTATAGGTATGCTCAAGCTATGTCTGATTAGGAATGAGAGGAGGAAACCTCTTTTTATAGAGATCATCCTAAGAATTGAAGGTTATAAAGTAGGATTATGAAGGCCAAGATCATATAGATGAAAGAAACTCAATAGGATTTGAGGGTAGGTAAAGATGAAGGTAGGAGATTAAAAGGTGAATGGTAAAAGATAAGCATGGATAAGATTAAGAGGTTCATTTGAAATGGATGAATGAGATTAAGTGGTAGGGAATTTAGAGGGACATATTGTCATTTGGAGATTAGGAAAGAGAAAAGGTTTTTAAGAGTAATTTGACACTTGTCACATGCCTACAAATTTAGATTATGGTCCATGTGAACAAGTTGGAGGGTGGAGATTAGAGAAAGATAATGGATTAATTAATTGAATTAAAGTATTTATTTTATTAATAGAGGAAAAAGGCAAGTGAATTAATTAAATAAATAAGTATTTATTTAATTAATAAAGAAAAAGGGCTAGATAAACTAAATAAATAAAAATATTTATTAAATTAAAAAATAAGGTGAGATTAAATAAATAATAAATATCTATTTAAATTGGAAAGAAAAGGCTTAGTGAATTAATTAATTAAATAAAAATATCTATTTAATTAATAGAAGACATTACCATAAAATAATTAAATAAATAATAAATAGTTAGGGAGGAATTGCGGATCTTGGGGCATTTGAATTTTTAATCACTTGAGGACAACCAATTTTAAGAAGGGTGGACTTGTAATGTGCCATTTTCAATTTTGCTTATGTTGGAGAGTGTTTGGCTTATTTACTTTTTCTTGGGTGGTATTTTAAAATTTCTCATGCTATCATTCCTTCCCTCCATTCTTTGCACCCCTAATTTCCTAAACCTTTGCATTCTACAAACTTTTGGTTTTACTCTTCTCCCTTTACTCTAGTGTTTGTTATGCAACATCCCAAATCTTTGTTGATATCAAATATTCAAAAACTTTGATCCTCAACCTCCTAATCTCTTATCATTTATAGACTTGCTAAAAACTTCTTCCCTATGTAATTGGTATCATGATTACTTTATCCTTACTCCTTATTTTACCAATTATTGTCAATTATGAACCCTTGCTTCCTCTACCATTAGGTATCACCAAATCTTAATCCTCACTCTGTCCAACATTAGGTATTATTGAAGCTCAATCTCAAATATCTTGTCACCTTGTCTTTTTGGTTTTGTGGAGTTTTCCATCCCCTTGCATCCCATTCCCTAAACCCTCAACTTTAAAACAATGCCAGAGAATATAATATGTATTTCACCTATCACTTTAACTAACCAAAGAAGTCATTAAGGGGCTTTAATTTGAATATGATAAAATGGAAGAAAAATTTAAAATACCTGTTAGTGCATATGGAGCCATGTTAGGCATTCAACCTTTATACAAGGTGGGTAGCTTCATCAATTTAACATATCTTGGTGAATTTATCACTAACCACAACCAAGTGGTTTAAGATATTGTGTTCATTTGTTGGATCTAAGGATGAAAAGAGGTTGAATCATGGAAATCAATGGACATAATCTCATTTATTTTGTTGAGATTTGAGGACAAAATCCCCTTGATTTATTAAGGGTGACTTGACAATAAGGTTGCATATGCACTTCAATTTTGGAGAATATCAACATTCAAGATTTTTTGGTATTTTTAATATTTTTAAATATGGTATAATTATTTTTATATTGTAACAACAAATACTTTAGCATTAAGAAATGTAAGACTCCTATTGTGACTTATCCTTCTAGCCTTTCTATTGATATCTCAGATGGGGAGAATACTAAATAGGAGGTGTAGTCACACAAATCTGTCCAGCTTAACTAAATAAATATTCGCTATTTATTTGATTAAAAATCCACTAGCCATCAGTTAATTAAATTAATATTTAATTAATTCATCTCCAAACATTCTCCTATTAATTAAATAAATTATTCAATTTATTTTAATTAATTCACTATACCAAATTCACAATCAATTAAATAAATAAAATCCCCTTTTCCTCTTTTGAATAAATTAAATAAAAACATTTATTTAAAATCATTATCCCCCCCCACTTGCATTTTCCTACAAATGCAACTTGCACACATTTATTGAAATAAATGAATTTTTATTTTAATAAAATCTTATTTTCCCTCACCCACCAAATCCACTTGCAAAAATCTAATCCCCTTCTAGATTCTTCTAACCCCTTCCTAATTAGCCTAATCCATCTCCTAATTATTGTCACATTCCTAAGCAAAATGGAGTCACTTCTCAAAGACTCCAAAGTCTTTGAAAAGCATTTAATGCTTTGTGTGTTCAACAAATTAACCCCCAAAGTCTTCAAAAACCACTAATGGCTCTTACATGACCATTTATGGCTCTTACATAACCATTTATGGTTATTTCAAACTTGTCTCCCCAAACATTTATTGTTTTGACCATATTCCTCCATTTCACATCTGCACAAGAATTTATCCATTGGATAAAAGCTTTTTTTCTTTGAATAAAGAGTTTATTCATTCAACTAACCTTGACTTTAACTTCCAAAGTCATGTCAAGCATTTAATGCTTATTCCCTCCCCTCTCAACCTATCTCACATTGACACTTGTCATCCTGGGATTGGGTTGAAAGCCCTCACATGGATTTGAAATCATTCAATCCTGACCCTTGTTGAGATTACTCAATCTCAACCATCCATTGCTCCATTTTCCCTATAAATAGAGCCCATTTCTTCATAATCCAGATTCTGAAAACTTGTATGCATTTAAGCTATAGGCATTTTAGCATAATTAACTAATATCTTGTCATTTTGGATAAAATCAATCATTTTAGCATCAATAGCTTAATATTAGCTTCTTTATTTACATTTAGAGCAATATTTCAATCTCAATCCTCCATAAGCATCCATAGTGCAAAAAGCCGCTAAGAGCTACACTATTTTGGAACTTGGAGAGGAGAGGAACAAGGGAGAAGGAGCTAAGAACATGCTAAGAGGCATTTGGAGATGCCTCATTATCTTTGTTTCATTAGTTAGATATATTAGCATGATTTTAGTGTCTCTCTTGATATGCCTGTTTAGATTAGTTTTTGATTGAATAACACTAACGGTTTCTTGTGTGTTTTGTGTTGTTTCTCTTAGACTAACCTTACAATAGCGCTATTGTCAAAGAATTGGCACTTTTGCCAGTATTTTAGCGCTTTTGTTCATTAATTAGCACTTTTGTATTGGTGTAAAAATCTTTTCTTTTAGCGCTATAAAAATCAGGTGAGAGCGAAAGCTGTAGCCTTGGGTATAGCTGTTCCTACAGTGTAACTAGCCGAAAGGACAAATGGGCCCCACCACCAGTTACAAGGCTCTTAAGTGAGTCACTGCAGAATGAACTTATGTCCAAAAACATCGAACATAACTAAACACCTTTTAGTAGTAGCCCACCCATTCTATTGATTGAGGATATTTGCGATATAATTTAGTGCAAGAGCATAGATGGTTTTGCTCCCAAGATACTCACCATACATATTTCCTTGAGTAGAAACATAGCTTTTTGAAAAGTCACTTGTGGCTTGATAAAAGTGGTGACTCCCCCATCATAGGGATCATCTATTTGTTATGCTCGTGCAAGACTTAGTATATCACATCCTTACTTGCCACGGCGGGATTCATAAGGTATGTAGTACCAAAGTCGAAGAAATATCAAGATGTGGGCTAAATTTATCACAACTGGCCATTTGACCTTAGGGATAAAAAGTGTTTGAAGTGTGTTCGTTTTAAAGACCAAGTGCAAATTGAGCCGACTTCAGGCTTTGGAAATACACCTTAAAATACATCTAAAGGAAGGGTCATATACAAGTCCAAGGATTGGGTTGATCTAGACCCATACTCATTTGTGCCTTTGAGGCAACATTCTTGTGTTTGTGTGCTTGCTTTGTTTTCTTGTCAAAGAAACATCAAAAGAAAATCACTCCCAAAAACAAAGTATTCATCCAACCAAACATTTCTCAAAACAACCAAACACATCAAAAATAAAGTGCAAACAACAAAGAGTCAAAATTTTATGACCATTCTTCACATCTTGTGAAAGAAGAAGCGTCATCAGAATATCAACTTGAAAAGAAGACCATTAAGCTCAAAGACTTTGATCAAAAGGAGGAAATTCTTCTATATAAATAGACAAATCTTTGTCTCCCATAGAGTTTTTCTGCGTCACATGCGTCTCTACCTTCAAGGCAAAACAAACAAATTTGATTCAGAATCATTGAATCGCAGAGCTTTTATGCAATATAGAGTTCTGAGTTATCACAAAAACCAAGGAGTTAAGATTAATCCCAACTTTTTCCCAAACGTCTGTATCACATACAACATAGCTCAAGAAGTGCCACCAACGCCCGAAAGGGAAGAGGTAGAATTTGTTCCATTTATGACACAAAGTTTTTATTGAAGTTGAAAACATTTCATCCATCATCTTATTCATACATCATCACTTCATCATCAATTCATTCCAAACTCTCAAAACATTAAGAGGTTCTTGTTCCAAAGTTCTCTTTTAGATATTGCTTGAATCAAACACTTCACATCACTTTTTAGATTGTTTCTACATCTAGGATAAGCTCATCCTAAGAGGCACATATACGCAGGTTAAAACTAGTTCATGAGTGAATCCTCTCATTACTAGGTAGTTCAATCTGTAACACATCTCAGATTTCTCTACACCTTATCACATCAAAAAACTTATCAAACAAGCAAGCAATTCAAAAAAAAAGGAATTTCGGTTACATCTACCTTAAAAGGGCTAGAGATCCACATGCAACACAATTCACCAATCATCAATCTCTCATTTCATCAAAAACTCATCATCATCTTCACACACAACTTCAACAAAAGCTTGTAAGCAAAAATGGCTCAAACCCGATCACAGTCAAGGCAACGAGAAATAGAAATGGAAGAAGAAGAAGAAGAAAATCTCAATGAATTTCAAGAAGCACTTGGAGGAAATGCGAATGACGAAAACCCAAGTACTCCTACTCCTGTAACAATAGAAAGGGCTTAGCATAACCCTCTCTTTAACAGACTGTTTGACGAAATACTCAGGAGCAATGCGGATGCTCACTTCTTAAAACTCGCTCAAGAAGGAGCAAAACTCCCCTCTGACTTTGATCTTGCCCAATTAAGACAAGCATCAGAAAGACAAAGTCGCCATGAAGAGGAAAGAGGTAGAGATCCCATCAGATATAACATTCCTCGAGGTAACCCACCACCTCCTCCTCCAAATGAAATGGAGATGTTGCGGCAACAAGTCGAGAATCTCGCCCAACAACTTCATAGCGGTGTCAAGACTAACCAATTCTCACTCAATGACATCTGTCCCTATCCTTTTGATAGGAATCTTTATATGCCACCCTTTCCACGAGGATTCGAAACACCCAAATTTGAAAAATATAGAGGAAAGGGGGATACCCGTGATCATGTCAGAGAATTTCATTCCGCTTGCCTCGAAGTGGCATATGAAGACACCTACCTAATGCGCCTTTTTCCCCAAAGCTTGGGAGGAACAACCACATCATGGTTTTCCCGACTACCAGGTGGCATTAGAACATTTGAGGAACTTATCCAGAAATTCCTCGCTCATTACTCTCATAACATTGAACGTGACATTACCATGGCCGATCTGTGCAACACCAAACAAAAACTAGGTGAACTATTCTCAGTATTCCTGCAACGATGGCGTCAAATGTCTAGCAGACGTTCTCTTCAGTTACCTGAACAAGAACTAGTGGAAATATTCATTTCCAACTTAAACGAAGAAATGGAATTTCACCTGGATGTCAAAGACACAGACTCTTTTAATGATATGATCACCAAGGGTTTGAAATGTGAAAGGGCACTTATCAAGAAAGGACTCATCAAAATCTTTAATGAACCAAAAGATGGTCCTCGCCCACGCTTCAATAGCGATAAACCAAACTTCTGGAATAAAAACAAGAATATTGTCAATGATGGGGTTGTGGATGCTCGGACTATCCAAAATGCACAACCTGTGGTTCGGTTTGCAGGACAAAATCCTCCACCTCAGAATAACACAAATGTTCCTTCCAATCAAGGTCGCATCACATCTCATGATGAACCTAGACCTCGTCAGCAAAAACAGAAATGAACATACACTCCCTTAGGGGAACCCATTGAAACAGTATTGCGACAACTCATTTCTCAAAATTTGGTCACTCTACCTAAACTATCAAACTATGAGCCTCAGGTCAAACCGACATGGTGGAGAGATACTAAACACTGTGATTTCCACCAAGGAAGAGGACACAAGACAAGTAATTGTCACCGATTGAAAGATATTATTCAGGATCTTATTGACCGAGGAGAAATTGAAATTGAAGGACATGACCCAAAAACAACCAATAATGATCATCTGATGTTCAAAAATCCGCTTCCATCACAAGATCAAAGGGCTCCTTCCACTTCCAGGCGAGGCACTGATACCACAGATTATATGCAGGCTACGTATAATTACACTGTAAATCATCTGTATGATGCCAATGAACAAGTTGCAACCATAACCTTCAAAAATCCCAACTCAAATTGCAATGCTATTACACGTCGCGGTAAGGTTACCATAAAGGCAGCTCCACAAGGCACCACCTCCATCCCAAAGCAGTACAGTCTTGTGGAATAATTAGATAAAACGCCTGCACTTATATCCATTTTAGAGCTATTGCGCCTATCGCCCTCTCATAAAACTATCTTGGATCAAGCACTCCAAGAGGCGTCAGTCCTTGCAAATCTGAATACAGACCAATTTCAAGCCATGGTTGGAAGTCATCACCTTGTCTCACTTTTTCCGAAAGTGACAACTCTTCCTTCCAGCAACCTCATAACGCCTCACTCCACATCGAAGGATTTATTAACCAGCATAGGATCAAGCGAGTCTTGATCGATAATGGAGCAGGCCTAAATATTTGTACACTACAGTTGGTCACAGCATTGGGATATGGGGTAGAATCAGTGGATCCTCGTAAGAAGATCACAATCAAAGCCTATGACGATGCAAAGCGGTCATCCAAAGGAGCTGTGGTACTACCAATCCGAGTGGGCCCTGTGGTAAAGCACATCATCTGTCAGGTTCTGGACCTTCAACTACCATATAATCTATTGTTAGGGAGACCCTGGATACATGCCATGCAAGCCGTTCCATCTACCTACCATCAATGTATCAAGTTCCCACATAACGGTGTAGAGATCACAATCCTGGGCGATGCAAATCCCTTTGCATATTGCCATAATATCAGCCATCAACAAGAGATTACCGTTCCTAATAATAGAGAAGCCATTTCTTCCACATCATATATAAGTCCCGCCTCTCTTGCCAGTTCAAACACGACTATACCAAAGCAAGAAAAGCTTAAAATGAAAATAGCAGAGGAAGGTCCTGGGGAATACAACTTGAGTCAACTCTTTTGTGTGGGACAAATGCCCACTTCTCCTATAACACATGGTAAACCACAGCAGGTACTCCAGCAACCACTAGTCACGCCAGCATGTGCTTTGACACCTTTCATCCTTGGAAAGAGTCAAGAAGAAGAAACCCAAGAGGAGGACTTAGCGGACTGGATCTATAAAGATCCCATCACCACTGATATACCACAAGTTAGACTTCCTATGGATCAGTATGGCAAAGGCCTCCTCATTATGCAAAGAATGGGGTATGATGGGCAGAGTGCTTTAGGATATTGCAAACAAGGACGACATGAACCTCTGCTGCCGGAATTAAAGCCCAAAGGTAATATAGGCCTAGGCTTTGAAAAAGAGATTTTTCCTAAATTAAAATTCAAAGCAAAACCCAACAAACCATTATGTTAGCCTATTGCAAAGAGGACACCTTTCATTATCAAAGCAACATCGAGCACCATCACAACTGCCCCACCGAGGCTCAGAATCCCAACACAACCATCACCAATGCCACTCATCCCACCAATCAAACCTGTAATCCCATCAGCAACACCATTAGCAGCAGCAACTCTATCAGAACCCGCAGCAGCATCCATGACACTAGTAGTTCTAGCAGAAGCCACTGAGTCAATATTACCGATACTTCTTGTACCAGATTCCTTGATCCCCATCAACCTTCCTGCAACACCGATCATTTCATCTACAAAGGTACATCAACCAATCACACCTGCAGTATTTAACTCAAAGGACATCCCAGTATGGTATAGTAATCGGATGCTGGAAAGTGACTCAAAGACTGACTCACATGAGTGGGAATTTGATTCTGTACAGCTTAACACTTCAGATGAGGAAGATACATCACTACCTTCGCCACGCAAAGACATCCTTGTTTATGGAGAAGCACAGATAAAGACCACATGGGTTCCTGAACTGGAAACATCTTCCATAGACCCTACGTCTCATCCTACGCTTGATTCTGACAGGGAGAGTACCATCAATGACCTTCACCATAACGTCTTAATGCTCACTGATACATCTAACACACTTAACCTAATCGATGAAGTAATGCCCATTATCCACCCTGAACTCATCGAATGGAACCAACCAAATCCCTCATGTCTTGACTTCTTCCAAAATGATGAGGCCATCATTGACTTTTTGGAATTAAGGGATAACCTACCAAGCGGGGATCACAAAGCTGGATTCGCCATTGAACTTAATAGCGCAACATACTTTGGGGCGGATGCCAAACCTTTCAGCTACAAAAACATAACAATAAAACATGGATCTTCCAATGAAAACCACACTGTGGCACTGTTTGATCCAACAAAAGTAAAAAGAAAAAGCGTATCCAATGGTGAAAACCTCTCTGAGGCAACTGAGGATGAAGGGTTTGACATTCTCCCTGCTAATGCACAACAGGAACGATCAACGATTCTCATCGAGGAAACCAAAGAATACAATGTGGGGACTCTTGAAAATCCTCACCTCGTACATCTGGCATCTCTTCTCACTCTAGAGGAACAACCTAAGTTTATAGAGTTCTTCCAGAAGTGTCAGATCAACTTTGCATGGTCATATGCAGACATGCCTGGGCTTGATCCTGATTTAGTCATGCATCACCTTACCATAGCAGAAGGAGCAAAACCCGTCAAGCAAAAACTTCGTAAGATGCATGCTCAGATTGCAGTACTAGTCAAAACATAACTCAAGAAACTCCTAGATGTGGGTTTCATTAGACCAATTGATTATGCAGAATGGATCTCCAATATTATGCCTATCGGCAAACCAAAAGGGGGCATCCACATTTGTACTGACTTCAGAGATCTGAATAAGGCTTGTCTTAAGGATGACTTCCCCCTTCCAAATATCGACATCATAGTGGATCTGACAGCGGGACATGCCATGCTTTCACTTATGGAAGGCTTTTCAGGATACAATCAGATAAAGATCGCACCAGAAGATCAACATAAGACAACCTTCACCTATCCATGGGGCACATATTGCTGGAATGTAATGCCTTTTGGTCTCAAGAATGTAGGAGAAACCTATCAAAGAGCAATGACCACCATCTTCCATGACATGATGCATACTTTGATGGAAGATTATGTGGATGACTTACTAGAAAAATCACTCACTAGAGAAGGGCATCTCCACATCTTAGATAAAATCTTTGATAGACTAGAACAATACCATGTTCGACTCAACCCCAAGAAATGCATCTTTGGAGTAACCTCCGGGAAGCTTCTAGGATACATTGTCTCAAGCAAAGGCATTGAGGTCGATCCAGCAAAGGTTAAGGCAATCATGGACATGCCACCACCAAAGAATATCAGTCAGCTAAGGACATTACAAGGGCGACTTCAATCCATCTGAAGATTCATTGCACAATTGGCTGATAAGTGTCACCCATTTACACATCTGCTACACAAGAACATCCGCTTTCAGTGGGATGCCCGATGCCAACAAGCATTTCAGATGCTTAAAGACTATCTCATGAATCCACCATTGCTGATGCCACCAGATCCAAGTAGACCGTTGTTACTCTATATCTCAGCAACAAGTACATCATTGGGTGTACTACTGGCACAACATAATGTAGAAGGAAAAGAGTGTGTTGTTTACTACATCTCTCGCACACTGGTGGGCTATGAACTTAGTTACACCCCTATTGAGCGAGCTTGCCTAGTAGTAATCTTAGCAGCCACTAAACTCAGGCACTATCTGTTAACCCACAAAGTACAACTCATTGCAAAGATTGATCCACTCAAGTATTTACTCAGCAAAGCAGCATTGACAGGCCGCTTGGCCAAATGGGTGATGATTCTAAGTGAATTTGACATCGAGTATGTAGACCGTAAAGCTATCAAAGGGAAGGTTATTGCAGATCAGTTGGCTGATGCACCTCTCATAGGTGATCATCCTCTCATTTCCAATTTTCCAAATGAAGAGATATTCATGATCACAACAACACAACCATGGAAATTTTACTTTGATGGTTCATACACTAGGCATGGCTCGGGGGCAGGCATTCTGTTTATCACACTCCAAGGTGACAGCATCCCGAAGTCTTACAGGCTCACATTTCCATGCACCAACAACATCGCAGAGTATGAGGCCTTGATCACAGGACTCAGGTTAGCCGTGCAATGGAAATTACAAGAACTACAAGTATATGGCGACTCCCAACTGGTCATTCGACAAGCAACCGATGAATATCAGACCAAAGATGATAAACTCATGCCATATAAGCAAATGGTGGACACTCTAAAGACATCATTTACTACTCTCACTTTTGAGCAGATACCAAGAGATCAGAATCGAGCTGCTGACGCCATGGCTAACATCGCATCTCTACTAGATCTTCCACAGAATTCAACACGCTACGAGTTCTTGGTCGAACAGCTTTGGATTCCCGCTTATGATATCCCTGAATTTGAAATGATATGTCACCTTGTCGGCTTTGAATCCCCATGGTATGGTGAATTCTACACCTATCTCCGCGATCACACCCTTCTTCCCAACCAATCGAATAACCAACGTAAAACCTTCATTCGCCAAACTGCTCGATATACCATTATTGCTGAAACCCTATACCGACGCGGTCTTGATGGTACTCTCCTTTGATGTCTGGAACAAGGTGAGATAACCCAGGCTTTGGAAGAAGTCCATGAAGGAATTTGCGAGACTCACTCAAGTGGTTTGTCACTAGCCAAGAAACTCCTGCGCAATGGATACTATTAGCCATCTATGGAAAAAGATTCCTACTACTTTGTCAGAAAATGCAAGAAATGTCAAGTTCATGGTGACCTGATACATGCACCATCCCAGGAACTACAACCAATCACGACACCATGGCCTTTTTGTCAATGGGGTCTTGACCTTGTGGGTAAAATCCATCCATCTTCATCTAATGGCCATAAATTCATTATTAACCCCACCAAATATTTCACAAAGTGGATCGAAGCTGTTCCACTTACCCAAGTCACCGGCAAGCAGATCGCCTCATTCATCCTCAACTACATCATCTGCCGGTATGGTGTACCCATGTCCATCATCACAGATAACGGTCTTCCTTTCAAAAATCAGGATGTTCATGAACTCTGTGAGAAATTTCACATCCAACACCGCTTTTCCACTCCCTATTACCCACAAGGCAATGGTCAGGCCGAAGCATCAAATAAGAACATATTAAGAATCCTCAAGAAGATAGTCAATGATGTCGGTCGTGATTGGCATGTTCAACTGAATCCAGCACTATGGGCATATCGAACTAGCATTCGAACCCCTACAAGCGCAACTCCCTACTCATTGGTCTATGGTGTCAAAGCTATCCTACCTATTGAGGTCGAGATACCATCACTACGGGTTTCCTTGCATAATCTGATAGATGACGAAGCCTACAGAGTATCCCGTCTTCAGGACTTAGAGTTACTTGATGAGAAGTGATAAGCTACGTACAACCATCTCAAAGCCTATCAGCAGCGCATGAGTAGAAGCTACAATCATCGAGTTAGACCTCGTACATTTGAGGTAGGTGATCTTGTTCTATGAGAGAATCCTCGCAACCAACCAAACAGAGAACATCAGGGCAAGTTTGAATCAAACTGGCTGGGCCCATATGTTGTCACTGCTATGTTCGGGTCCGAGGCATATCAGTTGGCTACATCAGAAGGAGAACCGCTTGCAGATCCAATCAACAACATGCACCTAAAACGGTTTTATACCTAAGGTGTACAGAGCATCAGGCTCCCCTACATACAAGAAAATACCAAAAACATTCAGAAAAATGTCCTGAAGAAAATACAAAAACATTCAAAAAAGTAAAGAAAAATCATGCATCCAAATGGTGAACAACCACTCCGGTGGCACCTTGGGTAAGTACGATGGTGAAAACCTGGCAAACAGGCGCCACTCATGAAGGCTATGGCTCCATTGTCTTTCAGACTTGTTGCGATCACATCTACTTCATACATACATCCATCCGTCCAAAACCATGGCTTGTTATTTGATCTGTAATCAAAGAAAGTACTTCATGCGTCTTGCATCCCGCTTTGTCATAGTCATGTCTACAACTGGGGGCAATACCCTTAACCTATTAATGGAAGTGGATTCTACATTGTCTTATGATTCATTAAGTTCTTCATTCCAAACCATCATCAAAATCCAAAAACATTCAAAACAATTCAAAATCCAAAAACATTCAAAACAATTCAAAATCCAAAAACATCAGAAAACATCGAAAATCACACAAAAACATGGCAACACCTTGTACATACTCATCCATGCAGATACCAAAACAAACATTGACAAAATACTCACACGATGACCATTTACCAATCAAACCACACAATCAACATCAACACTCAAAATTGTCTTCAACAAGGATGCATCCTTCCTTACCAAAACAAAGACAAAAGTGACGTTTTCTTTGACAAGAAAATTATGTTAAGCTATCAAAATGCTTGGTTGATTTGTGAGTACAATCATTCGTTTATCTGTATCGGGATCTTTTAGCATTTTTTTGTATCGTTTGCGCATTATTTCCGATGAAGTTCTGGGGTATGTACTAATGGTGTCTACATGGGAATTTCACCAAGCTATGTGATCTTATGCAAAATGCAGTCATAGATCATTACGGCTTGCTGACTACAGCGTATACCTCGACCATATGAGCATGAACCATTACCAAGGATCCACATTCTTTATTCTTTATGTATATACTGTTTGTTTGCAGGTACAATGCTCTTTCTTTGGTTCCTCCTACCTCATCCAAATTGGATAAAGGTTTTATCTCTTATTACGGTATGCACTTGTCTCAGGATATGATCAGTCTAAGATCAAGGAGGACGATCCAAGTCATGCATGAAAGGAGATAATCCTTGTCTGTTCCGCAAGCAATACTCTGGTCAACTTGATCCATTATATCAAGTTGCTTGTCTTAACTTGCTATATTAAAATCCATGTAAGGAATACTCAGGTCATCTTGAATCATTATGTCAAGATGCTTGTATTCTCTTCCAACATTTTAAAGCTCAATGATGAAAATAGAGCACTATGGATCGTCATCTCATTGCATATGTATATATTGCATTTCATTGCATTCCACCCATCCATACATTCATAATAGTTGCATATCATGCATACATAGTCATAATAATGCATACTCTATTTTACTCATCTTCTTCCATAGGACTCGGTCCTAGTCCTCCATATCTTCTATCTAACATCAAATCCCCCCTCACCCTCCCTATCTTGATCATCAACATCATCCTAATCCCTTCATCACTTCCCATCCTCACTCATCCACAAAATTAAGCCAGTTACTCTGTCTACACAGATACATCGACTCCCACACACCTAGACTATCAACAGATACTCTGATCAAGTATCTTCGGGTCTCAATAGGTAATCGATCATGGTAATCCTAGACTACATCAGGCATTTATCATAATGACCTAGTCTCAACGGGGTTGCCATGATTCCCCACAACCATCCATCACATGCACACACTATCAATTGATCAACCAATCAAACACAATCCAACGGACAATTACATCAATTGTCTATGTCTCAACGAGTATTTTGCTTCATATACCTTGACTTCATCGGGCAATTACATCAATTGTCTAAGTCACATCAGGTCACTTTGATTCACTTACTCAGACTTTATCATGTCCAAGCGACCAACTGACATCAACTATCATGCTTTGACTTGACCAGGGCAATTAAACCGATTGCACCAGATTGTCCAACCAATTTTGATCAATTGTATAGCATCAATCCAAACCCCACACTACATCTGCTATGTATCTCTTGCATGAACTCAGGGTACTCGCTGACTTGTTGTTTCTCCGTATTCACTCTATTTTTCTTCCATTCTTTCACCGTTGTTGCTAATTTCTTCTATTCTACCTCCCCTCCACTTCTCATTCTTTTTCAAGAGATCGCCCGATTTTTTCAAAAAAATTCGGCCCATCTCTCGAGGGGGCATACCACCCATTAAATTTACATTTTATGGGGCATTTCTTCACACCAGTTTTTCTTTCTTTGAAACGACGCGATAAACCACACTGTCTCAAAGAGGGGCAAATGTAGTCACACAAATCTGTCCAGCTTAACTAAATAAATATTCGCTATTTATTTGATTAAAAATCCACTAGCCATCAGTTAATTAAATTAATATTTAATTAATTCATCTCCAAACATTCTCCTATTAATTAAATAAATTATTCAATTTATTTTAATTAATTCACTATACCAAATTCACAATCAATTAAATAAATAAAATCCCCTTTTCCTCTTTTGAATAAATTAAATAAAAACATTTATTTAAAATCATTATCCCCCCCCCACTTGCATTTTCCTACAAATGCAACTTGCACACATTTATTGAAATAAATGAATTTTTATTTTAATAAAATCCTATTTTCCCTCACCCACCAAATCCACTTGCAAAAATCTAATCCCCTTCTAGATTCTTCTAACCCCTTCCTAATTAGCCTAATCCATCTCCTAATTATTGTCACATTCCTAAGCAAAATGGAGTCACTTCTCAAAGACTCCAAAGTCTTTGAAAAACATTTAATGCTTTGTGTGTTCAACAAATTAACCCCCAAAGTCTTCAAAAACCACTAATGGCTCTTACATGACCATTTATGGCTCTTACATAACCATTTATGGTTATTTCAAACTTGTCTCCCCAAACATTTATTGTTTTGACCATATTCATCCATTTCACATTTGCACAAGAATTTATCCATTGGATAAAAGCTTTTTTTCTTTGAATAAAGAGTTTATTCATTCAACTAACCTTGACTTTAACTTCCAAAGTTGTGTCAAGCATTTAATGCTTATTCCCTCCCCTCTCAACCTATCTCACATTGACACTTGTCATCCTGGGATTGGGTTGAAAGCCCTCACATGGATTTGAAATCATTCAATCCTGACCCTTGTTGAGATTACTCAATCTCAACCATCCATTGCTCCATTTTCCCTATAAATAGAGCCCATTTCTTCATAATCCAGATCCTGAAAACTTGTATGCATTTAAGCTATAGGCATTTTAGCATAATTAACTAATATCTTGTCATTTTGGATAAAATCAATCATTTTAGCATCAATAGCTTAATATTAGCTTCTTTATTTACATTTAGAGCAATATTTCAATCTCAATCCTCCATAAGCATCCATAGTGCAAAAAGTTGCTGAGAGCTACACTATTTTAGAACTTGGAGAGGAGAGGAACAAGGGAGAAGGAGCTAAGAACATGCTAAGAGGCATTTGGAGATGCCTCATTATCTTTGTTTCATTAGTTAGATATATCAACATGATTTTAGTGTCTCTCTTGATATGCCTATTTAGATTAGTTTTTGATTGAATAACACTAACGGTTTCTTGTGTGTTTTGTGTTGTTTCTCTTAGACTAACCTTGTCCACTTTGCAGGGCATTAGGAGGTTATTGCTTCTTTTGGTGAGTGAAGGCCAGCCAAAATTGCTAAAATCATTGCAGATGCAAAATATCTTTGGCTCTTAAAACTTGCACTCTAAATGTTAGTATGAAGGGACTTAGGTGGATCTTCAACCAATAAGGGTGATAATGTGGGGTTCTTGGTGAGCCAATAGACCTTATCCTTGAAGACTCTCTTTCTTACTCCCCTTAGTATGTTATGCCCCTAAAGTATGGAGATACCCTTGAAGGTTTAATAATATAAAAAATTATGAGGATGATAGAGATGCCATAAAGGAAAAATATATGAATGAGGACATTGCTAGTAAAGAAGAAAATATGTAGACGTTAATGGCTAAAATTGAAGATCTTCAGGTTAGGGTGGAAAGTCTTGTGAATTCAGAGGACTGCATTGATTTCCCTAGATTCAAGGAGAAAATTGCCATCCTAGAACATGCTTTGAGAAAAATGGTTTAAGTCACTAATGACCTCATGATAGATTGTGGTGGTTGTAGAGATAGTCGTGACCAAGATGGACACGAAGGAGAAGAAAATGAGAAAGAGGGAGGGCTCAACTAGTGTTTTGAAGAAGGCAACACGAAAGGTCTTGTTGAATCTGAATGGGAAGACACTCTGGACTTGATAGTAGTGGGCTACAATACTCTTTATTAGAATATCTTGTTTTGTTTGGGTTGTTGTTTTTTCTTGCTTTTTTGTTTCCTTCTCATGTGTTGGTTCCACAATTGTTATCTTTGGTAGTTATTTTTGTTCTCCTGTTATTTTTATTGTAGTTCGTCTATTTTTTTAATTTTTTTGGCAAAAGTGGACAAACCACGAATATATTAATTATAATAGTAAACTGGTTCAAGAACTCCTGGAGGAAAGAACCAGTTAAGAAAACCTCCCATCCTCGCTCAAGATTACAATGTATAAGAGGAATCAACCTCTGAAGATGAAGCCTACATATCTAGCTATATAGAAATATAATGCATCCCAAAAAATTAAATGCAATAATAAAAAATGGTGTTAAAAAATTACCCAATGAACACCAAGCAACAATATATCCAAGGACTAACATAGTCCAAACATGGCACTTCAAAATTTGTCATGAGGTAACCAACCCAAGTAAGCCATTCAGAGACCATAATAAAACACCACCAAATAATTAGTGTTTCTTGCACGATATACATATGCAAGTCGAAAAAGATTTTTAAAGACAAAACTTCTTTGCTAGTATCTTTTCTCTATAAGGTTTGGGGGCCTTTCCCCTACTTATTTTAATAAAAAACAAATACTTTAGCAAGTTTGTGTCTAAACATTTTAAGATACAATATATTTTATGGAAATACTTTGTTCTGGCTTGTTTTATGTTTAAATATATTTAATACTTTGTGGATATTTCAAATCTAAACATTTTACATAAATATCTTGTTATGAATAAAATGTATAAAAGAGCACATACAATCGTGTAAACACAATGATATAGATAGTAGCCTTTCATATGATTTTTTCTCTTGAAGATGTATCATTATACATAGAGTCAAATAAATTAACAAATTAGAAAAGAAAATATTAAAAATCCAAGAGTTAGTCATGTTCTTAGCTAGAAGATTTTATTTCATTGATGGTGCTATCATTTAAGAAAGTAATTGTTTAATAGTGTATTGCATTATTGAAGTTGGTATTGTTTTATATATGCATTCTATTTGATACGCATGAATATGAAGATGTGCTTGGTAAATATAATGGTGTGGGAGATGAGTTTGGAGTTGTGCCAATTAAATGTATCCACGTTTGATTAAAATGTGTAGGTATCCATGATGAAATTAAGTCAATATGAACATAAATGGGTTGATGTTGTTCAAGAACATGGGGTTGTGTACCACCTTTAGTCAAGTCTTTTTTGATCACCAAAAAATTGTTTGAATAAATCCACTTTGTCCATAAATTCAAGACATCGTAATAATAAATAATAATGAAAATAAAATATTTGTACTATCCACATCCATATTTGTGTTGCAACATAGCTTTTTAGTGTGAACATGACACATACAATGCCATGTTAAACCCCCAAAATTTGGGTTCAACACCATCAAACCCTCTATAAAACATATACATCTTCTAAAGAAGAATAACAAAAATATTATTTATATTATGAGATTAAAAATTAAATTTATACTATAATTTATGTATATATCAAGAAAACATTAAAATTGACATTTTTTATAATACTCTTAAAATATGACAAGTATCTTTGCCAATTATTATCAATATCGTGAGCCACATCACTATTTAAATATTATACTAATTACTATTACTTTTTAAAATGGTATACTAATTATTAATACTTTCTCTTATTATTATGATTAACAAGTACTTAAAATATTTATATTTATATTTTTCTAAACTGATATAAAAATTCATACTATATCAACATTTTTCAATAACTTTAAAATATAAATATTATTTTAATAACTATTATCTAACATTTATATTACAATTTTTTTATATTAACATTTAATTTAAATAAATAAAATTATTTTGGATAGAGCTATGTATAGATCAATAAAATATTAAAAAATAACTTTTTTATAATACAATTCAAATATGATAAGCATTAAGTATCTTTACCAATTATTATCAATGTCATGAGTCACATCACTATTTAAATATTATACTAATTAATATTATCTCTTTAAATATTATACTAACTATTAATAGTTTCTTTTCTTATTATTATTAAAAGGGACTTAAAATATTTTTTAAATTTTTTTCTAAACTGATATAAAAATTTAATATTAAATCAACATTTTTCAATAATTCTATTTTATAAATATTATATCTAATGTTTATATTGCATTTTTTTATATTAACATTTAATTTAAATAAATAAAATTATTTTTTTAATAAAAATATTATTTTATATTACAACAAAATAAATATAATAATCAACATTAATATCAGTAAATTATTATAATTATAACTTCTAATATATTAAAAATGGATGTACTTATTTAATTATTATTTTAATACAGATTGGTTGGCTAACATTTAATGAAAGCCATTAAAACACCGTCTCAACTTTTTGCACCATCTCTAAATATCATGAAGGTGATGTGGAATTTTAGTTGTCTAATTAAAGCATTGAGACATTTCACATTACATAATACTTTAAAGCATTATGAATAAATACCTAAAAAATGTAATTCATTTGTAAGAGACAAATGTGGTGACCCATTTTATTAATGATAGAGATAAAATAATGTCTTGAAACAATTAAAATAATAAGGAATGGAGAATTCAAAGTTGACCAAAGTAAAACTAAAGACAATGCAAATAAAGTAGCAAAGAGAACATAAATATAGCATGTTTTATAAATTTTCTTATATTTAAAAGATTATAAAAAGGTTGTTTTTTTATTTAAAGTAATATGAACGGGAGAAAATAATTTTCTTAAATATAATATTATGGAAGAATATTTTTTAATTAAATATTGAAGAATGGAAGGGAGAATTAAAGGGAAAAACAATTATCTCCAATCCTTATAAGTTATGAAGATCTACTTAAAAGAGGTAAAACAACTGCTTCCTAATTTCATAAGAGGGAGAGTATAAAAACAAAATATAAAAATAAAATGGTTATATTATCTTTACATTTTTCAAAATATTATGATAAATGTGGTGCTCCTAGTCTATAATTATGATAAATATGGTGTTCCTAGTCTATATGTAGAGTGAGTGTGAGCAAAATTTGGATTATGTGAATGAGACCTTCAAACTCTAAGCCAAGGCTAGATGATCTCACCTTCAAAGTATAAATGTATGTTAAAGCAACATCAAAACTTTAAGGAAAGATGTTCTTAAAATCTAACCATTTGAGAAATAATTAAGCACTATATATTTCATCTCTATACCCATACTCATCTTTGATTAATGTAGGTAGAGAGTAGTGGGTTAGTTGTGTATTATTTGGATACACACCAATGTGAAATTCGCATACCCATGTCATTTGTCATTTAGTTTTGCATGCAAATATTGATAGTGACTTGACACATTGACAAATGACATAATTTAGAACAAAGTTGGGTTCGTTGTCCTATTCTACATATCTAACCATTAAATATATTCTTATATAATTACTACTCATCCCTATCCATATGTTTATACACCCTTACACATTTGTTACATCAACTTATTTATCACATATATGCATGCATATATTTCCATTGCAATACAAAGGTACTCACCTAATAATTACATAATTATTAGACCCCTCTTACTTTATTCACTCAAACTAAGCTTATGAATGTTTTTTTTGTTGTCTTGTTGCATAGGATGAGGATGGCTATCACCGTCTAATTTAATCCTCTATTAGGATTATAATCTAGGGTTTCTTTCTCTTTTTCATAATTAGTGTTTAATAGTTGTAATCATTTATTCAAGTTATTGCATCAATCAAATTCTTAGGTTGTTGAGCAAATCTATCTTGCTTGATTTCTCTATGTGATAGGTATTTTTCTTGTAGGTGATTTATGGGATTTGTGGGGTTCAATCATCAATTCCAACATGGTATAAGAGCTAGGGTTATAAAGGGTGAAAAAATCTAAGGAATGATTGTCCTTTCAACAATTGCATCAAATAACATACGATAAATATGATGTTATGGTTAAGGTGTATGATGGTTTCTCTTTTCCTACTATTAGTTATATCACTCTTCCTGTTGAGGTTGGTACCAAGTGCTTACATGTCACCTTTTCTATTATTCCTACATTGGATCAATTTTGTGTGAAGTTGGGACATCCTTAACTATCTTCCATGAAAGCTATCCCTTCTACACTTCATAAATGATTGAAATTCCCTCATAATGACACTATTATAATGATTAAACATAGCCTTTACCAACCCACAATGAAGCATGTGATGAGCCTATAAATTGACCATATTATTTAATATTTTACCTCATGTTGTCCTTCCAAGTAATTTCCAAACATTACCTTGGTTTTGTGAAGCATTAACTAGGATTAATGGTGTTTGATATGCATATGTGTGTCTAGCTAGTTGATGCTAAATGATGATAAAATATTATAATAAATGGTTATTGTTTAATGTAAAGTAATTTGGAATAATTAACATGTTGTTTGTGAGTGTTTTGAGTTGATCATATAGCTAGAAGGAAGAAGAAACAAGTTGGCAATTGATAGATGTTTAACAGTTGATTGAAAGTGCAGAAAAAAGTCAAAATACCAATTTTAGTAAAACGTGCATATCTCACTCATTTCTTAATGAAATTAAGATTTTAAAAATGATCTAGAAATACTAAAAGGATATCTAAAATGGGTTTAAACCGTTTGATCTGACTAACAATAGTTAATGAGAAACATTCATCATAAGTTGACTGAGACAAACTAGCAAATTTTTCAAGCAGCAGTTAAGGATTGAGTTCTAGTTCAACTTGGAATCTTCTACCTCTTCATGAGTTCGTGTATTTGAAGTTATTAAAGTGAAGAAATATTGGAGAATATTGTGGAAACAATTTTTGATGATTCATAAATAATTATACATTTTTTGTACACATGTTCAACCATGAGTGCATTTAATGGTTGTAGAGTTCGAAGAGGATTATAACTCTCTCAAATCTTGTTAGTTTAATCTTTGTTATCAGTCATGAGTAAAATAAGTCACATCCTTGTTGTCACAAGAGAAATGACATTTGTAATAAGTTGTTGAGTTATTAATTACTTCAACTCTCAAGCCTCAAGCATAAATCTGAGATTTTGTTGAGTTGTAAGTAAGTAGTGTTGAAAATATTGTTGATAGTAGTGTTAAGAATAGTGTAGAGAGTATCCAGTTAGTGTTGAGTCTTGTTAATGGTGTCCAAGTTCAATCAGAAAGTTTGATATATGTCCATGCAATATTTGATTTGCAATAAGAAGATTATTTGATCATTGAAACTTGTCTATTGAAGATGGAATGCTAATGACAGATTGAAGCAACTCAAGCAAGGGCCACTTGAGGAACTATGATTTCATCATAGTTTAGATTTGCAATAGTTTAGATTTTTATTCATTATGCTTTACTTTAATTAGTGAGTTGGTTATGATAGGTTTTGGTTTCAGCATATTTGATTTCACTAGTTTTAGAACAGTCATCCTACAGCCATTGCTATTGCAAATAACTAGTCATCTTGTAGCCACTGCTATTGCAAATAACTAGTCATCCTGCAGTCACTGTTGTTGCAAATAACCAGTCATCCTGCAACCACTTCTGTTGCAAATAACCAGTCTTCCTGCAACCACTACTGTGTAGTTAGTTTTATTTTCAGCATTGTCATGTTTTCAATTCAGTTTATTATTCTGAGTTTTTTTTGCTATACACAACTGAATAATAACTTAGAAGGCTTCCATAGTGCATGTACAGTGTTGTCTCATTTCAAGTTCACGTCCTTGGGTTGATAATTAAATGTAGCTTATAGTTCATGAAGGGTTGCTTAGTGTGGATAAAATCCCCAAGTTGTAAATTAGTATTCCAACTTCAATTGTAATTAAAAAACTCAACATTTTTGGCATTGTTGTCGGGGATGAGTCAAGATGTGAGAGTCACTAAGTTGTTTTAGAAGTCAATGAAGCACAATAACCAAGAGCTAATATCATTTGCAACAAGTTTGGAAATCAATGAACATGTTCTCTAACATCATAGAGGAATTGTGTTCATGTATTGATGATAAGGTGTCGGTTTGTGAGAAGGTAAAGGAAGATAACCTTGTTTTGCAAAATGAAGAAGTTACCATACACAAGATTGTTGAACGCGATGTCAAATCAGAACTCTTACTTCAAGAAGAGAGTTGCCATAAAGCTAAATTCAGTCCTCTAATGCTGAAAAGTAAAGAAGATATTAATGAATACATGTTTTGGGATGAATTAGAGAATTTTTGCTTAAATTTGGATGCTAGACAAGTATCTTTTATAGAGCAAAATCATGAGCAGCAAGAGCAAAGTGCAGAAATTTCTATGTTTCAGTCAAATAAGTCACACAAATTGGTGTTTACAAATCAAGAAGAGGACAAAGAGGCAGCCCATCAACACAAGAGCATGAAGGAGGGTTCTAAATTTGTGCTTTCACGAGGATATCCCATCAGACATCTAGCTAAGAAGCAAAGAACCACAACTTATTCCATCCAAGCATGAAGTTGCACTTGAAGATGAAACTAAATTTTTAGTTGCAGCTAAAGAAGAATGGTTTCAGCTCTCTTATCCATTTCTAAACAACAATATATATTATCACAATGAAGTTGTAAGTGAGTGTCTTAATGTATTTCAAAAGTCATTGCGGCTATTTGTTAAGCTTCTATTGATATTGCAACTCTTTTTGGTTGCACATAAGCATGTGAAGCATTGTAAGTTGCTGAGAAAGGGCAGATATTTCACAGAACCAGTGAATGGTTTTGTTTGAGTAAGTCTTATTTGGTAGTTAGTGTAGGTTAGGATAAGTTAGGATAAGTTTTTCATTCAATAAGTTCTCTTGCACAATGTCTTAGATGTCTTTTTCTTCATTTGTTCATGCTTAGTTAGTTAGGTATTGTCTAGTGAAGTTGTTTCCCCAAATTCTTCTTGTTTAAATGACTCTTTCAGAGTTGTATTAACGTCATTAGATGGAGGTGAATTAATTGTTCAAAAAGTTTTCAGCCTTTTTAAGTTACTTGCAGCAGTTGTAGTGTGACTAAATAGTCAACCTACACAATCTTCCAAGAAGTCTACAACAACTTTTAATGTAAAATCTGCAACATTCTTAAAGGGACCTGTGAACTCGACTACTTAGGGATCTGTACTTTCAACATTTGTAGCTTTCCAAAGAACCAACGGTACTTACATTTATGATTTCCATTTATTTAAAATATTTATCATTTTTAGTTAATTGGTTATCTATGCATTACAATGTGTTTGTCAATTATCATTTTTCTAGTTACATGCTTCAAAACTGATTTATTTTGCCACCCTCATCCATTAATTGTCATTTGAGGACAAATGATCTTTCAGCTAGGGGGAAACATAATATTTTTCAGACCTCAGTAGTAGCAAATAAAAAGAGAAGAAAATGCAACTACAATCTTGGAAACAGCAAAGGATATGGCAGTAAAATAATTTCATGCATAACCAATGTCTACTCCTTGCTTGAGGACAAACAAGATTTCAGCTGGGGAGAATGATGAGCCTATAATTTGACCATATTATTTAATGTTTTACCTCATGTTTATAATTTCCTTCCAAGTAATTTCCAAACATTACCTTGCTTTTGTGAAGCATTAACTAGGATTAATGGTGTTTGATATGCATATGTGTGTCTAGCTAGTTGATGCTAAATGATGGTAAAATATTATAATAAATGGTTATTGTTTAATGTAAAATAATTTGGAATGATTAAAAAAAAATTTGGTGAGTGTTTTGAGTCGACCATACAACTAGAAGGAAGGAGAAACAAGTTGTCAATTGATAGATGTAATAGTTGATTGAAAGTGCAAAAAAAGTCAAAAGACCAATTTCAGTAAAACAAGCATATCTCACTCATTGCTTGACGAAATTAAGACTTTAAAAATGATATGGAAAGATTAAAAGGAGATCTAAAATGGGTTTAAACCTTTTGATCTGATTCACAATAGTTAATGAGCAACATTCACTAGACGTTTATTGAGACAAACTAGCAGATTTTCAGGCAACAATTAAGGATTGAGTTCTAGTTCAACTTGGACTATTTTACCTCTTCATGAGTTCATGTATTTGGAGTTATTAAATTGAAGAAATATTGGAGAAGATTGTGGAAATAATATTTGATGATTCATAAATAATTATAACATTTTTTGTACACATGTTCAGCCATGAGTGCATTTAATGGTTGTAGAGTTTGAAAAGGATTAGAACTCTCTCAACTCTTGTTAGTTTAATCTTTATTATTATTCATGAGTAGAATATGTCTTCTCCTTGTTGTCACAAGATAAATGACATTTGTAATAAGTTGTTGAGCTTGTAATTACTTCAACTCTCAAGCCTCAAGCATAAATATGAGATTTTGTTGAGCTGTAAGTAAGTAGTGTTGAAAGTATTGTTGACAGTAGTGTTAAGAATAGTGTAGAGAGTATCGAGTTAGTATTGATTCTTGTTAATGGTGTACAAGCTCAATAAATTTTTTTGATATATGTCCATGTAATATTTGATTTGCAATAAGAAGATTATTTGAGCATTGAAGCTTGTCTATTGAAGATGGAATGCTAATGACAGATTGAAGCAACTCAAGCAAGGGCCACTTGAGGAACTGTGATTTCATCATAGTTTAGATTTTTATTCATTATGCTTTACTTTAATTAGTGAGTTGGTTATGATAGGTTTTGTTTTCAGCATATTTGATTTCACTAGTTTTAGAACAGTCATCCTACAACCACTATTGTTGTAAATAACCAGTCATCCTGTAGCCACTGTTGTTGCAAATAACCAGTCGTCCTGCAATCACTGTTGTTGCAAATAACCAGTCATCTTGCTACCACTGCTATTGCAAATAACCAGTCTTCCTGCAACCACTGCTATGTAGTTAGTTTTATTTCCAACATTGTCATGTTTTCAATTCAGTTTATTATTCTGAGTTTTTTTGCTATACACAACTGAAATAATAACTTAGAAGGATTCCATAGTGCATATACAGTGTTGTCGCATTTCAAGTTCATGTCTCTGGGTTGATAATATAATATAGCCTATAGTTCATGAAGGGTTGCTTAGTGTGGATAAAATCCCTAAGTTGTGAATTAGTATTCCAACCTCAATTGTAATTAAAAAGCTCAACAACATGGAAATTTAACTCTTGATTACTTTTAGCCTAAGCAACCTAAGCCCTTAAAACCTCGCAATGACATCATTTTATTATCTTATCAAAAATGGAAAAATGAGATGATAGTGGCCTTGAGTAAACCTACAGACCATACACCCATGGATATTCCTCCTCCTTATTATGGACCAAGTATCCTTCCTGATCCTTCTATTCCTCCTATGTATGCCTGAGTCCTACCCCCTATTTCCTACAAATTAAAGCGCTTGGCATCTTCTATCTCTAAACCTATTGGGGTTTCTTCCATTCCTCCCCCTATAAGGGAAGAAAAGAAGCCTATGTGAATTGATCCTCAACCTTCGCAATCCTTGAATAAAACTAAAAGGAATCGTCTTGCTAGAGAACACCAACGAAGACGTCTTACTAAGACTCATGAGCTTGCTTCCCAAACCATTTAATCCCCAAGATACCAAATGTTGACCTAGTACCATTTGTCCAACCTTTGGCTAACCCTAGGGAGGAAGTTCAACTCAAATCACCTAAATTAAAAATGCTTAATAAAAATGATGGCTCAATTTATTTTCGAGTTAAGGATCCTATTTTTATTAATTTAGATGATGTTGATGATGATGATAATGTTGTTCATGCTAACAATGTTGATTCTAATGATTCTGATGATATGTATGAGTTTGTTGAGATTAATCATGAGTTATCTTCACATTTTTTAAAAGCATTAACCTTAGCTCCTAGTGACAAACAAAGTGATTCATCATTAGAGCATGGTCCTTGTTTGGAACTTGTGGTAGGTCCATCTACCATGCTTGATGTGGCTCCTCTTGCATCTTGTCCACCATCGCTAGATGATGTTAAGCAATATTGGGAGGCAGATGATTTTCTTGATTAACTTTATTCATGTCGTAGATTCTCTTTTGTGTGTGCTTCCCCCGTAATGTGTTGCTTGATATGTTTTTGTGTTATGTTAGGTTCTCTTTGGATGACCAATGTTACTTCGTTGGTGCAAGGTAATAAAAAGGTCAAATTCATTGTGATACTCCTCTATTTGTATCTCAATTCTTTTGTATGTCATATCTATGTTATGTTGTACATGTGCTATTGTTTTTAAATGTGTACGTGTGTTATTGTTTGTAAATGTGTCTTGTATTGTCTACTTGGGGACAATGCAAAGAGTTGAGAACTTATTTTTTGGTCTTTCCATGTTGACTCAAAAAGACATTTGTTTGTTATCTCTTGTGCTCTTCTTCCATTGTGTTCATAGTTCCACTACCTTTGGGGGATGAGGTCAATGCAATGCAATTATTTTTTATATATACATTATTTATCATAAGTGCATTACTAACCCTAGAGTTAGTGGATCCCTTATGTGATTTTTCCTATGTGTTTTGTGACCATTACCCGTTGATTTTTCCTTTCTTGGGGGCATCTCATTGTGGTAAGGTGCTTGTCTTTTGGATGCATGCTACCTTAAAGCAGTTGTTCCTGATAGGGTGTACATAATAGATTTAACATGGGGGCATACACTCCACTCAATGTTACACTTTATGCACACACCCATGACATGTTTTTGATACTCAAGTTACTTGGCAAACTAAGTCTTTTGCTTCGTAATTTTTTATTTTCCTTTTTCATGACTCATAATAGGAAAATATTACTAGGCCGATATAGTCATTCTTTCTCTTTCTCTTTTCATGTGTTATCCCTTTTATCTTGATATTAGAGTAGTAATATCCTAAAGTCCCTCGGGGCTTGGCGTGTCTTGTCTCTTTAATATCTTGGTGAAAGTTTTTCAATGCAACTTTGTGCTTTACCGTGAGTATGAGTATAGTCTCATACTCCCACTAAATTTGGCGCTAAATGTAGTGTTGTAATTTGTATCCGCATACAATTTCATCCTCACCTAGACCTGACCTCGGTGCTTCATCTATCGATTCTCAATGATTGTTTTGATTTTGCTCACACCATCCCACAAATCCATATTTTCACCTTCTCTCTTGTCTCTTCCCTAAGGCTCAAACCTAATTCACAAGACTAGGGAACTAGGGTTCCCTAGTCCTAGCTCAGGACCATGGTGCCATAGTGCTCTGGTCCTCTCAAGCAAGACCCAAATTGGTCCTTACAATAGTTACATCAAGTGAGTAGTAAATTAGATCTCGTGTTGGTCTACTCTGAAAATTCAAAGATTTTGGGCAGATGACTATAAAAGGAGGTCTAATCCACTCATTTGAAAACTAACAAACTCCTAAGACATCTAATGATCAACCTTATATGAAGAAATTCTACAAGACATCCTAAAACCCTTGCATGCGGATTCAAGCAAGCTTCATCAAGGTATACATCTCAATTACAAGCATTCAATTTTAGATTTAGCCTTTCCCTAAATAGGAAAGCATCTTGTTCCAATTTCCATTACAATTATCATTTCAACTTCAAGGTTAATACCTAAACCAAGATTTGACCCAAAGAATACCTCTATCCACAAACTTTTTCTTCTCTTTTTGTGTGCAGGGAATTAAATTAGGAGTTGTAACTGAATATTTTGATAGAGTTGACAATGGCAAACATATTCAAATTTTGAGTAAGCAAAAAGTGGACGACCAGGGCAACCTACCTACACTATCCCAAAAATTATGCCTGAGCTTCTAATAGTGAATCAAATGCATGTTCTTAATCTAGAATAGATCCTAATTGTCTATATTAGAGTTAAAAGACTAGGGCAACCCACCTTCTCGGTCCCAAAAAATCAGCCTGAACTTTTAGGTTTAGGTTTTTATTCTCTTCTTTTGCTTAAATCCCTATCTATGGCTCTGTCTAATATATGTAGTAGTTTGTTTCTACTGTTTCATCTCAATTATCCATTGCTTCATCCTAAATCCTACAATCCTACAATCCAAATTTCAACTAAAAGAGGGCGACAAACAAAACCAGTGAATCTAATCAGAATTTCAACCCTTTTCCTAATTGAATTGTGGCTAGATCTATTCAATTCACCCCTCTTTCAATGTATTGGTTCCTTAGGTAAGATTAGAGATTTTATTATCTTAAGTGGTAAAGCTCTAATTTTACCTACCAGTACAAAGGTAATTATAGAAAAAATATTCTATGAAGTACATAGTGGCTTCTAACAACACATTAGAAGACTTGATGGATCACCTCTCAGACCAAATAGTTGCCACACTGAAACATAAAAGGGAACAAGCCATACAAGAAGAGAAAAATATGAAGGAAGCATCCATTACAGAGGTGGCTCCTTCTATTAACCTCGCTTAGAGAGAAAATCTCACAAAAATACAAACAAAGGATCTAGGCTCCAAGAAAAGGTTGGATAAATTGATGCTTGAAAAGTCAGCGATTACCAAACGTGTGAAACTATAAATCATAGAAGGTATTGCTAAGGCTTACAAAGAACTATGCGAGGAAGAAACAAAATGTGAAAATATCGCTTCGTTTGACTCTAAACCTATGGATCATTGGGTCCCCTCTCCTCCACACTTTTGACACGCCCTCTTCTTGCACCACCTCACCTATGTAGTATATCAAGGATTTCCTATCCATTTAAAAGGAAATTCAGTAAGCAAAATCTCCATATCTACTCAAAATTTTGTTGGTTGGTCCCAAGTTGACCTAAGTAATATCTATCTAAATTAGAAGTTTCAATTAGGAGACTTATTGTATCAAATATCATGGTAGGAGATATTGAAACAACACATAGATAGATCGAAACAATTGGAAGATATGGTTAAGCACATCCAATGAAAATATCCTCATTTACAAGGGGGTTCCTCGCAACCCCTTGTAGTGCAACTCAAGACATTGATTAATGGTGTTATATAAGAAACATAGATGTAAAATAATACAATATGATAGAATATAGTTGTACAGATAAAGAAGAAAAATATGGATGAAGAGATGAAAAAGTGTTTCATCACACATTCCACTCTAGAATTATATATCAACATAATAAAGAATATAGAGAGTGATATCAATGCTCTCTATTAGTTTTTCTTATACTACTTTACTATTACAGTACTCATTAAAGTACAAATGGATTAGATAGAGTTCTTGGACATAGATGGAAGCCTTGCATGCACAATTCTAAGAGTTACAATGAAACTAAACAAAGCACAAATTTTAGTAGCTAAGGGAAGTGGTTAGGTTGTGGTTGGTCCACATCATTAGAATAATATCACAATCCACCACAAGAAGGTTGTGGAACTCCAAATTTAAGAGGTATCATCTACACTAGTAGTAGTATGTAAGAGACATGTCCTATTAGATGGATATTTATATAAGCAAAGATATTATGTAATAGAGATATAGGAGATTGAGAGATAATATGGGTAAGAGAATATGATGAGTAAAATTCACAGTTATAGATGCATGGAATATATATATCATTAATTAATCATATTCATATAAAATATATATTGAAGGTCTACATGTAATGTGTTATGATTTATAGATAATCTATTTTCTATATTTTGTTAAACTAGTTAATGACTGAATCTAGATTATTTGGAACAAAAATTACTTGGGGCTTAGAACTCTAGTCTATATTCTGCCATTTTCTTGCTAACAAGATCCACCAATGGTTATGTATTTTTTTTTTAATTTCATATCGATTACAAATATCTTGCTCATTCAAGCATCAACATGAGACCAATACAAGTTCCTTACGAAGAAATACACTAAAAATCAACTATAGAAAACCGAGAGTTACTACTTAAGAACCACCTCCATATTAGTAGCCAACTATGGAAGACCAAGAATCACAAATAAGAATTCCACTTTAGATGTCTATGAGGAATTGAACTTGGGTCTCCACAATTAAAACCCAATGTTTTAACCAATTAAGCTCAACTCCTTGGATAATGGTTATGTTTTTAATTATTTGCTGGTGTTATTCATTGGATGATTAAGTAGCGGGTTTTTTACACTTTATCCACTATAGATGTTAGCACATGGAGACTACTTGTACAAATAAGTAAGGGTATGTGCACCAAGATGTGGTACCAAAAGGGGGTCTTAAGATGTCATTTTTATATGAAATCAACAAAGTCTAAACTTTGATGATAAATTGAACATAGTTACACTCCAAATTTGAAGATGCAACAAGAACAAGAGTCAAAGTGCTCAGAGTCTACTTTCTAAACTGCTAATTTATTTTGAAAATGGTGGAGATCAAGAGTTTCAAAAAGGGAGGGCACAAAAAGTGGTCTTGTTTTTATGTGAAAAAACATAACATGGTGTCTATTGTGGCCCCCCTAAAATGTTAACTTTTTTTAGAATTTTTAAAATCAGTTCAGTGAGAAATTAGCTAACACCTTGTAGTTTATGCTAAAAAATTTAGCTAATTTTTAAATGATTATATATTTTTTTACTAATTTTCAAAGTGGACACATCCTAAAAAATAGAAATTTGAGTGTGCCCTCCCCTAAAATCATTGAAAACTAATAAAAAATTAAAATTTTTTTTAATGTGTGTAGAATGGAGTCTAGTTTCTAAAAATAGAAGTTGTTCCACAATTTGATGAATTTGTAAAAAACTATACCCAAAATAGCACATGTTGGTTTTTGACCGAAAATGGACACACTAACAAAAGAAATTAAAGATGAAAGTCTTAACAAAATCAAAATGTGAAACAAATTATATGGTTGGATAGGTAAGAGAGAGCTTGATGTCAATATGGTGTTTTTTCTATTTCCATTGAAACACATGCAAACTTGATGGATAATAGGATAAAAAATATGTGACATTTTTTAATCTTCTGATAAAAACACGTCTTAGGCCTGAAATGATCGTCAAATGCTTTAGGTTGAATGCTCAAGGGCATTCCAACCCAAAGGGTTGGTGTTTTCCAATACAAACAATTTGTAAAGCACCAAATATGGCACTCGCCCTATTTGGTGCTCACCAAATTCAAAAGTGTACTTTTCAGATTTGGCAAGCACCAAATTTGGCACCTACCAATTGTGAAAAATGTACATTTTGCATTTGGCGAGCACCAAATTTGGCATTTTTCAATTTTTTTGCATTGGCAAATTCTAGGAGATGTTGTGAATGGGAAAATGTTCCAATTTGGACACATGTTATATCCAATCCCTGAAGAAGTATATATACATGAAATATAACATTTCATGTATATATTGGTAGGATGTTTAAGATTGATTTTAGATCTACAAGAGTTAAAATTTAGATTCTAGGTTTTAGAGGATCATATAAATTTTTAGACAGCGAAATTTCAGTAATTAGCATGCTCCTATCAACATTCTTTAGCTCTTTATCTCACTCTCTATATTCCTCAAACTCTAGACCTATCTCTCTCCCTCTCTTGTCTCTCTCACCTCTCTCTACCCTCTCTAGGTATATAAAATTTTCTCTACCTTTTATTCCCTCCTTACCCCCATCTCTATCCATGCCTCCCTCCCCCTCTCTTCTTCTCTCTCCTCCCTCAGCATTCTCTCAATCACTACGTATCTCTTCCACCATCTCTCTCTTCATATATAGGTCTCTCACTTTGTCCCTCTTTACCTCACTAACTCTCCCTCCCTATCTCATTACCTCTCTATCTCTCTCTCTAGGTCTCTCACCTATCTATCTTCCTACTCTCTAGTTCTCTCCCTTCCCCCTTACTCCTATCCCTTTTTAAACTCTCTCCTCTTCTTTCTCTCCCCTCACCTCTCTATCTCCTCCTTCTCTAGTTATCTCACTCCCTCCATGTCTAACTCTCCATCCATCCCCTTTTATTCATTTTATCTATGTTCTTTTATCTCTCCTCTTCTCCCTCCCTACCCTCTCTAGGTCTCTCCCTTCCTTTCTTCTCCTCTCCCTCATTATCTACCCCTCCTTACCCTCATATATATCTCCTTCACCCACTCTCTATTATTCTCTCTTACTCTCTTATTCTTTCCCTCCATTATCTAGGCCATCACCTCTCCATCCCACCCTCTCTCTCATCTCTAGGTTTCTCCTTCCCTTCCTCTCCACCTATCTACCTCTGCATATAGGTCTCAATAGCCACATCTCTATATCCTCTATATCTATCTCACTCCTCTCTCGACATCTAATTTTCTCACCTCTCTTTACCCATGTAGGTTTCTCACCTATTTATATTTCTGCTTTATAGTTCTCTCCCTCCCTCTCTCCCTCTCTCTCCCTCCTCCTTTACCCCTACCTTTATGAACTCCCTCCTTCTCTTCTCTCTCTTTCCTAACCTCTTTTTCTCCTCCTTTCATAGGTTTCTCACTCCCTCCATGTATACATCTTCATCCATCCCCTCTTACTCATATTTTTGTTCGTTTGTCTCTCCTCTTCTCCCTCCCTCCCCTCTCTAGGTCTCTCCCTCCCTTTCTTCCCCTCTCCTTCTCTATCTCTCCATACATACATACCCCCATATCTCTCTCTCTCTCTCTCTCTCTCTCTCTCTCTCTCTCTCTCTCTCTCTATTTTCTAGGTTGTCACCTCTCTCTACCCTCTCTAGCTTTGTCCTTCCCTTACTCTCCACCTGTCTACTTCTGCATCTATTTCTCCTGACCCACCTATCTATATTCCCCCTCTATCTATCTCACCTCTCTCTCTCACCATCTAGGTCTCTCATCTCTCTTTCTCCCTCTAGTTTTCTCACCTATCTAGTGTCCCCTCTCTAGTTATCTCCCTTTCTCTCCACCTCTTTCTCCGTCCCCCTTTACCCCTATCTATTTCTTATTTCTCTCATTGTCTCTCTCTTCCCCTACCTCTCTATCTCCTTTTTCCTTAGGTATTTCACTCCCTCCATCCCCTCTTACTCTCCTCTCTCTCTTTGTTCTTTTATCTATCCTATTATCACTCCCTCCCCTCTTTAGGCCTCTCCCTCCCTTTCTTACCCTCTCCCTCTTTATCTCCCCCTCCCTCCTTACCCCCAACTCTCTCTCCACTATCTACGTCATCACTTTTATATCACACCCTCTCTCTCTGTCTCTAGGTTTCTCCCTCCCTCCCTCTCCACCTCTCTATGTCTCCATCCATATCTCATTACCAACCTATCTCTATCCCCCTCCATCTATCTCACCCCTCTCTCTCCCTATCTAGGCCTCTCACCTCTTTCTCCCCCTCTAGGTATCGTATATCTCTATCTACCCCCTCTATATTTCTCTCCTTCCCTTTCCACCTCTCTCAATCTTATATCTCATATGTTTATTATGTTTTAGAGTTTACAATTTATGATTTATGATGTATAGTTGACCTATTTTACCTTTCAATTCCTCACTACCTTTCCTTTCCTCTTTACCCCCATCTCTATCCTTGCATTCCTCCCTCTCTCTTCTCTCTCCCTCTCTTATTATTTATCCCCCCCTCTCTCCATTCTCTCTATCACTACCTTACCATCCCACCCTCTCTCTCCCCCTCTATACATCTCTCCCTCCCTCTTTACCTTTCTACCTCTCCATCCTTATCTACTTACCCACCTCTCTCTCCCAAAGCTCTAGGTCTTTCACCTCTATATCTCTCTCCTCTCTAGTTATTTCCCTCCCTCTTTACCTATCTCCCTACCTCCTTACCCATATCTCTCTCTTGGTGAACCTCTCTCTCATTTTCTTCTCTATTTACTAAGAGACCTAAAGAGGTAAGAGGTAGAGAGTTGAGGAAGAGAGAAGAAAATGAGAGAGATAAGTTTACAAAGAGATAAAGAGGGGTAAGGAGGTAGAGAGAGAGGTGGAGAGGGTGGGAAAGAACTAGAGAGGGGAGAGATATAGAGGTGAGAGACCTAGCGCCTAAGAAGAGAGGGGTGATAGACCTAGGATTTATAGATAGAGGTGAAGGATATAGAGGGGGAGAGAGAGAGGGAGAGGTAGAGAGGTAAAGATGGAGGAAAGGAGAGACATAGGGATGTGGAGAGATACGTTGGTAGGGAGAGGTAGTTATCATGAGAATGGAGAGAGAGTGGAGAGAAACAATAAGAGGAGAAGAGAGATGGAGGAGAGAAAGGATATATATGGAGATACGAGGGGAAGGCAAGAGAGAGAGAGGATAGGAGAGACCTAGAGAGAGAGAGAGAGAGAGAGAGAGAGAGAAACCCTCAATCCTATGTACCCTAAACCCTATACCATCAATCTTGTACACTAAACCCTATACCAATACCCTTAACCCTAAACCCTATATCCTACTCTCTATTCCATAAACCCTAAACAAGGGAGGGAGAGGTGATGACAAGGAGAGGGGAGAGAGAGAGAGAATGAGAGATAAGAAAAAAGAGAAACTAAGGAGTAAGGATGAAGGGATGGAGAGATAGATAGGGAGTGATTGGGAGACCTAGAGAGGGGATAAGTAGAAATTTGATGGAGAGAGAAGAGTTTACATAGAGAGAGAGGGGTAGGGAGGAAAGGAGAGAGGTGGAAGGGATGTAAAGAACTAGAGAGGGGATAGATATAAGTCCTAGAGCCTAGGGAGAGAGGGGAGAGAGATTTAGGGGAGAGATAGAGTGAGAGAGATATAGGGGGAGAGAGGTTGGTAATGAGATAGGGAGGGAGAGGTAGTGATCAAGAGAATGGAGAAAGAGAGGAGAGAAATAATAAGAGAGGGAGAGAGAAGAAGAGAGAGAGAGGTAGGGAGAGATAGAGATGGGGGTAAAGAGGGAAGGTGAGGTACAAAGGGAGAGATAGTGAGAGAATCCTAGAGAAATAGAGGTAGGGAGAGAGTGAGAGGAAGATGTGTAAAGAAAGAGGAGACATACAATAGTGAGTAAAGGGAAAGAGACAAAGGTAGAGAGGTAGTGCTAGATCTTGGGCGATAGAGGAGAGAGTGAGATAGAGAGAAGTAGAAAGGGGACAAAAAGGAAAGAGTGATATAGAAATAGATCTATAGGTCTAGAGTTTGGGGGAGATAAAGAGAGAGATGGAGAGAGTGAGAGAATGTTGATAGGATCATGATGATTATGAAAATTTAACTATCTAAAAATTATATGATCTTATTGTCGTGTATGTGATGTGTCCCTGTACCTGCAAACACAAAAACACTCAATAGATCATTACAAGCAATGGTTGGAGAATTAATCAAAGAAAGATAAAATCATAACTAAGCGATCTATTGCCTCCTAGTAAATGTGAGTATGAATTTTTCTCTTAGATCTTAATATGCAAATTCCAACGACTTGACTACACTTAGATGGAGGATTCAAATGATGAAGATGCATGATTTAGCAATGATAGCATGATTAAGCTACATGATTTCATGATTATTCTAGAAAATAGGCTAGAATGAAGATGCAATTAAGCTAAGATTTGAACATGATAACAATGCTTGAGATGATAAACTAGAAGCTAGATGCCTATAGTAACAATGCTTGAATGCAAATGAGATGAATCAATCGGGCTACAAAAATGATATAAAATTGGGACCAATCAATCGGGGGGCCCTTTGTGCTCCAAAATGAGGTCTATTTATAAGATTTCACAAGGCTAGGGGTGAGGTGGCAAGAATCAACGATCAAGATTGATTTGAAGATATCAATGGTTAAATTGGAGGAGGTTGGCAAAGGGGGTTGGATTAAAGGGAAAATTTGCCATTTCTATGGTGACAAGTGTCACGAGGCTTCTAGAAGGGGTTGGATGAAAGGGAAAACTTAGTGACAAGTGTCACAAAGCTTCTAGAAGAGGTTGGATGAAAGGGGACATGGTGGTTAGGATGGAATGGGTTAGGTTTAGTAGTGGTAGAAGTTAGGAGAATTTGAATTTAAAAATTCAAATAATAGGAAAAGGTTAATTAATCTCAACAACTCATGAATTTCATTTGTTTTAATTAATTAGGGGATTTAGAAGAAATGAATTTGATGGAGGGAATTAATTAATCAAAGGGTTGAAATGAACCTATTAAATAAATCCTTAGATTTATTAATAAGTAGATGACTGGGAGATTTAATCAAATTGTTGATGAATTCAATTAAATTGGGAAGGAGATTAATTAAATAATTGCTTATTTGATTAATTATCTTCAGACCATTTTTAGGTGTATACATTTTGCCCCTCTTTGAAGCGAGGTGTGATGACACGTTGATTCAAAGAATAATCTCATTTTGATGATATTGATTTGATAGGATGCCCCAACTCTTGATTGTTAAATTCTGGTATGATGATGCCCCCTCGAGAGATTAATTGAGATAATTGATCTTTGGAGTTTTTGCGAAATTGATATCCCAATAAATTTGATTTGATCTCTGCAACTGTGTTTTGATGAAAATGCAAGTTCTTCGATTAGCTTGATTGCTTAGATTGGTAAGATTGATAAATCTTGATTGATTAGATTGATAAGATCAAAATTCAGTCTGGTTTCTAGAAGGACTCATCCTGTATATGACAATGATGATCAAAGCGTCTGGTTTCAGGAAGGATTCATCTTGTATAAGACATGATCAGAATGTCTGGTTTCGGGAAGGATTCATCCTGTATAAGACACAAATCAAAATCAGATCGTCTGGTTTTAGGAAGGATTCATCCTGTATAAGACATGATAAGAATCCATTAGGTTTGATTGATTGATTTGATTGATAAGGTTGATTGATAAAGAGCTGATAGTTTGTTGATATCAAGTTGCAGAAATACTTGGATATGATGATTGTTGATTCTGTTGAGAGAGATAGCATAAGATTTTCGCTAGGTTGACAATATTTGAAGAGATATGAGTCATTCGTCTGATTATGTATACACTTGTGATGATACTTTGATGATTCCTATGATAGATTTAACCTTGGATAAAAGGAGCTTTTATGATCCCATGCAAGAATGAAATGCGAGCTAAAATGTAATAAAATGCAAAGCTATGACTGTACCAGTCATTGGATTATTGCGTTTTTGTCGTCATTGAGCTTTTGAAATGTGGGAAGTGAGTGCAAACATCGATGGTATAATTAAACATGATGACCTGAGCACTATTTTCTTGGATTTTGATATAGCAAGTTAACACAAGCATCAAGGTATAATTAAACCGAGATGACCTGAGTGTTGCTTGCATAAAACAGGCAGTATTAATCATTTCAATATGCAAATCGGAAACATCTTCAATGATACTCTGATGATCATGTCTCGAGACAAATTTGCACATATTAATGATTTTCAGATAGCAGATAAGAAAAATATCATATTCCTTCCTTGTTCCTCTAGTCAATGACATCCTAGAGTCACTGAGAAATCATGATTGCGAAAAGCAATATAGAAAAGTTGAAAAATCATGTTAAAAATATATCATCCACTAAAATGTGTGTGATGTGCTTAGATTGATTTTGTGATAGCTTGATAGTTGATAGTTTTATCCTGTGTTCAATGTTGGATGTGTCTCAGTTTTCGCTTGATAACAGTTGTCTGATTGTTTGCTCTACCTATTTGATTAAGCTCAAAATTGATCTAAAATTTTGCCCCCAGCTAGGTGTAGGATTTTTCCACAAGCCTAGAAACAAAGTTGTTATGATATATCCAATGATCCAAACCATGGCAAGAAGCCATCTGGGATGCCTGAGTATATACAAATTCTTATGATGGATATGGATAGTGCTGATGGAAAATGAATGGATGCAAGCAGAAAAATGCATGAACTAATAGATGGAAGAGCTAGCGGATAGATAGCGCCTGTTTGCCAGGTTTTCACCGTTTGATTTTATTGCACTTTTTCTCATATTTGATTTTTTTTTGGATTTTGCTTTTTTACTATTTTTGGTTTTTCTGTTTTTTCACTGTTTTTTATTTTTCTGCTTTTTCAGACATAAAACTTTTTCAGATGCATGCTATTGATAGGTTCCTCAAGTTGATCGCCATCATATGTTGATAGCTGATATGCTCCTAACCCAAATACTGTTGTGACCACAAATGGACCTAACCAGTTTGGTTCAAATTTACAATCATTTTACAATTAGTTGCATATCATTTACAATTAGTTGAATATCATATCATACATCTCATATCGAAACATAATGCATATCATTCATCATTGGATCCGTCACGTGCATATCTATCCCATCATCATGGAATCTATCTTCATCATTCTTCCAAAATATCTTCTATCATTATTCCAAACTATCTTCTCTCATTCTTCCAAACTATCTTCTATCATGTCTTATACAGGATGTATCTTTCCTGAAACCAAATGTTTTGATCAGCTCTTATAAAGGATATATCGTTCCTGAAACTAGATGTTTTGATCGGTCTTATACAAGATATATCATTCTTGAAACCAAACGCTCAATCATCCATGTCTTATGCAGGCAGTATCATTCCTGAAACCAGATGCTCGATCATCCATGTCTTATGCAGGCAGTATCATTCCTGAAACTAGACGCTCGATCATCCATGTCTTATACAGGAGGTGTCATACCTGAAAACAAACTTGATCTCAATCCAATTAATCTAATCAATCTTATCAAACCCATGCACGTCATCACTATCCACTCTTCTATTTTCCAAATATCATTTTTCTTCTTTCGAGAGATCATTCATGCCTTTTTGTGCAAGAACGATCTCCCGAGGGGGCATTATCATATCAAATCTCGACATCAATTTCATATCAGTTTCATATCAAATCAATTTTTCATATCCACAACATCATATCGATCAAATTTTGACAGCATATCCGACAAATTTTCTTTGAATCAACATGTGCACACACGTCACTTCAAAGAGGGGCAAAATGTAGACGTATAAAAATGACCATATTCCAAAATGAATATTTTATGTTCATTTCTCTATTTAATTAAATCACCCACATTCCTCTATTTAATTAAGTAAATTACTCAATTTATTTAAATTAAATTCACTAGGCCTCTTTTTCCATTTAATGAATAAATCATTTTATTCAATTAAATCCCTTCTATCCACTTTCAATTAAATTCAAATTTAATTAAATAGTTATCATAAATTGAATAAATCTAATTTATTTAATTTCCCCAAATTGCAACCAAATTGAATTAAATTCATTTTATTCAATTAAATCCCATTATCCCTGCATCCACTCGCAAAATCCTACATCTCCCACTTGCTTCCTAAACCCTATTCCTAACCCCCCCTTCTAGACTCTTCTAATCGCTTCCAATTAGCCTAACCCATATCCTAAACTTTGTCACATCCCTAAGCAAGAGGAAGTCACTTCTCAAACCCTCAAAGTCTTTGGAAACCCTTAAAGGCTTCAACCACTTAAGTTTGAAAGGCTCCCAAACCATTAATGGTTAACTCAACCCTCTAGCATGATTAAAGAATTTCCCTAAACTCAACCTCCATGTAACCTAGGGGTTTCCTCAAGCATTCATTGCTTTGACCATGGTTATCCCTTAATTATTTGCCCAAGAGTTTATCCTTTAATAAAAGCTTTATTCAATGGGTAATCTTGACTTAACCTTAACCCTTACCCCCTAAGATAACCATGAGGTCTTCTCATGCATTTAATGTCTCCAACCCCTTCTATCAACCAGTCTTATGTTGACATTCGTCACCATTTCATTGGTGCAAATTGCAAACATGGATCCCCAACTTTCAAGCTCAACCCTTGATTAAACCTTTCAATCCTGGCCATCCATTGCCCTATTTTTTCTATAAATAGAGCTCTCATTCCTCCATTTTCATATCCAAGTCTTTAGCATCACACTTATACTCAAATCCATACAAGCTTTAATATCTCATATTTATGCTCATCATTTAGCCTCTCTTTTGAATAGGAATTAAGCTAAATATGCATGTTTAGAATATTTTCCTTATCATTTAGCTTAATCATAGACTAATATAGCATGCCAGGATAGTCTTGTTACTAATCTTTTCAAGTTCTATAAACTAGGTTATTGCATTTATAGGATCATGCATAACTTAAGATGCCTTTCATCTTAAAATCAACCTGTAGCATAGGAAATAGGAATCATTAAAGCAATATATATAAAGACATATTAATCATTATTAGCTCAATCACAAACACACATTGCAATGATCTAATCCTAAGCACACTTAATAGAGACATGAAATAAAACATTCAAAAGCAAAGATCATGCAAACCAAAGATGGGATTCAAATGCTCCTTCATGCGGCTCCATTGTTCTTCTTTCTTCTCCAAATAGGTTTGTTGTGGATCTCACCTTCAAGTGCATACACCTAATTGTGAAAGCAAGATTGACATTGACACAAGAATACTCGAAGTGTAAATTCAATAGTCTGATTAAGGATTCGCAAAAATTAGGGCTTGATTGTAGAAAACCATCCAATTTATAGAGAAATTGGAGAAATGACAAGATTAGCATGATTCAATTCAAATGGAAATTGCAAATCAATATGACAAATTATGACAAATTATGCACTTTCTATGCACAATTTGTTGATTGATAATTTATGACAAAATATGACACATTCTATGTCAAAATTGATTGATTGTCAATTATGACAAATTATGACAAATTGAAATGTCATTCCCATAGAATTAGGAGATGAAATAGGAGGGAAAAGAAATTAGAAATTAAGAAAATTAGAAAATTGAAAAAGAGGAAAATTAGGAATTAGAAATTAGGTAAATTAATTAATAATTTTTCATTTATTAATTAATTTACAAGAGGAAGAATAATTAGCCAATTAAATAAAGATTTAATTGTAATGAGAAGACCTAGGATTAATAAATAATTTAGTAATCCTAGAGGAAGAAATGACAAATTAGGTTAAATGAATAAATCATAAAACCCTAGAAGACGAATTAGGTCTTGAAAGATAATTGACTCGATTTGATTTGATTTTGGATTGATAAATGACCGATGCGATAAACGATTTGACTGAAAAATGCGCCAATTGACGAGGAACAATGACAAATTGATCCAAATTGACATAATTGAGACAGACAACGATCGATAGCGAAATGATCGCAAAATGACAAAATTGACAAAAGGACGAGGATCGATGATAAAATAGATTGCAAGACAAGAAGATTGGAAATGACCACGATCGATGACAAATTGATCGCCAAATGACAAGATCGAACATGACAACGATCGATGACAAATCGATCGTTAAAATGACAAGATTGAAGGATTGATGATAAATCGACAAGATTGATAAGAGGACAACGATCGATGACAAACTGATCGCAAGATTGACAGGATTGAAAAGAGGACAAAACCCTAATTAGGATTGACGATGTCCAAAATGATAAGATTGATAATAAGATTGATGATAAGATTGATGATAAGATTGATGATAAGATTGATAAGAGGACAAAACCTTAATTAGGATTGACGATGTCCAAAATGATGACAAATAAGCATGCACATTGATGCGGCAGGATAAAATTGATCAAAATCATGATTGAAGATTGTTGTCGACAAGACCAAATTAAAACACGAGACAAAGGAAGAATGTAGAAGAATGACTCGATGTTCGCAAATGATAAAAACCAAGTGCGTGACATAGGAGAAATGTTAATGTGACGCAAAAAACCTAAAATGAGGCAATGCGCAAATGTTAAAGTATGACCTCTCAAGCGTTGACCATTTTTAGGTGTCTACACAACCGAAACATCCATTGTTCTTACATTTGTCATCCCTAAACCATTTTTCTTAGTGATCTGAGAGCAAAAACATTGGTTTGAGGGACCTTGTAAGCTAGAGAACCACTGAACCATCCTTGGGAAGTTGAGTCATCCTTCATGACTCCATAAATTGCACCAAGAAGTCCTATGGGTGTGTGAGCAAGGTTCCTTAGGCTTCATTTTTCACAGTTTAAGTTCTATCGACCCGCTTTTCCCGCATACATTTCTGGCACCCATCGTGGGGCCCGACCCCATATATCAAATCATTTTTTGAATTTAACTACTTTTGCAGGTCCACGGGAAATAGGAATCAGCGCGTGGGAAACATTCCCTAGTGCATCCCATTAATAGTCTAATGCATTATGCTTTCTGTTTAGCACGTAGGGTTCATCATCTAGTGTGTGACATCCTTAGCTTAGCGCATCATTCTCACTAACATTTTCCTATAGGTCTCGGTGCGGGAGGAAAATAGAGTAGCACATCGAGAAAACAGAGTAGCTCATCCAGAAAATAGTGTAGCGCATTAGTCCTATCTAGTAGCGCATCATAACCATCCTGTAGCACGTACAATCTGTTCTGTAGCGCATCACAGACAAAGATAAAAACTAAAAACTATAACCGAATGTGAAAATTAGACTTGTTGTGTTGGATTTTGCCAAGATCAAGGGCACAATGAAAAGCATAAAAGAGACAATAGAATGACAAGAATAAACTGTATTCTCATCAATATAAAAATGATCAACTGGATTAACCAATACAATGAATAGAGGCCTGCTTATATAGGCAAGGCCATATGGATGTATGAGCACACAAATATGACAAGTGGCTCAATGAGAAACAAGGGTAGGTAGGAAATAGGTGTGGGTAGGTAGGAGAAATAATATAATATTCCACATGAGGTGGATCACCCACCGAAGGTGGAATTATCACTCCACAATAAGTGGATATGATAGTGTAATAACAAGATCAACACCATAAGAGGTGGAATTTCTCCTACACACACTATCCCAATGAGGCACAAACACCCAAGTGTCTCATATCCAAATTACTATGAAATGCATTATCCTAAGTAAACTTAAGTAAGTGTAATAATATCCATGATGAATAATTATTTACACCAACACCCCCCCTTAAGTGCAACTTAGGGGAATGCACTTAAGTCTACAATGCAACTAAGCAATGCAAGATGGGTCCCGGCTACGAGGCCATGTTAGGTACCCATGCAGAAATGCAAATGCAATCTCTCACAAACGGAGAAAGGGAGAAAACCCAGTGGGAAAAAACTCCCCCCCAAAAGAGAGATGAATGTGCAAAAGAATCTCAAGGAAGAAGGACAAAACCTCAAAGAGGAAAAAGTCCCCCCCATAAGAGAGGAAGGAGAAGTCAGCTGACCCCCCCTAACGACACATTTCGCACCCCCAAGAGAGCTCGCAACTGCTGGAACTTACTCTCGGTGAAAGGTTTGGTGAATATGTCAGCAACCTGCTCTGCTGTAGAACAATACTGCAAATCAATGACCTGCTCCTGGATGAGCTCTCGGATATAGTGCATATGAATCTCGATGTGTTTGGTCCGCTGGTGCTGGACCGGGTTCTTCGAGATGGCAATGGCACTCTGATTGTCGCAATATAGGACTGTCGGCCGTGGAGTAGTGAATCCAAACTCTGTGAGAATCTGCTGGAGCCAAATGGTCTCAGTCGCTGCGTTAACAGCGCCTCGATACTCAGCCTCAGTCGAAGAGAGAGCAATAGCATGTTGCTTCTTTCTCTGCCAACAAATGGGGCCCGAACCAAGGTGAAAACTGTAACCAGAAGTAGACTTACGATCAACTAGATCGCCAGCCCAATCGGAGTCTGTGTAACCAACCAAGCGAAGTCCTATGCCTGCTGCATAGTGAATCCCATAGTGATGTGTACCCTGGATGTAATGTAGAATGCGTTTGGCAGCTTTCCAATGAAGCTCATGTGGTTCCTGCATGAAGCGGGAAACCATGCCAACTGCAAATGAAATATCAGGGCGTGTATGAGTCAAGTAGATGAGACTACCCACAAGCTGACGATACAAAGTGGCATCAACTAGTGGAGAAGTACACTGAGCCTCAAGCTTGACTCCGGAAAGAAAGGGAGTCGGGGCAGGCTTACAATCAGCCATATGAAAGCGTGCAAGTAGATCAAGAGCATACTTAGGCTGCGATAGAGTAATCCCGGAATATGACTGTGAAATCTCTATCCCGAGAAAGTAGTGCAAAAGACCCAAGTCAGTCATAGAAAATCTGTCATGCAAAGCAGATTTGACCCTGCTAATGATGGATGAAGTACTCCCTGTAATGATCAAGTCATCAACATAGAGCACAAGTATCAAGTGAGAGTCATCCTGTCGCAAAATGTAGACATTCGGATCGGAATGACACCTGGTGAAACCTACGGAGAGAAGAAAGGAATCCATCTTGGCATACCAAGCCCTGGGGGCCTGCTTAAGGCCATAGATAGATTTCCTTAGTCTGCAAACCAAGGAAGTATCCTAGATGAAACCCTGTGGCTGCTCCATATAAATCTCCTCATCAAGGTCACCATGAAGAAAGGCACTCTTCACATCCATCTGATGTACAGCCCAACCATGAGCTGCAGCAATAGCAAGTGTCAAACGAATGGAGTTCATCTTAGCTACGGGTGCAAAGGTCTCAGTATAGTCAACACCTGCAACCTGCGAGAAACCTTTGGCAACAAGCCGAGCCTTATACTTATCCACACTACCATCCGCTGCAAACTTGGTCCGATAGATCCACTTACATAGAACCATCTTTCTCCCTTTAGGGAGATGGACTAGATCCCATGTGTTGTTCCTCATTAAGGAACTGTACTCTTCCTCCATAGCTTGGTCCCACTCAGGAACCCCTGATACTTCCCTAAATGTTTGTGGATCGGAAGCGATAGCAATAAATGCATGTGGAAGATCCTGATGTTGTGATCGAGTTCTCTATGTATCCGAAGGATCCCCAACAAGAGAACCCGCGGACTCAAGTGTCTGTCGAGCCCAACGAGGTCTAGGTGGAGGTGGAGAACGAGGCACCTCAACTGCAAGTGGACCCTGCGGAGGTGTAACCCTGCGAGTCGGAGTTGAGGGAGTCTCATCATCTGAATCACTAACATCACTATCCACAATGGAGGAAGGTGGAGGAGGTAGAGAGGCTAAGCTAGGAGATCTTTCCTCAAAGTGAACACTCCTCTCAATGAATACCTCATGTGTCTCTGGATCCATCAATCTGTATGCCTTAACACCCTCAGGATATCCAACAAATATGCAAGGCCGACTCTGTGGTTCCAATGCCTTGCGTTTCTGTGGAGGTATGCGAGCCCATGCTGGACACCCAAAGACTCTGAAATGTCTCACAATCAGTTTCCTACCAGCCCAAGCTTCAAAAGGAGTAACACCTTGTAAAGCTTTGTGAGGAACCCGATTCTGGATGTGTGTGGCACAACTGATAGCCTCTGCCCAAAAAGCAGGATCAAGAGAACGTGCATGAATCATACAGCTAGCCATTTCTTTGAGAGTTCGATTCTTGCGTTCTGCAACCCCATTCTGCTGTGGAGTGTATGCAACAGAATGCTGAAGATCAATCCCCTCAAATGTACAAAAATCCTCAAGTCTCTTGTTCACATATTCCCTGCCATTATCTGTACGAAGAATCTTGATCACTTTCCCTGATTGCTTTTCCACACGAGCCTTGAAGTCCTGAAATCTGTCAAATACTTCACTCTTATGAATGAGAAAGTAGACCCAAGTGAAGCGGGAGTAGTCATCAATGAAGGTAAGAACATAGCGGGCCCTACTAAATGAAGGTGCTGGAAATGGACCTGCTACATCACTGTGAACAAGTTGAAGAACTTCCAAAGCTCTCCAAGTTTTCTCTTTATCAAATTTCTCTTCGGGATGCTTGCCCATGGAACAACCTGAACATACACCCTCTGAAAAGCTGATTCGAGGAAGACCTGTGACCATGTCTTTAGTGTTGAGCTGCTGAAGATAGCGGTAGTTGAGGTGACCAAACCGCTCATGCCATAGCTTACTTTCTGAATTTGAATGAGTAAGCAAGGCCCTAGAAGGTGAACTTGGCACAAAGTGGGAAAATGAATAAAGCCTTGAGTTGTCATTGACTTGTCCCACTGCTACCAAGGCATCATCATCAAGTTCCTTTACCACAACTGAATCTGGTGTAAACTCAACCTTTTTCCCATTCCCATAGTGAGTGATTTGGTAGATGGAGAGAAGATTGGTAGACAAGTTAGGAACATAGAGAACATTCTCAAATGTTCCATCATCCATGTCAACTGAACCTTTCCCTTCAACCTCTACTTGTGTATCATCACCTATGTAAATGTGAGGTACCTTAGATGGCTCTAATGAAGAAAACTGCTCCTTTGTAGAACCCATGTGATAGGAGGCACCCGAGTCAAGTATCCATTGCTGTGAAGAACCTGTTGTAGCCACAAATGCTTGCCCTTTTCCTTTTGACTGTGAGGAAGAAGAAGAAGATGAATCCTTCTTTGTGTAGGCGGATGGCAAGTTGATGTTGTTTTTCTTGAGAAGATTGGTTAACTCATCAACTTGCTTTGCGTGGCATCGATGCTCATCATGACCATACTTTTTGCAATATGCACAAGTTGGTTTTTCCTTCTTAGGTGGTGTCCCCTTCTTGGAAGAGGATTGTTGATTGCCTTGTGATGGAGAGGATGATTGTCCCTTTTCCTGTTGTGGTTGAGACTTAGATTGCTTTTTCTTCTTGTTGGAATTTTTGCCTTGACTTCCTTGATTTCCTTGATTTGCTACCAAAGCCTTGGACTTTGAAGACTTGAGAAGCCCCATGTTCAACAACTTAGATTGTTCCAATATCAACATTTCTGTGAAAGCTTCAAAAGAAGGCATAACATAAGAACTCCCCACTGTCAAACGATGAGTTTGGAAGCTAGATACAAATGCTGCATATTCTGGTGCAAGCTTGTCCAACAAGTTGAATATCAATTGAGCATCCTTTTTGTCTATTCCACAATCCTTTAGCTTTGCTCTTAGCTCATTTGCTTTGGTTACATAATCTTGGATTGTATCAAAATTCTTGGGATCTAAGTTGGTGAGCTCATTATCAATCTGATAGCCTCTGATTTCATCAACTTGTCCATACAATTTCTGAAACATATCCCAAGCCTCTTTAATTGTTTTACACTTCTCAATGTGGAAAATGAGGTCATCTGATACATACTTGCGTAAGGTTCCAAGAGCCATGCAATTCTTAGTGAGCCATTCTAATTGAGAATTTGGATCAGCCTTAGGATCAGGTGGTGCTGTTATTGTTCCATCTATGTAGTGTGTGAGACCCTTTTCCATTAGTTTACTCCATACTTTAATTTTCCATGATGCATAATTATGTGGAGTTAATGGTGGAAACTTATTAGGACTCATTGCAACAAGAATGGAAAGAGCACAAAAGAGGCACAATCACACAAGACACCCCCCCAAATTCACTCAATCAAAGAACCCCCCCCAAATGTGATGATTTTGGCACTTTATAAGTAGTGCGTATACAATGGGCCACTTGCAAAAAATGGCAAAGTGGACTTCTGATTTACAATTTTACAACTGCCTCAAGAAGGCCAAAAGAGACCCAAACTGATAATGCAAGAGATCTAACTAAGATCCAAGCAATTTACAAGTACCTAATAGGCCAAATAAGACCAATATCTGAAAGTACAATTTTCACTCAAAATATCTGAAATCTGATCATAGATTCTGAAAGTAGATGAAAAATTAAGCACTTTCAAAAAAAATGGCACCTGAAAAGGAGGTCGGATGAGCTCAAACGAGGCCTTTGAAGTTGCAGAATTGAGGATTGGATAGGTACAGCTGAGAGAATCCGAAAATTCCGAAAAACCTATGCATCAAAATCAGAAAATAACCACACCACTGCGAAGATCACGAAATTTTAGCCCATTTCAAAAAAAATTGCACCAAAAAAGGAGCAAAAATGAGCAAGATATGGCCTTCCAAAGTTGGACTGCAAAACTGAAAAGCCCAATGGAGAGGGGTTAAAAATTTTCAAAAAATGCTGATGTGGCGCTGACGTCAGCAAAACACTGTGTTAAATTTGACGGCCGTATGACCTTCGTGAAAACTTCGCTGCCTGGCTGACTGGGCGTCCGTACTGTACGGACTGCTGACTGTATGTCTGACTGTGCAAGCCGTACGAAATACGTGGCACTGTACGGATGCTTACGCGGCTGTGTGACTGGGCAGTACGGACTGCATGCGTGGCAAGGTACAGATGCCTGCTTGTCTAGGTGACGTGTCAGACACGTGGCGGCCAAGCTGGCTGAGTTGGCAAACGGCGCTGAGCTGGTGGGCCGCGGAGGTCGGCTGGGTGGCGGAGTCCGAGGAGGCGCAGGGAGTGGCGCCGGAGGAGCCGCTGGCTGGAGTACCTGTGGAGGCACCGAGGCGGAGGAGGCCTGGAAGCTGCGGTCGGAGCTGTAGTTGCCAGGCGGAGACGGAGGGTGGAGACGGCGCTGCTGGGCGCTTCGTTCCGCGGGATGGTCGCTCGGGTACGGGCGGCGTCAGACGGCGCTGCAGGAGCAGTGCGGGAGGTGCACAGTCCGGGTCTGCGGCACGAGGACAGGGCAGGTATGGGAGCGACGGTCGAGGCGGTACACTGCGAGCTGCAGACAGAGTACGGGAGCTGCGGCCGAGGCTCTGACAGAACAGTGTACGGCGTCTGCGATCAAACCTGCAGTCACGGGGGTACAGGGGTCTGCGGACCCCCAAACCAATTTTTCTTTTTTTTTATTTCTTTTTCGCTTTTTTTATTTTTTCGAATTTTTTTTGATTTTTGATTTTATTTTTTATTTTTTTTCGATTTTTCAAAACAATATTCTGAAAAAATGAAGAAATTTTTTTCTGAAAAATATATAAAATTCGAAAATCCGTACGATATAGCAAAATTGGGAAAAAAAATTTCCTCACCAAAATAGGTCGACTTTATAGTCAAAATTTATGGAAATGGCCTCCCGGATTCAACGGTGATGTCCAAATCGCTGTAAGATGCCTCTAAAAAATGAAGATCCCCAAATCCGAAAATAGAAGCCTTCCACGATGTCTCCAAAAACTGATCAACGAAGCCCCAATGGCTCTGATACCATGTTGGATTTTGCCAAGATCAAGGGCACAATGAAAAGCATAAAAGAGACAATAGAATGACAAGAACAAACTGTATTCTCATCAATATAAAAATGATCAACTGGATTAACCAATACAATGAATAGAGGCCTGCTTATATAGGCAAGGCCATATGGATGTATGAGCACACAAATATGACAAGTGGCTCAATGAGAAACAAGGGTAGGTAGGAAATAGGTGTGGGTAGGTAGGAGAAATAATATAATATTCCACATGAGGTGGATCACCCACCGAAGGTGGAATTATCACTCCACAATAAGTGGATATGATAGTGTAATAACAAGATCAACACCATAAGAGGTGGAATTTCTCCTACACACACTATCCCAATGAGGCACAAACACCCAAGTGTCTCATATCCAAATTACTATGAAATGCATTATCCTAAGTAAACTTAAGTAAGTGTAATAATATCCATGATGAATAATTATTTACACCAACATGTTGAAGTCCCCTAATTATCTAATAATTTTGCTTGTTATTTTGCAAGGTTCTAACAAATTTCTTGCAGATAGGAGCTTAATTGTAGGATCAATAATTTAGTTTAAGCTTTTACTAACTTAGTTAAGTTAGTTAAAGATATAAACTTCTTTTGATTCTTGTTGGATAAAATTGAACTCATCTTACTTTGGGCTATAAAATGAACCACAACAACAATTTTCTTGCTTTTCTAGGAGAAATTTTTTTCAATTTGGGTCCTAAAAAGAACAAAACAAACTTTCTTTTTTGGCACAAGTAGCTTTAAAAAGAACCTCACCATCCTTTGGTGCATAAAAGGATCCATTTCAAATTTTTGCAAGGAAAAGAACCACACTTTAGAATTTTGTTCACAATCAAAGAGGGAAGTTATTCCCCTTTTACCGACTTTATTTTGTTAACCAAATCAAAGTTTTGCTTTGTTGACCAGGTTCTTTTCCTAGATTAGATACTCACTGATTTGTGGAAATAAAATAAATGCCATGTTTTTGTGGAGCAACATCTCCATATAGATCTTAGAAAATCAATGAATTGAAAGGATAAAAAGAACAACTTGTTTGTCTTGTCTCGAAAGTAGAAGGTATATTCTCTCCTCTTAACTAGGTGATCAAAAAGCTATACTCTTATGCCTTCAGTGATTTCAAGCATTTTAAATCCTTTAGCAGGTCTTCCTTCCCGAGGGGTTGAACACAACTCTTAAAGCCATTTATGGCCAGTGTGAAAGGAATGACCTAAGTGGGAAACGACTTTGACGCCAAGTGTTCCAACCCATTATAATCAAAAGTGGAAAGTGGCAAAAGTTCTTTTCAACGGTTGCGCGCAGCAATTAGCCTTCCCCCAGTATCCTTGAGATACATAAAGCCTTTTTTCTAAAGGTTGGGAAGCCTCCTGAGGGAGTTTATCACTGACGGCCAAATAGGAAGCCTGATTACGAGCCTTAGAAATAAAAGCCTTGAGCCAAGTCAGTAACCAGACATTTGTAATATCATAGTGCTAGGGTGGGAAGAATCCGCCCCCAAGATAACTACTCAATTGTGAAGCAATTCACTTTGAGTTAATTTCTGGCAAAAGGCAAAAAAATAAGCGCCCTCTAGGGGGTGACACGGCTATTTGAGCTGACGGAGTATCGAGACTAGTGGGCTATGGTATTATTTATGACCCTTGAATAAAGAGTTTTTCTGAAGTGTATTATTTGTATCCAAACCTGTTAAAACATTGGGGATTTGAACACATCCTCACAGAACATACACTTATTGTTAGATTAAGCAAGATGGTTGTCTCTTTGGTGCTGTGTTTACATTTGTTACTTCAGAAAATCATCCATCAGTACTAAAAAACTCAAAACAAAAATTACAAAAACCTATCAAAAACAAATTTCAGGGCAGTCTAGCGCATGAGAGAAACTTCTTAGCATGTGTGGAACATGTTTTAGCGCATCAAACCTTCACTTTAGCGTGTACATTTTTAACAGTAACGCTTCATCAACATTTAGAAATGGTCAGAAACAGTTAGTGCGTCCAGAAAACAGCCTAGCGCGTTGAAACATCAGCTTAGCGCATATGAGTCAAAAACTAGCACATAAGGTTTAACAGTTAGCACGTAGCAAGCCCAGATTAGTGCATGCCTTTTTGAGCAAAAAAAACAACTAGATAAGCAGTCTAAAATAGTTAGCGCGTAGCCAGGGGCAGCTTAGCACGTATGGTCTTTTCCTTAGCACTTTGAAAACTTTATGTAGCGCAACCCATCTCTATTTCAACACGTGACAAAAACCAGAAAAATAGGGGGCCAAACAGTGGAAAAATTAGAAAATTTTGAGAACGTTTTTAGAAACCACCTTTCATCAGCCTGAACTATTGTCAAAGCAGAATACCAAAAATAGAGTATAAAAGGTTATTTCCAAAGCATAGTTTCCGTCAAACAAAGTTGTCCAGAATCTAAACTAGTCGCACGATAACTATATCTCTCCTATCACAATCGAGAAACATCATCACAAATACCAAACAGGTCTTTAAATCAAGCGGATTGCTATCTCAAAACATCCTTGTTTTAAAACTCTGAGTTGTCAAATTGAGTTTCCATATCGGGAAAACTCATATTCCATATCATTTGACGCACTTTGTCATGAGGGGGTATCTAAACCTTCACTTTGATAAAGTAAAACTTAAGTTTCCAAAACAAGGTAAACCAAATCCAAAAAAAAATCAAAGGAAACCATTGATCATTTGTGCATGACTAATCCTCATATTCTAAGAAGAAAGAATATTTATCGTAACACTCAGTTGAAGAAACAACAACCAAGTTTTTCCAAATTTATCAAAAAAAATAAATTTTTATACATCAATCGTCATCTCTTCAAATCTCAGAGAACATTCCTTTGTCACGTCAAACTCTATATCCAAAACAAATCCAACGAGTTTGACAAGGAGCCTTTGAAGACTAGAGCATTCTGCCAAAAGTCCGCATTCAGTCAACATGTTGATCGTGGAGGAAAGATCAATCCAGCATTCTTTCCTGACGAGTGCATCACTTACAACACACCCCGAGTTGAACCACCAACCCCTGAGCAACATATCGAAGAGGATTTTGTTCCCTTCATCACAGAAAGCTTCTACTAAAATGTCTGTAACTCATTCTCAATGAAACAAACAAAGCACAACAACGCTAGAATCAAGCATGACTCAAAGGTTATCTAATCCATTTGAAGCTCCGCATCTAGAAGAGCCTGAAATCATAGAAGAGCTCCTTTTAGAATGTCAAGAAAGTGCTTCCTTTCAAAAACTTGTGGAAAGACTCATGGAAACTGACAAAGAAAAATATCTACTCATGCTCACAAGTAAAGGCATTAAACTTCCGGAAGATTTAGACACAAGCATTTTTGGAACTGGATCTCGACATTATGCATATCAAGAACAACAAAGAGAAGAGGAAACTTGTGACCCTGAGCAAAACATACCTGAGCAAAACATACCTGAAGAACATATACCAGAGATGCATATACCTGAGCTAGACACTCCAGAGAAAAACATGTCGTTCCATACACCATTTCAACCCCGGATTAATGCAAGGGAAGAATTCTTCCCTCGCCAAAACAATGCGCCTTTGGTTGCCCTTACTCAACAAATGCAACTATTACAAAGACAAATGCAAGACATGCAACAAGGGACAACAGTACGGTACTCATTAAACGAAATTTGTCCCTATCCTTTTGATAGAAGATTGCACATGATCCCTTTTCCTCCAAACTCAGACGTATCTAAATTTGACAAGTACGATGGAAAAAGCGATCCTCGTGATCATGTTAGAGAATTTTGTACCACGAGTCTTGAATTTTCTCATAATGACACCTATCTGATGAGGTTATTTCCAAGAAGTTTAGGAGGACAAACAATGGAATGGTTATCCAAAATTACACCTCCTATCAGATCATTTGATGAACTCGTCAACAAGTTCATAACACAATATTCTTATAACATTCAACATGCTATCACCATGCTTGATGTCTGTAACACAAAACAGAAAAACAATGAAACATTCATGTTATTCCTTCAACATTGGCGATTTATGGTTTCACAATATCCTTGAGATATTCCTGAAAAAGAGAAAATGGAAATTTTCATCGACAACTTGAATGGTGAGATGAGTTACAGGCTCAAACTCCAATGCATACCGTCTTTCGCTAAACTGATTGAAAATGACATTCAAGTAGAGGAAGCATGTGTCAAAAAGGGAACACTCAAATTCTTCAAAGAAGGAACAGGTTCATCAAACTACAATAATCAGAACAACAATAGCTTAGACAAATCTAGATTCTGGACAAGAAATAAGAACTGTATATGGTGAAAATGGATAACAATAATAACAATATTGAAAGGCTAAATGAATTCAACCACAAAACCCTAGCCTAACAATCAACAAAGATCCACCATAACATATGAAGATTACCTAAGACAATGCAAATCACATGAAATCACAAAGATTATACCATCACATGTCCAATAGGATTTTGATCTCCATTCTTCCTATCTCCATTGATCTGGCTTGATATATTTGCTCTCAGATTTTATATGCACAAGAGCTCAACAAAGAACGGAATGTGGTTGCAAGTAGGATCGTAGTGTAGTCAATTGATCAAGTCATTAGCTCATTAGGGTTTGATAATGAAGGAAGCATCTCCTTTAGAAGACACAATATGAAATGGAGGGATAAGATTAAAAGGTGTAAAAGGAGGTCGGCTATGATTAGAGTGTAGGTAAAAGAAATAATAAAATAATGAGAGGGGTAGGTAGTGTATGAATTAAGAGATGAATGACATGTGTCATAGGTAGAAAAGGCTAATGAATTAATTAAATAGATAAAGATTTATTTAATTAATAGAAGAAGTGGGATAATTAAATAAATAAGATATTTATTTAATTTAGGAAAATGATAATTTAAATAAATAAATGTATTTATTTAAATGAGAAATAAGGCTAGAAGAGGATAAATGAATTAATTAAATAAATAAAGATTTATTTAATTAATAGAAGAATTAAGCTTAGATAATTGAATAAATAAAATATTTATTTAATTAGACATGACAATTTTAGGTGTCTACATTTTGCCCCTCTTTGAGACAATGCGACTTGTCGCGTTGTTTCAAAGAAGATAAGATGAACTGATACAGAGTTGCCCCAGAATGGGAATGATATGCCCCCTCGAGAGATTGGATGAAAATGTCTGAAAAGATTACAGACAATCTCTCGATAAGAAAGAAAGGCTAGAATGGACTGACCGGATAAAGTGAAAAAGTCACGGGATAATGAAGACTGACTTGGGAAATGAAGGCGAGGGCTAGGGTAGGCTATAAGATAGACCACGGGGGAAAATACATCCTCATTGTCATCTACACGTCCACAAGAGCATATTGCAGAGCGAAAATAAAGCAGGAGCAGTCAGCAGCGATGGCTTTCACTCACAGATTCGACTGCGTTCACCGATTCCAGAGGCCAGCAGAGGTAGGAGAGCCGGTAAGTACCACCAAACCTCCTCGTACTTTGACACATTTAATGTTGTCATTAATGCATGTCAAATAGGGTAATAAATGCGCTTAGACTAGGGTCCAAAAAGTGTCAAAAAATGCTTAGGCGCGTCTGCGTTGGTGCCAGGCGCGTCTGTGTTTGCTAGGCGTGTCTGTGTTTGTGCCAGGCGCGTCTATGTCTGGACCCGCGTTTGCGTCAATTGCGGCCGCGTCTGTGCTGTTTAGGCACGTTTGTGCCAAGAAGGCACGTTTATGTCAACTAGGCGCATCTATGCAGAGCATAGGCACGTCTGTGTCAGGCAGGCGCGTCTGTGTTGTTCAGGCGCGTCTATGCAGTCTTTGAGCGCGTTTATGTCATGTAAGCACATTTGCGTTTAAAAAGTATGAATTTGCATCTTCTAGGTCAAATCGACAGTTCTGTGATGAACATATGCTGTCGATTGGATAAGCTGCTGAGGGGATACACTCAAGCAGGTCCTCTAGGAAGACTAGGATAGATCAAGGCACTTTGTGATGAATAGTGAGTACCAAGATAGAGTACTTTGTGATGAACAGGGAGTACTGAAATATGAGCAGTACTTTGTGATGAACAGGGAGTGCAAATGTGAGTAACACTTTGTGATGAACAGGGAGTGTCACACACGTAGTACTTTGTGATGAACAGGGAGTACCACTAGGATAAATAGCAACACTTTGTGATGAATAGTGAGTGTCACTAGGGTAGATAGCCATATGCATTTAGATAGCGAGTAGCATTTTGTGATAAACAGTGAATGCCACTATAACTGACATGAGTGATTTGCTTGACTGTAGGAGTATTTGCTGATGCTAGAGTCACGGGAGAGATTCCCGTCTACTCAGAGGTTGTGACCTGAGTTGACAGCCGAGGATAGAGCCACCATCAAGGAGATGGATTTGAGACATGTGATGTATGTGCCTGAGTTTCAGGCAAACATGGGACTGCTGACTACATTAGCTGAGAGATGGCACTCTGAGACGTGCACGTTTCATCTGCCGATGGGTGAGATGACAGTCACCCTGGAGGATGTGTACAGGATTATGAGGATACTGATCGATGGGGAGCTGATCCCATACGATCGAGATGGCGACAGAGAGGCCCTGAGATGAGTATTCCAGGACCCTGGACTAGAGATGAGGGCAAGACACATGGCATGGGACACCATGACAGCCACCGGGTTAGCGTTGCCTGCAGTGATCGGAAGAGCTATCAGTGGTTTCCTGTGTCCGGACAGGGCGACACGGGGTTTGGCTGTTGGTTGGGGAGGAGCACTGGAGACGCTGGTGACACAGCATACCAGATATGCCTGGGGACCATGTGTGCTAGCCCACCTGTATTATGAGCTTCATCAGTTTGTTTATCATGGATCAGTGGGACTGGACTGCGGAGTTACACTGCTACAGGTATGGGCTTACGAGCATCTGCCGGTTACCCGACCGATACACTTTAGGGGCAGGGGTCATGGACGCAGCTTTGTACATTTATATGATATGATCACATTGCAGCCACGGATTGGTAGGCTAGAGTACTGGCGGCGGGTGATTGATGACATTGATGAGGTCATATGGTGACCATATCTAGGCTGCGAGCAATGGGAGGATGATGCAGTCGAGCTTCCCTACACCTTCTGGAGCAGGTATTTTATTGGACGGATGCCCTATGTGCTGGAGAGGCAACTGGTAGACAGGATTGGCCGACAGTTTGGTTGGATTCAGAGGATGCCCCGGGGCTCAGGCATGTATGCCCACATAGTTAGGGATCAGGCACAGTTTGGGCCATTGCTATCATATGATCAAGCAGTGACACAATTGGTGGAGATGATACCTCTACCCTGGGACATGTGGCCAGAGATCGAGGACGTCGACATGGATGCCGAGTATACAGCTTATTAGGTAGAGCATCTGTTCCCATGGTTCACAGATCCTGGAGAGGCATTGGAGGGAGATGGGGGGGAGATGATGATGATGGTGGAGGTGATGGGGGCTGAGGCCGACAGAGGAGGAGAGGAGTAGTTGGAGAGAGGTGAGTTTCACCTCGGAGAGAGGGTGGAGAGGAGAGGCAGGCTCGGGTGGTGAGGGGTCACGGTGGATTGCCTTTACAGGTGCTAACAACACAGGGTCCCAGGCAGGTGCAGATACAGGGATAGGGACAGAGATAGGTACCAGTACAGGCACAAGGGCAGGTATAGGGGCAGGCACCCGCAGAGGAGGAGCCACAGGCAGGGGTAGAGGGGGCTGACCCAGTGGAGGCTGAGCTGCTGGATCTGAGGGAGATCTGTCAAGGCCAGGCAGATGAGATCCAGGATCTGGAGAGGGAGAGGGATCAGCTTAGGACCAGGCTTAGGGATACTAAGTGAGAGCGGGATCAGGCTATCCAGCGCTACACAGAGGCTGAGACAGCACTGAGGGCTGGGAGATAGGTAGCAAAGGACACAAGGGCCGGATATGCTTATGTCCTGCGGGCAGGAGAGGAGATAGCCTACTGGAGAGACCTCTACTACGGTGCAGTGCCAGCAGATTAGTGAGCGAGGAGCTTCCATAGACCGTTGCATACAGCGACAGCCACGGGAGGGAGCTGGAGGAGACAGGCATCGAGTGGTGGGGTTATGGGTCCTCCGCCACCACCAGATAGAGGAGACAAGCAGGGTGATCCTAGGGCGGGTCCTTCAGGGGCTCAGATTCCACCGAGGCCAGGCGGCTCCGAGGGATGGAGTTCATCATAGCCTTAGAGGGCTCCCTATGTATCAGTTTTGTACCCTTTTTGTATTGTAGACACCTGCGGGTGCTTTTGTAGCCATATGATTTTGACATCATTGTATCATGACACTTTTGATTATATATATGAGATGATTCATCTTTGCGGCGGCTATATGCATGTGTACCTATGTGATGAGATGTTCTTATGATGTATGTTTTATGCTATGGATGCAAATATGTATATAATGCAATATTTTTGTTCTTTTATGTTTTAAAATGTTATGCATGATGCAAATGTGAATGTATTAAGTGCAGATGAATATGATAATGCAAATGTAAATTGTGCTAACAGGTGTTGTGTGCAGGATGTGATGCAGTTGTGATATCTATATGTATGTATGAAATGCTTATATGTGGTAATGTAGGTGCAACTACATGAAATGCAAATGTTTTTGGTGTGTCATTATACTCAGTCATGTGATAACAGGCTACGTGGACTCGAGAAGGATGATGGAAGTCAATCAAGAAAGGGGGGTGAAAGACAGAAGATATGAAAGTGAAAGAGCTTCTTGTGCATTATCATCGTTGAGCTTTATTATGGCAAGTAGGTTATGATGATCGAGGCATATGTTTGACCCAGAAAGTCATTGTACCTGTTTGCATGGAGATAAGAAAGTCACAAACAAGGAATGCCGCAGTTCACACTAGACTCACAGTGTCCTCATATCCTTGGACAAGTCATAGCATTACTAAGAGACAATCCACAGATAGCAAAGAAAAATAGGTGATGATACCCCATCCTCGCCTTTCTAGTCAAAGACATCCTGGAGATAGAATCTCTAGTCAAAGACATCCTGGAAAAGCTAAAAGACATGTCACTAGAAAGATAAAATCAAAAGAAAACCAAGACTCGACACCAACATCCACTGTAGTCCTCAAGTTTAGTGTCTCTTGTCACCTGTATAAGTCTTATTTGATTGTGGTCACAATGTTTACTTTCACAGAAAGGATAGATAGCACTGAACCATAATGTTGTCTGAGTCTGTTGAAAGATTTGATTTGTTGAAGCCCATTGTTAATGCTGTCTCATCTGAAACTGACTGAATCCATGAAACTAATACTTTTTTGCGGAGAAGACGGAACTTTATTGCGGATCTATGATGCAAATGTTGCTTTATTACGGATCGTGCGCGGATAAACTGAAGAAAGCCGGAAGAAACTATATTCCTCGAAACATGTGATGTTCTCAGTTCCACACCCATCACTAGACGTAGGATTTGCCTTAGCCATAGATAGAATCTGATTTATTATGGATGGAAAGGGGTGAAAAGGGATGGTTTATTATGAATAGCTAACCAATCTTGGGTAGATCAATAACAAGCCATGATGGGAATGGGTAAGTTTATTATGAACGAATAGGTTGTGAGTGTGTGCAAAGTGAATTGATGAAAGAGAATCCTGAAGGAGGTAGGAGCAATGTCTCTACGCATGGCGCTGGTGACCCAGTTTTTCACCATGGTACTTTCCCAGGGCACCACCGAAGTGGTTTTCACCATTGGACGAAATTATTTCTCTTTACTTTTTTTTGATTTTTCAATGTTTTTTGTGTCACAAGGCGCCTGTTTGCCAGGTTTTCACCAAGTAACAATTTTTTTGTTTTATAATTTTTTTGTATTTCTGAATTTTTTAATTTTTTTGTATTTTTGAATTAGGATATTCCGAAGAGCTATGTGTAGAACCTGCGAAGGTGCATGCTGTTGATAGGATCCTCCAAAGGTTCACCTTCTGTAGTTGAGAGCTGATATGCACCAGATCCATATGTTGCTGTAATAATGTAAGGACCAAGCCAGTTTGGTTCGAACTTGCCCTTCTTCTCTCTGTCTTGTTGATTTTTAGGATTTTCTCTGAGAACTGAGTCACCTACCTCAAATGTGCAAGGCTTGACCTTGTGATCGTAGCTGTGACTCATTCATTGTTGGTAAGCCTTGATATGATTAAAAGCAGTTTGTCTTCGTTCATCCAATAGTTCCAGCTCTTGTAAGCGAGAGATCCTGCAGTCTTCATCACTGATGATGTTTTGCAAAGAGACTCGTAAAGAGGGTAGCTCAACCTCAATAGGAAAGATGGCTTTAGAACCATAGACTAGTGAATAGGGCGTAGCTCCTGTAGGTGTACGGACACTTGTGCGGTAGGCCCAAAGTGTAGGATTAAGTTGAATATGCTAATTACGACCAGCATCGTCGACTGTCTTCTTTAGGATTTTAAGGATTGTTTTGTTAGACGCCTCAGCTTGGCCATTACCTTGGGGGTAGTATGGTGTGGAGAAACGATGGGAGATATGGAAGCGGTCATAGAGTTCGCGAACATCCTGATTTTTGAAGGGACGCCCGTTATCAGTGATAATGGAAACAGGGATACCGTATCGGCATATGATATAGTTGAGGATGAATGTAGCAATCTATTTTCCAGTAACTTGTATGAGAGGCACGACTTCAATCCATTTTGTAAAATACTCTATGGCAGTGATAATGAATTTATGACCATTGGAAGAAGGAGGGTGAATCTTGCCTATGAGATCGAGTCCCCACTGACAAAAGGGCCAAGGAGACACAAGTGGTTGAAGTTCTTATGCTGGCGCATGTATGAGGTCTCCATGAATTTGACATTGCTTACATTTCTTGACAAACTGATATGAGTTTTTCTCCATATTGGGCCAGTAATATCCAGTCCTGATGAGTTTCTTGGCCAAGGTAGGACCACTAGCATGTGGACCACATATCCCTTCATGCACTTCCCGTAACGCAATCTGAGCTTCGTTGCTTTCTAAACATCTAAGAAGAGTGCCATCTACACCTCGCCGGTATAGGATATCAGCTAAAATGACATATCGAGAGGATTGGCGAATGAAAGTGCGACGTTGGTTATTTGATAGATCAGGAGGTAAAGTATTGTCTCGTAGGTATGTGAAAATGGAACCATATAACTGGGATTCGGGACCGACAACGCATATCATATCAGTAGGCATGATCTCATATGAAGGGGCCAAAAGGTTATCCACCAAGAACTCATAGCGGGTCTCGTTTGGAGGTAGATCGATCAGTGAAGCAATTGTAGCCATGGCATTTGCGGCGCGATTCTGCTCTCTTGGTATCTGCTCAAAGTCTATCTTTGTGAAATGTTGTTTCAGACCATCCACCATTTATTTATAAGGCATTAACTTTTCATCTTTTGTTTGATAATCACCAATTGCTTGATGGATAATGAGTTGGGAGTCCCCAAAAACACGAAGTTCCTGGATCTTCCATTGAACTGCAATTCGTAATCTTGTTGTTAATGCCTCATATTCCGCTATATTGTTAGTGCAAGGAAATGATAAGCGGTATGATTTTGGTATAGAATCCCCTTGAGGAGTTATAAAGAGGATGCTAGATCCTGCCCCATGCTGTGTATATGAGCCATCAAAGTATAGTTGCCATGGCTTTGCATGTGACATTGTCAAAATGGATTCATCTGGAAATTCTGAACTTAGAGGAACATCATCTATCATGGGAGCATCTGCTAATTGATCTGCAATGGCTTGTCCTTTTATTGCTTTTCTGTCCACATACTTGATGTCGAATTCACTCAGTATCATTACCCATTTGGCCAGTCGCCCGGTAAGTGTTGCCTTATTGAGAAGGTATTTCAATGGATCTATCCTTGCAACTAACTTTGTCTTATGAGTAAGCATGTAATGTCGTAATTTATGTGAAGCACCGACCATAGCGAGGCATGTGCGCTCAATTGGTGTGTAGTTTAGCTCATATCCCACCAATGTGCGACTGATATAATATACCGCTTTTTCCTTGCCTTCAGCAATTTGTTGTGCTAAGAGTGCCCCCAATGCTATTGGAGTAGCTGAAATGTATAATAACAGTGGTTGATTTGGAACTGGTGGCATCAGAACTGGCGGATTTAGAAGATAATCTTTGAGTGTCTGGAAAGCCTGTTGATAGTTGTCATCCCATTTGAATTTGATGTTTTTATGTAGTAGGTGCTGAAAAGGATTACACTTATCTGCCAGTTGTGCTATGAATCTTCGGATGGACTGGAGTCTGCCTTCTAAGGATCGAAGTTGACTGACATTTCTTGGTGGTTGCATTTCCAAGATAGCTTTGACTTTTGCTGGATCCGCTTCAATTCCTCTTTTGGATACAATGAATCCTAGGAGCTTCCCAGAGGTACTCCAAAGACACGTTTCTTAGGGTTTAATCTTACTTTGTATTTTTCCAACTAATCAAAGGCAACTGAAAGTATGTCCAAATGTGTATTTTTGTCTATTGATTTGACCAAGAGGTCGTCAACATAATCTTCCACAGTTACATGCATGAGATCATGAAAGATAGTAGTCATGGCTCTTTGATATGTAGCACCTGCAATCTTTAACCCGAAAGGCATGACATTCCAGTAGAAAGTTCCCCATGGACAAGTAAATGATGTTTTGTGTTGATCCTCGAGTGCGATCCTTATCTGATTATAACCACAGAATCCATCCATTAATGATAGCATTTCATGACCTGTTGTGAGATCAACAATCAAGTCAATGTTTGGTAATGGAAAGTCATCCTTTGGACAAGCTTTGTTGATGTCTCTAAAATCTGTGCAAATTCTGATGCTGCGATCTGGTTTACTGATAGGTACCAAGTTGGAGATCCATTCAGGATAATCAATTGGGCGTATGAATGCGACATCGAGTAATTTCTCAAGTTCTGCTTTGACTAGTAATGCCACTTGCAGATGCATTTTTCTTAATTTCTGTTTTACTGGTTTTGCCCCCGGTTTGACTGTCAGATGATGCATTACCAAATCTGGATCCAATCCAGGCATATCAGCATATGACCAGGCGAAGTTGATTTGTCGCTTTTTGAAGAAACTTATGAATTTTGACCTTTCAGGCTCTGTCAGTGATTGAGCTAAGAATATGTTGTGTGGAACCTCTTCTGTACTGATGTTTGTTTTGATAGTCTCCTCTACCAACATGGATGATTTTTCCTCATATGATGCCGGGAGAATGTTGAGCCTTCCATCTTCGGGCGCCTCAGAGAGGTTTTCACCCTCAGATATGTCCTTTCTTTTTACTTTTTTGGGGTCTGATAGCACAACAATGTGGTTTTCACCATAAGACCCTTAATTTGTTCTTATTTTCACATTTTTGCGACTGGAAGGTCCGACACCCTCACCAAAATATGCCACGCTATTGAGTTCTATGGTGTATCCTGCTTTATGATCTCCAGGGGGAAGGTCATCTCGTATGCCTAGATAGTCAATAAAAGCTTCATCGTTTTGAAATGTATCCAACTGTGCAGGTCCTTCATGATCCCAGTCAATGAGTTGGTGGTGAACAAGGGGAAGGCCGTTAATGTCTTCGAAGTTAGCGGAGCTAAGAGTGAAGATGTGGTTATATTCGGGTATGTCAAGGTAATTATCGAGGTCATCGATGGCACTCTCCTCATCAGTCTCGATCATGAGCGCATCCAAATTATCGTCACTAGTAGCGCATTCCAGAACAGGTGTTCTCATCCTATGTGATTTCAACCTAGAACCTTGAGACAAGGACTGTGTAGATTCCTCATGGGTTGTTTCTTGACCAACTCTGAATTTGTTATAAAACTCCTCCTCTTCTGTGGGTTCACCTGGCTCTCTGAATGTCTCGGTGAGCTCGTAGTCATTGGAAGACTTGTCGGAACCCCATTCCCATTCGTTGGAATCTGTGGAATAGCGATTCTCTTGTTGAATTTTGGCAGCTTTGATTTGTAAGGCTTCTTCTGTCCTTTGGGTGTGGACCTTGGAAGTCAAGAAACCAAGTCCTTTTGAGCGTTCCTTCTTGAAAGTCAATTCAGGTTGTAAAGGTTCAATGATGCCTTCCTTTCGTAACCCCAGAGGGCTTTTTCCATCATACCCGAATTTTTGTAGAATTTTGAAGCCTTTGCCATATTTCTCACATGGTAGATTGATGTGGTCTTGTGCTTCTTCTTCATTGTCTCTGAAAAGCATTTGGTATAAATCTTCCTCTTCTAGTTCACCCCATCTTTGAAAGGTAGTAGGGTTCCATTTGAGCATCATGATGGAGATTTGCTTGTTAGGATGTGGTCTTCCATATTCTTTTGGGGAACTCATGACTTGTCTTAAGTACATGGTCTGATTGAAAGTATATTCCCCCATGCCTTTTTCCTAAAACTTGCCTTTAAGCTCACCTTGTCTTGATGTCGAAGGTTTTAATGACTCGGGATCAATGTATACCGACGAAGGAACAACCTCCCGATTACTAGGAATGATGGTCTCAGTCTTTGATTTCAGGTTATTACAATATAAGAATGGATTAGGATCGCCGTTAACTGTTACTTCCACTCCATTATGAGGAAACTTAATGCATTGGTGATATGTGGATGGGACTGCCCTCATTTCATGGATCCAAGGGCATCCTAACAATATGTTATAAGTGAGATTTAAATCCAAGACTTGACAGACCACATCCTTTGTAATTGGCCCAACTCTGAGAGGTAAGATGACTGTACCCTTGGATGAACGCTCTTCATCATCATATGCCTTAATGGTGATCTTGTTTGTAGAATTCATAGCTTTATCAGAATATCCCAATTGTGTGATAGTGCTTAATGTGCAAATGTTTAGACCTGCTCCTCCATCTATCAGGACTCATTTTATTCGATGTTTGTGTATGAAGGCTTCAATGTGTAATGGCGCATTATGCGGCTGACTTACAGAGGCGTCATCAGCTTCCGTGAAAATGAGTGAATGTGGAATGGAAAGGTATCCCACCATGGCTTGAAACTGGTCCATGTTTAGATCAGTAGGAACAGCAGTATCTCTCAAGATTTTGTCAAGAATGGCTTTATGTGCGGGAGATATGCGTAATAGCTCAAGGATTGAAATGAGCGCGGGCGTCTTCCCTAGTTGTTCTACAAGGTCATACTCAGGTTTGGTTGATGAGGCAGCGGTGTTTTTAGTTGGAGCACCTTGCAAAGTGATTTTACCTCGACGGGTTGTAACATGACATTCAGAGGTAGGTTCGGAAGAAGATCCAACACCTTTTAGGACAATCTTAGGTCTCTGAGTAGAATTCTCGGACGCTTTGTCCTTGATGATAATGGTAGAGACATAATTGTCCATTGAAATGTGATTAATAGTTGAAACATAATTGTAAGATGCTCTGGTATAGTTGGTTTGATCCTCTGTGACTTTAGCTTTTCCCTTGTCATGTTTTGGAAATGGTTCCTTAAACATCTCATGTTCTTGATTGGAGGAATGTCCCTCAATCTCAATGTCACCTCTATCAATGAGATCCTGTATGATGTTCTTCAATCGATGACAATTTCCTATCTTATGACCCTTGCTCTTATGAAATTCACAATACTCATCATCATTCCACCAATTTGGTTTGACCTTTGGTTCATGTGGCGGGAAATCTGGAATTGTGATCACCTTGTTTGCCACTAACTTCTTGAAAACTGACTCAAGTGGTTCTCCCAATGGAGTGTACTTCCTTCGTGATCTGGAAGTTGTTTGAGTATTCACTTGATTGTTTGTAGAACTTGATCCCGAAAAGATGACTTTGGGTCGCACTGTGTTGGCATCGACAACACCATCATTGCCCGTATTCTTGTTTTTATTCCAAAATCTCAGCTTGTCTTTTCCTTTAAAGTCATCTTTGTTTTCCTTGAATATCTTAATAACTCCTTATTCAATTAGGACCTTTTCTGTCGCTAAGCCTTTTTCAATGACATCCTTGAAGGTGGACAAACAAGCTTTCCTTAAGTCATAACCAATCTCTTTGTTAACATTTTGGGTGAACATTTCTACCATTTGTTTTTGTGGAATTTCACAAGAGCATCTGCTGGCTAGATTTCTCCATCTTTGTAAAAATGATGCAAAAGACTCTCCCTCTTTTTGCTTAGTATTGCACAAAGTAGTGACTGATATGTCTGTCTCTATGTTGTAGGAGAAATGTTGAATAAATGCCTCTGCTAAGTCACCCCATGACTTAATACCAGGTGGAAGTTGGGAGAACCATTCCATAGCTTGATCACCTAAGCTTTGTGGGAATAATCTCATCAAATATGTCTCTTCTGCTGCTACCTCAATGCAAGCTGTGAAAAATTGTCTTATGTGTGCCTTAGGATCCCCTTTTCCTCTATACTTATCAAATTTAGGCGTCACAAAGTGTGTAGGAAAAGGAGGCATTGGAATGCTCTTGTCAAATGGATAAGGACATATGTCTCTCATTGTGTATGTTGGATTCGGTGTATTTATGTCCTCCATTTTCTTTTGTAAGTCCCTGATTTGTTGCTCCAAATTGTTCTTAAGTGGAGATCGACTTCTTGGACCATACCCCATGCTTGAGGCACCAATTGGAGGAGGAGCATGTTGCATATATGGATGATATTGATCATACACATGTTCATATGGAGGAGGTCTGTAATGATGTTGTGTATATGGACCACTTGGTATAGATTCATGTTGAGGAACACCATATCTATTTTACGCATGTATACCATATTCTACATGCATGTCATGTTCCATTGTGTTGCCCCCAAATTTGACATGAGGTTTCCTTGTGTCCAAATTTTGAGCATGCCTTTGAACATCCAATTGTTTTGGTGGTTGATCCTTAGCATTAGTATGTGATTGAGCATATTTGTCTGCATAAGACTTCCATAATGGTCTACGAAGGTAAGTATCATATGTTTGACCATGTGTATGTGGGACCTCTAGTTTTTGAAGCAAAGCTGATGGTGATTCAGGTACCATATGTGGTCCTCTATTTCCTCCACTATTAGGTCTCCTTTGATCCATATTGGAGTGAGGTTGTTGCAAAGGTCGATTTTCCATTATTTGAGACATGTCAAAATCATGAGGTATCTTGGCTCCACTTTGTGCCATCATTTGTAAGAAGTATTGTCTATCCCTCCTCATTATTTCCTCAACCAATCGATTGAAATGGGGATTCATGATGGATTCTTCCACATCTGCTGAATGTACTGAAAAGTTGTCCACATTGTTGTTTATAGTGTCCATGTTCTCAACATTTGGAATGTTTCTATAGGTATCCATGTCAGGTAATGTAGTATGATCAGAATTGAAAAATATATCATTGTCATACTCATAAGAACTCATGTTTGCAGACTCTTGAGCCTCTTTAGTTTCTCTCCTAGAATTTTGAAGACGGGTTTCAACCATGAACTAGGTATTGACCAAGATGTGAGAGACTAGATGAAAAATGGAAAGAGTATGGAAGACCAAGAGTTGAATGGAATGTAAATGAGTCTGAAGTGTACTTGCAATGTCCAAAGTGTAAGACCAAGTATGTATGTAGTAGAGTAGGTATGACTTCCAAAGAGAGGATAGTTTCTCTTGATGAGGTAAGTTGACCTTGACTCTAAGTAAAACCAAATGAGATCCAAAGGTAAGAAACCTTGATGAGGGACCACTTAGCAAAGTGTTGTTGTATGTAGTGTGTTGATAAAGTATGATGAGGACAAGCAAGTGACCTTTTTGACTCAAGTTTAGACAAATGTGAATGTAATGAGAGATGTAAAGCAATGATTGACTTTGTGAGACCCAAGGACAAGTTGAATGCTAAATGAAACCCTGGAGAAATGACCTAGGAAGCTCAAGAAATCCGAAACTAACTGTGTTTGTTTGCTGGACTATAACAGTTTTCCAATTCTAGACACAGACGCGCCCGTATACTTCACAGACGCAGTTTCCCGACACAGGCGCTGCTCTGCTTAACACAGACGCGCTTTTGAGATTTTTTTTTGTTTATGTTTGCTGGGCTGTAACAGTTTTTCAATTCTGGACACAGACGCGCCCGTATACTTCACAGACGCGGTTTCCCGACACAGACGCGGCTTTGTTTAACGCATATGTGCTTCTGAGATTTTTTTGCTTGCCAAATGCAATGTTGACTATTGGAACACAGACACGATTCTGTCCTTCACAGATGCGGCTAGACAACACAGACGCTATTATGCCCGACACAGACACGTTTTTACAAATTTTGTGCAATTTTTTCAATCTGTGAAGTTGTTTTGTTGTGACCAAATCTGACTGTTTGACTGATTTTCATGACAAGAGGACACAATGTTGATAAGGACTCAATGTTTGCAAGTGTCTAGACTCAAAATGACTCCAAGAAAATTGTGTTGTTTGATGTAAAAATGTTTTGCATACACTTGAAGACACAATGTTTTACTGTTTGGTCTTGAATGTTTTGAATGTTTAACATAAGTCAAGCACAATTTTTATGGCTGGCCAAGACAATAGTTGTTGATCCCACATGGGGTTTTACCCCCAAGGCTACGCTATTCAGAGCGGATACTTAGATGCTTGACCTCACTGGCTCCACCCTTGGCACTCACTTCTCGGGTCAGCCAAGCATCAGTCCCCACAAAAACTCCCCGTGGCGAACTTTGTATCTCTACTAAGAACCGTATGTGTGTGGGCTGCTACCAGAGGTCCGACCTCCTGCCCCAACAACTAGAAGAATTTTGGCTTCTAAAACAAAAAGGTTCTAGTAAGGGCATCCGCTCGTGTGGCCATACATGCGACACTTTCAACTCTGTAAATACAGAAGGCTCCCAGCCGGTAGGGGTTATGCCCTACAAATGATCAAATAAATTTGATCAAATGGGTTTATGGGGAGACATAGTGTCGGTATGAACTAATCAGCATACGTTATTCATAGTTTTCACCATGAATACATTTGATTATAGTGGTTCAGATGAGGTGGGTTTTCCTCGCTACCACTTGGGTCGTTCTCTTCTCACTAGTAGTCCTAATGACCACATGGGAAGACAGACCCTCTAAAGATTAAACAAAAAGAGCCTATTGCTCAAGACACAAAAGACAATGATTCAATTTTAGTGCACCAATGGAAGTGTTTGCTAGTCTATGAAAACAAGGCACACAATAAAAATCCAAAAACCCTTGCCAAGGACCTGCACCAAAGATTTGTTAGTAGTTTGGGTTGTTTCAAATGATCACCCCTTCCTGCAAGCACACAAGTTAGGTAAATTTTAAAACCCAAAAGACTTTGTGAAAATAGGGGTCTTCAACCAAATGATTTTGCTTCCAAGACACGCTGCACCAACTTTGTTAGCTAGATCTGAAAATGTTAGTCCAAAAATAAACCAGATCTGAAACCTTAAATGCAAAATCCGAAAACTGAATCAATAGAACTTCAAAATTTTGAAACAGGTGATACACAGACGTGATTACCCTCGACACAGACGCGACTCCGTGACACAAACGCGGTTCTGTGAGACACAGACGCGGATAACAACCACAGATGCGCTTCTCAGACATAGACGCGGATAAAAATGACACAGACGCGTTTCCGTAATACAGACGCGCCTTTCGGAAACCTGCAAAATAAAATTTTGTCGAAAAGACAGACGCGATTCTAGATGTCGCAGACGCGCCAGAAAATCAAAAACACGATTCCAGATGTCGCAGACGCGCCAGAAAATTAAAAACGCGATCCGAAAGTATGCAGATGCGAAAATGTCGAAAAATGTTGTCGGAAATGCCAGATCTGCAACTTTAAACACAAAATCTACAACAAAAGGTTAAATGCAAAAGGGAAAAGAGTCCCACCGGGCGTGCCAAAATGTATATGGTGAAAATGGATAACAATAATAACAATATTGAAAGGCTAAATGAATTCAACCACAAAACCCTAGCCTAACAATCAACAAAGATCCACCATAACATATGAAGATTACCTAAGACAATGCAAATCACATGAAATCACAAAGATTATACCATTACATGTCCAATAGGGTTTTGATCTCCATTCTTCCTATCTCCATTGATCTTGCTTGATATATTTGCTCTCAGATTTTATATGCACAAGAGCTCAACAAAGAATGGAATGTGGTTGCAAGTAGGATCGTAGTGTAGTCAATTGATCAAGTCATTAGCTCATTAGGGTTTGATAATGAAGGAAGCATCTCCTTATATAGAAGACACAATATGAAATGGAGGGATAAGATTGAGAGGTGTAAAAGGAGGTCAGCTATGATTAGAGGGTAGGTAAAAGAAATAATAAAATAATGAGAAGGGTAGGTAGTGTATGAATTAAGAGATGAATGACATGTGTCATAGGTAGAAAAGGCTAATGAATTAATTAAATAGATAAAGATTTATTTAATTAATAGAAGAAGTGGGATAATTAAATAAATAAGATATTTATTTAATTTAGGAAAATGATAATTTAAATAAATAAATGTATTTATTTAAATGAGAAATAAGGTTAGAAGAGGATAAATGAATTAATTAAATAAATAAAGATTTATTTAATTAATAGAAGAATTAAGCTTAGATAATTAAATAAATAAAATATTTATTTAATTAGACATGACAATTTTAGGTGTCTACAAGAACAATGGAAACGAAGGAGGCAATGAGCCAAATGATCAAAAATCTAAACAACTCATACTCGCATTATCAAGGAATCCTCAAGCTACCAAAAATCCTAAAGGTGCTAACCCAGACACTAATACTTATGCACCAAATCCCAATCAAGGTCAACCCAATATCAACAACACCAATAACACCAACAATACTCAAAACACTAGTCGAGGACCCAATAACAATTCACGAGGTAACACCACAAATTTTCAAAAGCGTGTCTACACACCATTGGGTCAATCCCTAGAGTCGGCATTCAGAGAACTCCTGGCGAACAAAGTTATCTCATTACCAACAATCAACAATTATGAACCACAAATCAAACCACCTTGGTGGAATGACTCACACTTTTGTGATTTCCATTGCAACAAAGGTCATCAAACAAATGATTGCATGCAATTGAAAAACATTATTCAAGACATGATTGATAGAGGTGATCTAACAGTGGATGGTCTCAAGACAAAAGGTGACCATGGAGCTTTTAAAAATCCTCTTCCCAACTACAACAAGGATGGAACTTCGAATTCAAACAATACCCGTGGAGCTCGTATCAACCACATCTACAATAATACCATCAATCACATATCAGTTGTAGACGATCACGTAAATGCTATCACTATCTAGGACCAGCATGAACACAAATCCATCAACGTGACAACCAGAGCCCAAAAATATGTCTTGAAGGGACATATGTCAACAACAAACATAGTACCCAAGGTTCAATATGATCTAGCTAGCCAACTGCACAAAACTCTGACTCAAATATCTATTTTGGAGTTGCTCAAACTTTCGCCGAAACATAAAGACATATTGGAACAAGCCTTATTAGAAACCAATGTACCTCAAGATCTGGATGCTGATAAATTCCAAGCCATGGTCACTCATATGACGAGGCCTACTAATCTCACCTTCTCAGAGCATGATAATATCTCACTAAGTCATCCGCATAACACTCCTCTCCATATTGAAGTCATAGTCTATAAACATCGAGTAAAGCGAGTCTTGATAGATGGAGGAGCTGGACTTAATATATGTACCTTAAAACTTATCCATGCATTAGGCTTCTCTGAGGAGTCTATTGATCCACGTAAAAAGATTGCCATAAAGGTATATGATGATGAAGAAAGGTCATCTAAAGGAACTGTGATGTTACCCATTCAAGTTGGACTAGTACAAAAAAATACTATGTGTCAGGTCTTAGACATAGACCTCACATACAATATTTTATTAGGTCGACCCTGGATACATGAAATGCAAGCAGTGCCTTCTACGTATCACCACTGTTTAAAATTTCCTTACAACAGACAAGAAATTTCTATATCAGCTGATCACAATCCATTTTAACATTGCAACACAATGGGGGCAGCCTAGGACAGTTTGGTTCCCCATAATAGGGAAAAACAGAAAACCTCAACATCAGATCTACAGTAGGCAAAGTCTGAATCATTACCTAGAGATTTCAAGCAGAAAATGAAAATCAGAGAACAAGGCATGGGGGAATACTCTTTAGAACCCATGTGTCTGGCTAACTTACCAACATCACCCAAATCTCATGGATTGCCTACACTATCAACACATCAAATAAATCAGCCCATCACAAAATTTGATGGCACATTCATTCAACTTGGCACTCTAGCGCATGAATCAGAGGAAAAAGACATCCTTAGCTGGTTATACAAATATGAGGAAGAAGATAATAGAGTAGCTGCTCTGGAAATAGTCCTACCAACACACCTCTATGGAAAGGGCTACTTAATCATGCAACAAATGGGATACAATGGTAAAGGACCTATTGGAAAACGCAAAGGAGTCACTGAACCAATAGATTTTCCTTCACAACTTAGTAGGGACAAAATAGGATTAGGCTATGAACTCACTCTTCTACCAAGGAAGATAACACGCAAGAATCCAAAACATCAGTGGCAAGCAAAGAAGAAGTACAAAGAAGAATCCTAGCAAGAAGCACTATTTGAGTCAGCCAAAACAATCCGCAAGGACCGTGAATGTCAAGAATAGAAGCAACATCAGGAGAAACTCCTCCTTCACAAGAAGGCCATATCTGCAGCAGCAGCTCATATTCAGGCACCAATATCTAAACAAGCAGCATCATCTCCTAATATCATTATTTCACCCCAAGGAGGAACAGTATATGAGCAAATACAAAAGGTAGAAGCAGGATCCGACACAGAATCAGTGAAAACTATCAAACTGGTATCAATCATTAAGGACATATTCTCACCATACAATATACTAGTTCACAACAATGATCAAATTTGGGATGATACCTCATAGATGGATTCCAATGAATACGAATGGGGCAGTTGTTCTAATATCCCTGATGATATTGTAGAAAATAGCAGTCATACACCCATTTCTGAAGAAGCATACATCATAGAGTATCAGCCACTTGAATTTGGTCCACAAAATATCTATGATGCCATGCCAAACGAGCAGTGACATTATGAGCAAGTCTATACGGAAAATGATACCATCGAAGACCTCAACGGAATCCTTGACTCATTTCAAACCAAAACTGATCACGATGAAACTTTTGTCTTGACACTTACAGTAGTAGAACTTGATCCACCAAACGACCCTTTACCACTTGTCTTTCCTGAACTCATCGACTGGGACAAACCCGAAATACATGATATACCAATTTTCCCAAATGATGAATTTATTATCCACTACCTATGTACTACTAACCCAGAAATGGGCTCTACTAGTAAACAAAGTAATGATGTCTACAACCCAAGGAGTACCAAGTCTCTCAATCACAAAAATGAACCAAATAAAGGATTTATGGGTGAAAACCAGTCAATGGCAGCTATGGATCACAAAAAAGTAAAAATAAAGGACGCATCGGAGGGTGAAAACCTTTTTAAGGCACCTAAAGATGGGAGACTTGACACTCTTCCTGAACATTTTCATGAGCGATCACCCATATTGATTGAGCTTACTCAATCAATCAACATCAGTACCACAGAAGCAGCCAAAAACATACACCTGGCAGAATCTCTCACAGAGGAAGAAAGATCAGCATTTATCACCTTTTTTAAAGAAAAGCAAATCAACTTTGCTTGGTCATATGCAGATATGCCCCAAAATTGATCCACACTTAATCATGCATCACTTGTCCATTTCTCCAGGAGTTAAGCCAATCAAGCAAAAACTGAGAAAAATGAATCCCCATGTAGCACTCATGGTCAAAGCTGAACTAAAGAAACTATTAGATGTTGGATTCATTCGACCCATCGACTATGCAGAATGGATTTCCAACATAGTACCAGTATCAAAACTAGACGGTGGTATCGGAATATGTACTGACTTCAGAGATGTCAACAAAGCTTGTCCAAAGGATGACTTTCCTTTGCCCAGTATCGACATAATTGTAGACCTCACAACGGGCCATGCAATGCTATCACTAATGGACGGTTTTTCGGGCTATAATCAAATAAAAATAGCCCCCGAAGATCAAGATAGAACAACGTTTACCCGTCCTTGGGGAACGTACTAATGGAATGTTATGCCTTTTGGCTTAAAGAATGCAGGGGCAACTTATCAAAGAGCGATGACAACAATATTTAATGACATGATGCATACATTCATGGAAGACTATGTGGATGATTTACTAGCTAAATCCTTCACTAGAGTAGAACACCTCGGCATCTTAACAAAGATTTTTCATCTATTGGACAAATTCCAAGTCAGGCTCAACCCTAAGAAGTGTGTCTTTGGGGTTACATTAGGCAAATTACTAGGATACATAGTCTCAGCTAAAGGTATTGAAGTAGATCCAGCAAAGGTACAAGCCATTATGGAGATGCCACCACCAAAGAACATTAGCCAACTCAGATTTCTACAAGAACAGCTCCAATCAATCAAGAGATTCATCGCTCAACTAGCCAATAAAAGTTTACCATTCAATCATTTACTACATAAGAATATACCTTTCAGATGGGAAGCCAAGTGTACAGAATCTTTTTATCAAATCAAACAATATCTGATGAACCCACCAGTTTTGGTACCACCAATAGCAGGAAAGCCACTCATTCTATACATTTCAACAATAGATATATCACTGGGGGCACTATTGGCACAAGAAGATCAACAAGGAAAGGAACGAGCTATATACTATATCAGCAGGACATTGAATGGATATGAACTCAACTATACATTCATTGAGAAGGCTTGTCTAACAGTAGTCTTCACTTCTCAAAAATTCCAACATTATATGCTCGCACACACAATTAAGCTAGTGGCAAAAGTTGATCCTCTTAAATATCTACTCAGCAAAGCAGCTCTTACAGGCAGATTGGCTAAATGGGTCATGATTCTCAATGAATTTGATATCCACTACACAGAACGAAGAGCTATCAAAGGACAAGCAATTGCAAATCAACTAGCTGAAGCACCACTACCAGGAAAACAAACTATGGCGATTGAATTTCCAGATAGGGATGTTCTTGCTATTTCTACTAAACAATGGACCCTATATTTTGACGGATCCTACACACAACATGGTTCAGATGCTAGCATTCTATTGATCACTCATGAAGGACACACTATACCAAGATCATATACGTTTATGTTTCCATGCACAAATAATGTGGTTGAATATGAGGCATTGGTTATAGGCATCAAAATGGTCGTAGAATGGAAAATCACAGAGTTAAAGGTCTACGGAGATTCACAACTAGTTGTTAATCAAATCAACAACGACTATCAGACAAAAGATGACAAGCTGCTACCCTACAAATGAATGGTGGATGACTTCAAACAGTATTTTGTACACATCACCTTCAAGCAAATACCAAGGTTGAACAACAAAGTCGTCGATGCAATGGCTACTATCGCTTCATTACTACGAAATCTAGAACAACAGAGTTGTTACGAATTGTTGGTAGAGCAACTGTTCTCCCCAGCCTATGACCACTCTAAATCCCGTGTTATCTATGCCTTGACTGATTCGGACTCCCCATTATATGGACCCATATATGATTATCTAAAGAACAATATCCTACCCATTGACCAATCTCGCAACCAAAAATGCAATTTTATCCGACAAGCCGTTCGTTATACCCTTACTACTGATACTTTGTACCGTCGAGGTCTAGATGGTACTCTTCTTTGTTGCCTTGATCGTAATAAATCTGGCTTTGCTTTACATGAGCTTCACGAAGGTATTTGTGGTACACATTCAAGTGGTACAACTCTTGCTAAAAAGCTTTTGCGAATGGGGTATTACTGGCTGACAATGGAAAAAGATTCTTACCACTTTGCCAAGAAGTGTCCTAAATGCCAGATCCATGGCAATCTGATACATGCACCAGCACAGGAACTGCAAACATTTACAACATCCTGGCCCTTTTGTCAGTGGGGACTAGACTTGGTTGGCAAAATTCATCCTTCATCATCAAATGGACACAAGTTCATTATAACCACAACAGAATACTTTACCAAGTGGATAGAAGCAGTCCCCATGACCACAGTAACTGGAAAACAAATTGCCTCTTTTATCCTTAACTATCTGATCTGCAGATATGGTATTCCAAGCTCCATCATCACAGATAATGGACGACCTTTCAAAAACCAAGACGTATGAGAACTATGTGAAAAATTCAAAATACAACATCGATTCTCTACACCTTACTACCCACAAGGGAATGGTCAGGCAGAAGCATCCAACAAAACAATCTTGAAAATCCTAAAGAAAACAGTGAATGATGCAGGCAAAGATTGGCATGTGCAACTCAATCCAACACTTTGGGCATACAGAACTAGCATCTACACACCTACAGGAGCAACACCATACTCATTGGTCTATGGATCAGAAGCTATTTTACCCCTGGAGGTAGAAATTCCATCTCTCAGAGTCTCTCTAAAAGGCTTAATCCCAGATGAAGAGTATCGAGTCAACCGACTGCAGGAACTCAAACTATTAGATGAAAGACGCCAGCATGCTTACACTCATCTCAAAGCATATCAGCAACGCATGTGCAGAAGCTACAATCACAAGGTCATTCCCTAAAATTTTAAAGTTGGTGACTTATTTCTCAAGGAAAATCCAAGAAATAAGCAAGATCGAGAAAAGAAAGGGAAATTTGAACCTAACTGGTTAGGTCCCTATGTCATCATATCAGTCTATGGATCAGGTGCTTATCAACTAACAACTTCAAATGGAGATGTGCTCGATGAACCAACTAACAACAGTCATCTAAAGAAATACTACACTTGAGTAGTCTAATGCACGACAAAAGTAAAAAACAATCAAAAAAATCAAAAAATCAAGAAAAAGCAAATAAAAAGGTACAATAAAAGCAACTGGTGAAAACCTGGTAACAGGCGCTATTGTGAGAGGATGGCTCCTCTATCTATATCCATATCCTTCTCTCCATAGTAAATCATTATCAGCCATCGCCCAACACTTAGCAAAAATCCATTCAGGACATACTTAGCGTAGTCACTATCCTGATTTATCCATCTAGCCTTTCACCACATTTCACCATGGCTTGGTAATCACTGTACATACCCACATCGAGAGGTACACTTAGCTAGGGGCAACATTCATCTGCAACCTATCCTATCAACATGTCAAGCATTGCAACACACCAAGAAAATCATTTCAAAACACCAACATTCAACCAACACACAAAACAAGCCAAACACGGATACATTTACCAGATTCACAACACACGATGAATGATTTTCTGAAGTACCAAATTTTGCATTTTGCATAAAGTCTTGACTATATTTTGCATTTAACTTTTTTTAACTTATTGGATTCTCTAAGTTTTCTCAACAATGCTTCCAAGCTAGAGAACATTGAGAAACTCCAATATTTTCTTAGTCTTCTGTCTGTGAGGCGATCATTTGTACTGTGTAGATACTTGTCTCGAGACGTGATTCACAACATATCACTGAAGACATGATTCCACTTTACGCATACAACTGGTTTAATCTTGTCTATTTATATGCAATACGCACTCAGGTCATCCTGGTTCAATCCTACCTTGATGCTTGTTCTATCTTGCAAAATCAAACATCATGTAAATTTTTCTCAAGTCATCATGGTTCAATTATACCATTATGCTTGTATAAATTTTCAACAATTCCAAAGATCAATAAATGCTCAATGATGATACCTACATAGAAAGCAAACAACATGTGGCTATACAAGGATGACAAATGTAGAATGAGGATGCTAAAAAAAAAACAATTAGTTGCATATCATTTTACAATTAGTTGCATATCATTTTACAATTAGTTGCATATCATATCGAACATCTCATATCGAAACATAATTCATATCATTCATCATTGGATCCGTCACATGCATATCTATCGCATCATCATGGAATCTATCTTCATCATTCTTCCAAACTATCTTCGATCATTATTCCAAACTATCTTCTCTCATTCTTCCAAACTATCTTCTATCATGTCTTATACAGGATGTATCTTTCCTAAAACTAGATGTTTTGATCAGCTCTTATACAGGATATATCATTCCTGAAACCAGATGTTTTGATTGGTCTTATACAGGATATATCATTCCTGAAACCAAACGCTCGATCATCCATGTCTTATGCAGGCGGTATCATTCCTGAAACCAGATGCTCGATCATCCATGTCTTATGCAAGTAGTATCATTCTTGAAACCAGACGCTCGATCATCCATGTCTTATACAGGAGGTGTCATACCTGAAACCAAACTTGATCTCAATCCAATTAATCTAATCAATCTTATCAAACCCATGCACGTCATCACTATCCACTCTTCTATTTTCCAAATATCATTTTTCTTCTTTCGAGAGATCATTCATGCCTTTTGTGCAAGAACGATCTCCCGAGGGGGCATTATCATATCAAATCTCGACATCAATTTCATATCAGTTTCATATCAAATCAATTTTTCATATCCACAACATCATATCGATCAAATTTTGACAGCATATCCGACAAATTTTCTTTGAATCAACATGTGCACACACGTCACTTCAAAGAGGGGCAAAATGTAGACGTATAAAAATGACCATATTCCAAAATGAATATTTTATGTTCATTTCTCTATTTAATTAAATCACCCACATTCCTCTATTTAATTAAGTAAATTACTCAATTTATTCAAATTAAATTCACTAGGCCTCTTTTTCCATTTAATGAATAAATCATTTTATTCAATTAAATCCCTTCTATCCACTTTCAATTAAATTCAAATTTAATTAAATAGTTATCATAAATTGAATAAATCTAACTTATTCAATTTCCCCAAATTGCAACCAAATTGAATTAAATTTATTTTATTCAATTAAATCCTATTATCCCTCCATCCACTCGCAAAATCCTACATCTCCCACTTGCTTCCTAAACCCTATTCCTAACCCCCCCTTCTAGACTCTTCTAATCGCTTCCAATTAGCCTAACCCATATCCTAAACTTTGTCACATCCCTAAGCAAGGGGAAGTCACTTCTCAAACCCTCAAAGTCTTTGGAAACCCTTAAAGGCTTCAACCACTTAAGTTTGAAAGGCTCCCAAACCATTAATGGTTAACTTAACCCTCTAGCATGATTAAAGAATTTCCCTAAACTCAACCTCCATGTAACCTAGGGGTCTCCTCAAGCATTCATTTCTTTGACCATGGTTATCCCTTAATTATTTGCCCAAGAGTTTATCCTTTAATAAAAGCTTTATTCAATGGGTAATCTTGACTTAACCTTAACCCTTACCCCCTAAGATAACCATGAGGTCTTCTCATGCATTTAATGTCTCCAACCCCTTCTATCAACCAGTCTTATGTTGACATTCGTCACCATTTCATTGGTGCAAATTGCAAACATGGATCCCCAACTTTCAAGCTCAACCCTTGATTAAACCTTTCAATCCTGGCCATCCATTGCCCTATTTTTTCTATAAATAGAGCTCTCATTCCTCCATTTTCATATCCAAGTCTTTAGCATCACACTTATACTCAAATCCATACAAGCTTTAATATCTCATATTTATGCTCATCATTTAGCCTCTCTTTTGAATAGGAATTAAGCTAAATATGCATGTTTAGAATATTTTCCTTATCATTTAGCTTAATCATAGACTAATATAGCATGCTAGGATAGTCTTGTTACTAATCTTTTCAAGTTCTATAAACTAGGTTATTGCATTTATAGGATCATGCATAACTTAAGATGCCTTTCATCTTAAAATCAACCAAAGCATCCATTGTTCTTACATTTGTCATCCCTAAACCATTTTGCTTAGTGATCTGAGAGCAAAAACATTGGTTTGAGGGACCTTGTAAGATAGAGAACCACTGAACCATCCTTGGGAAGTTGAGTCATCCTTCATGACTCCATAAATTGCACCAAGAAGTCCTATGGGTGTGTGAGCAAGGCTCCTTAGGCTTCATTTTTCACATTTTAAGTTCTATTGACCCGCTTTTTCTGCATACAATGGTCATTGGTATTCCATAGCGATAGATGATGTAGTTTAAGATAAATGCAGCAATTTGTTTTCCTGTGATATTTATGAGAGGTACCGCCTTAATCCATTTTGTAAAATATTCTATAGCTACCAAGATGAATTTGTGACCATTAGATGAAGAAGGATTTATCTTTCTTACTAGATCAAGACCCATTAGTAGAAAGGCCAAGATGTTACTAAAGCATGAAGTTCTTATGTTGGTGCATGGATCAAGTTTCCATGGATTTGACATTGTTTGCATGTTCTATCTATGTTAAAAGAATCACATTCCATAGTCAGCCAATAATAGCCCAAGCGTATGAGGGTAAGACCACTTGAATGAGTACCACAAATGTCATTATGGACTTCAAGTAAGGCCTTCTCAGATTCTTCTTGTTCGAGACATCTTAAAAGAGTACCATCTAGACCTCGTTTAAACAGGGTATCCGCGATGAGGGTATAATTGGAGGATTGGCGAATAAAGTTTCTCTTTTGGTTCTTTGATAGGTAAGGAGGTAAGGTGTTATCTTTCAGGTATGTGTAAGTTTGGCCATAGTGGGAGGAATCATGTCCAATAAGTTTGGCTATATTGTTTGTGCACGGAAAGCTTAATTTGTATGCTTTCGAGATTGTATGACCTTGTGGTGTGATGAATAGAATACTAGCTCCTGATCCATGTTGTGTATATGAACCATCAAAGTATAGTTGCCATGCTTTTGTTGTGACTGTTAGGATATCAACATCAGGAAACTCAATCTGTAAAGGATGGTCATCTTGAAGTGGTGTTTATGCTAGTTGGTCTGCAATAACTTGTCCTTTGATAGCTTTTCTGTCAACATATTTGATATCAAACTCGCTTAGAATCATTATCCATTTTGCTAGTCATCCTGTCAATGTGGCTTTGCTGAGCAAATACTTCAAAGGATCAATTTTAGCTATCAACTTGATGGAGTGAGATAGTAGATAGTGTCATAGTTTTTGAGAAGCAAAAACTACTGCCAAGCATGCTTTTTCTATTGATGAATAGTTAACCTCGTATCCCACTAGTGTTCTACTGATGTAGTAGATGACTCGTTCTTTTCCTTCCTTATCCTGTTATGCAAGCAAAACTCCTAATGATGCTTTGGTAGTTGATACATAGAGTAATAATGGCTTTCTTGGAATTGGTGATATTAGAATAGGTGGTTGCATGATATATGCCTTGATCTTGTTGAATGCTTCTTCACATTGATGGTCCCATTTGAAATTAACATTTTTGTGCAATAGGTGTGTAAATGGTTGACATTTATCTGCTAGTTGAGCAACAAATCTTCTGATTGACTGGAGTCTTCCTTGTAGTGATCTTAGTTGACTGATATTCTTGGGAGATACCATTTCCATTATTGCTTTTACCTTAGTTGGATCTACTTTGATACCTCTAGCTGAAACAATGTATCCCAATAGCTTGCCTAAAGTAACACCAAAGGCACATTTCTTAGGGTTTAGCCTTAGCTTGTATTGTTCTAACCTGTCAAAGATATTTTCCAGTATCTCTATATGTTCTTCTCTGTTGTATGATTTAGCTAATATGTCATCCACATAATCTTCCATGAATGTATACATCATGTCATGAAATACAGTTGTCATAGCTCTTTGATATGTAGCACCTGCATTCTTTAATCCAAAAGGCATGATGTTCCAGCAGAAAGTACCCCATGGACATGTTAAAGTTGTATTTTCTTGATCTTCGAGTGTTATTTTGATCTGATTGTATCCAGAAAAACCATCCATTAGAGAAAACATGGAGTGTCCAGTAGTTAAATCTACAACGATGTTGATGTTAGGAAAAGGAAAGTCATCCTTTGGACATGTGTTATTAAGATCTCTGAAGTCTATGCATATTCTGATGCTTTTATCTGGTTTTGAAATAGGAACAATGTTGGATACCCATTAAGGATATGCTACAGGTTAGATGAATCCTACATCTAGTAATTTTTTTAGTTCTGCTTTGACTAGGATAGCGATATGCGGATGCGTTTTACTTAACTTCTATTTGACTGGTTTGGCTCCTGGACTAACATTCAAGTGATGCATAATAAGCTCTGGATCTAACCCTGGCATGTCTGCATGTGACTAGGCAAAATTGATTTGTCGGTGTTTGAAGAATTCCACATATTGTTGCATTTCTTCTTCTGATAGAGAATTCGTTGGATGAAGAATCTTTGGTTGCTTTGTTGTGCCAATGTTAACTGCCTCTGTTGGTTCGATCAAAATGGATGATCTTTCCTGATAGTGCTCAGGTAAAGTGTCAAATCTCCCATCTTTCGGCACCTCAAGGAGGTTTTCACCGTTAGATTCGTCCTTTCCTTTTACTTTTTCTTAGTCTAATGTTGCCAAGAAATGGTTTTCAGCATTAGATATGATACTGTTTTCTTTATTTTCACTTTTGCGACTAGGAGATTTGGCACCCACTTGATTGGAAGATGTGTTGCTGAAATTCCTGGTGAGAGTTATTATAGGTTTGATTTCATTAAGATATACAGATATGACATGGTCATTTGGAAAGGTATCAATGGCAATATGTCCTTCATTTTCCTAATCAATAAGCTCAGGGTGGATTAGAGGTAGGGGATCTTTGGGTTGGGATGTTTCAAGAGTTTCAAGGGTCATGATGGATGTATCAAAGTTTTCAATATGTACATGTTGGTAAACAGATTTGTCTTTCCTTATTTGTTTTAAATTAAGCACTGTGGGTTACAGGAATACAGACAAACTTTCTACCAAACAGTTGGAAAATAATTATATTGATTGACCTCTGAATTAAGCTACAACTCCCTCTAGTAAATATTCGTTCAGCTCCAAATTACATAAAATCAATAGAATGATTTTCACTAGAAAGCACTTAAAGGCAATTGCATACACTAGTCAATACAAAATGAATGCAAGCACTGATCCATATATAACTTTTTATATAAAGCTGACAAACTTCATACGAACACTAAAACAAAATGAAAAAGCCTACAAAGATGAATTTAGCCAATAGTTTTCTACACATATAGAAACTATAACAGCTCCTTCTTCGAAATAGATTTACACTGAAATCAAACTTCAAAACAAGATCAAACACACAGATTTGAAATCGAAAATAGTTGTTAATAAGGTTTTGCATTCACCAATGATCAGCCACTTTCTGCATACACAAAATGTTTTTAGCTAATCTTAAAGATAGTCTTTTCCAAAAACTTAGTGAACCCTTTTAAAGTCATTACAAAAGATATTTATAGGTCACCAGACCCAATAGTTCTTTTTAACCAAAGTAAAATTAACTCGCAAGAGTTAATATGAAACAACCCTAACTGCATAACTAAAACTTAAAGGAAATAACTAGACTCGCTGGCAGACAACCGCCAATAGCGCTAGTCATGTCGTCTACTCGGTTCCGGTATGATCACTCAGGTTAGTGTCTTGGACCGATACCATCATCACCTTGGCCGCTCTCCACTCTTGATATACTTTTGAAAACTCCTGGATTACAGTTACGTGTGGCAGACTGATATGAATTACTATCTGCTTCCAGAGCTCCTTCTTTCTCTTTACCATCTGCACTTTATCTCTATGGGAATCCAAGTGTTCAAGACAAACAGTGAGCATCGACTCCACTTTAGAGATCCTCGTAAAGTCTTCCATGGACAAGGATTTCTCAATCTTGATTTGTTTGATGTGGCTACTGAATTGGTTAATCATATCCATAGTGTCTTCTAGAGTTTTGCCGTCCTCTTTAAGTAATTGAAAATCCACGCAGTGTAAGTCCTTCTGCATGGTCGCCCTCAAGGCCGTTAATTCACCACGTAGACTGGCCGACTCATTATAACCCTGTTCAATAATCTAATTGTGCCACTCAATACTCTCCTTGCAAATGAACATTACATCTTCATTTAGTCCTGACATTTGATTTTCAGCAAGAAAGTTCATTAGACCATAACGTTGAATATCGCGCATTTGTTTTGAAATCACAACCCACTTAGATTTCTCCTTCTGCCACGCGACCAAGTCGGAGTCCAATGCTTTGGTGACCTCATTGGCATCCTTAAAAATCTGGACTAAATCTGTTATGTAGTTAGTTGCCTGCTACATGATTGAGGTGAGCCATTCTGAGAAAACCTCAGCAATCATCCTGTTTTGTTGAACTTCATCCAAGAATTTTTGATTGCTAGGTGATTTTGGACTAAATGGTCCTGAATGTTGGGACAACGGCAACGAGCTATTCTGCAAAGCATGAATATACTGGGCCATTTGCACTAAACTTTGTTTCAACTCAGCCTTGTCTCTTTCATCCTTCCAAGTACGGGAGATAGTTCGTTTAGTGGAATTCTCTAGATGCTTCACATCCACAGCTCTAGTTCTAACCCCCAAATCAATTCATTCAACAACATAGTCCACTTCTGAAGCCGTAACAACATCTTTGTTGGACTCGGGTCTAGCAATGTCTGCGGTCCAATGCTTTGTGCTCTTGTCAAAATCAATCAGTACCTCTGTTTTTAACTTTTTAGGCTTTGCAGACCTTCCCAGACATTTACTCACAGCGTCCTCCATTGATACTGAAATCAGAACTACATTCCTTTTCTTGGTGATTGAATCACTTAACCATTTTGATGCTAGAGTCAGTTCTTTTGAAGGCATGGGCGGAAATCCTGCTGAAGATGGCAGTGTGGCATGGTCTATATGAGACTGGATTTCAAGTGTCCCTAAGTCCTGAAAAATAGTATCTATGTCAATTGAAACCTTGTCTGCTTCAGAAATAGGGGATGCCATCTCGCTCAGTCTTTCTTCTGCGTCCAAATCCAAAATGAGATGAGAAGCCGGCAGCTTGAAACCCTTCTTGGACCTTGACCTGGTAACTCGACCATCAATAGAAAGCTCAACCCCAATGTCAAGTTTCTCTTCTTTAATCCATGCCTGTCCTTTTCCTGCATCAGAAATGGGAATGTTAGTCAAAACAGAAGTTTTACTTGTGATACTCCTCTTCCCACTTTTGCTTCTTGAACCGGTTGCTCGTGTCGGATGAAACTGACAACTTCTAAGCCAATTTTCCATCCTACGGATTACACTAAAAGTGTGTGTTTGAATACTATCCCCCATCTTCTTGCTCCAATCCACTTCTAGAAGAGGTTCATCATGGACCCGCTTCATAAAATCTGAGTCAAGTATGTCTTCATCATCAGTGATGACATCAGAGGTATCCATGGGCAATTTCATGTCATAAATTTGCTTTAAAGTTAATATGGACCAACCCCTTCTCCGTACTTCAAATTCATCCGGGCAACCCTCCCAATAATCTTCCAACTGAGTAACATGTTGATCAGGTACCATCTTCTTCACATACTGAGCAATGAAACCCTTACTATCAAAGTTATCTCTTTTCACAAAGGTCTTCAAATGAAACTTTTTAAATTCTAGTTCAAGATTCAGTTCATCAGAGACTGACCTGCAGCTATAATGGCCTAAATCAATGGGAAAAATCCCACTTGTGTCGGAGTCCTCACCATAATCTTTTGCGACATAAGCAAGTTGTCTAGAAACTTCGATCAAAATGTAAGAGTATGAAACATACCTGGGAAGTCTAAAGGGTTCACCTTTAAATCCTCCAACTCTTAGATAAGTGAAATGGTTGAACTGTATAAAGAAACTGCCATATATGTTAACAAGCTCAACTACTTCTGCAGACATTCTTCTATAAAAATTACCCTATAATTCAAAGGTCAGCCTTCCAGCAAAAACATCATTCCAACGAAGATAATCATCAACATGCCCTTTTAAGGTCAGATTAGGGTGATATTCATAAATTCTTATGCCTTGAACCCATTTTACATGGGACAACCCCGACCATTCTCTCACACAGGCAAGCATATATAACAGATAGGATGACATATAAAAATTAGGTGTTCCCAAATAATTACTCAAACCTTCATGTAACCTTTCCGCAATGACAGTTCCCCAGTCGATGAATCGACTTCTATCCAGAGTGACCTGGATGAAGAAATACATCCAGTCCTCCTAGTAAAAAGAGTGGGAATTACCCTTTACCATGCTCAACAATATCACCAAGTCTCGGATGGCAAGAATTAAATGTTCATGAGTTAAAGGTCTCGGCAGCCTTGAGCCCCCTTTTTGGAATCTTAGGAGCCAATTTCGTGCAATCACAATTCTATAATACTGCTTTTTCTCAAAGAAAATCTGGTAGGATTTACCAATGGTCTAGTCTTCATAGGGTTCTCGGTGTGGAATACCCATGGCTGCCATTACTATTTGTCTATCAATAGACAACAAGACTTCACCATCGTTTATCCTTATGCATCTATTTCCCTTGTCATAATGATTCATACATTCCAAGACTAACTCAGGGCAAGGAGCAACTATGAGAAAGGTGACATCTTCTAATAATCCATCTGTGCTACATCTCTCATCATGGGGTCTGCGGTTGAATTCTTTACTCTCTCTAGAAAGACATCTAAATCTAGCTGAACCAACACTATATCACCTAAATCCGGTAAAGAGCTTACAAGGGAAGATGAGCTCATCAATTTGGGCAAAACAGGCCTCATGTTTTAGTTCGTGGTTTTCCCAAATTAATCTCAAGCGAAGAAGGAAAATGAAAACAGAAACAAGCAGCCAACATAAAACCCAGATCTTTAAAACAAACTGCAGCAATTTAGAAAGTTGTTGAACATACCTTCCTCTATCCTCTGTAAACCTCTATCGCAACCTACTTCTCTTGCTCTGAAAACTCCATTTTCAAAATCTTCTCAAGAAAATAATAATTCCGACGAGACAACTACCCAGTTTTAAAATCGAGAAAATATTAACCATCATTACTAAAGCTATCTTCATTACTCCCCGTTCGTGTGACCTTACTCTGAAATGATTGCGCTGAAGCATGCTTAAAATATTAAGTCACTTCGCTTCTGACACAGTGAATCCTCACACATACTTGCCATAAATGGCAGATTTCAAATCATTGGAGAAAGAATATTCCTCCCCTCAGCGGCCATTTATCGTGCTCTAAAAGTATGCGCCGTCACCACGTGGCAAGTCACATGTCTTTCAAGAAACCTATACATAACTTTGAGTCTTGCGAAGCCATCGCAACACAACACAAACATGACAAATCTTGAACCTTGAACCTTGAACCAAAAAGGTTCAAGTTCAAAGTTCAAAGAATACAAAATACCGACGAGAACAAGTAAAGCTTAAAATCGCGCGGGATGAAAAACATTCAAAACAACGCCCGTTGAACCTTGAACCTTGAACCAAAAAAAGGTTCAAATTCAAGTTCAAGGTTCAAGTTCAACGCAGTGGAACTTAACAAGGACAGAATTACATGAGCAAAAATTTAAGCAACTTTCTTGACCAATGAATTAGATAAGCATTACTTCAAACCAGGACACATATGGAATGGAAATTTTATATGGGCCCAACAGTACGTCGATGTCTAGAATGGTACTCTCATTAGAATGATCTCACATAAGAAGTTCCCAGTCATCCTCAATTAAGTCCATGTTAGCCGAATGTGATTCTAATTCAAGTGAACTAGTTCCTGACGTTTGTCCTACATACGTGTGAACTACATCGACTTGTACATCTCCTTCAAAACATTTTTCTTTAGCTAATTCTCTAGAGTGATATGAATCCCATTCCCATTCATTAGAATCTGTATCACTTGCAGCCTGCAATATACAGATTTGGTCATATAGCATTTCTTCTGCTTTTCTGGCTATATCTTTCCTTCTTTCATATTCAACTTCTTCTGGATTGAGATTGAGTTTTGTCAATCTTGCTATGAGCTCTCCTTGATTAGTATTAGGTTCATGTCTGTTTTGATTGAGATTTAATGCTGCTTGAGAAATGCTTTTAGTTTGTTTCTCTTGTTGATTTGAGGATTGCTTCCTTTGCCATTTCGTGTTTGTTTGTGCTTGTTGCTTAGCATATTTTTCTTCCCTTTCAATTACCAGTTGTTCTTGTCTATTTTCATATTCCTCTTATTGTTGACTAAAGATGTGTCTTCCAATAGAGTGACTTATCCAAACCCTAAACCTATTTTGTTTGTAGTCTGTTGAGTATGAAGTTGAATAGGTTCTGAGATACCTTCTTTTCTTTTTCCTATAGGGCCTGTTCCAGTGTATCCCATCCTTCAAAGAATGTTGAATCCTTTTCCATATTTTTCTGTAGGTATTCTGACATTGTTGACCTTTTGTTGAACTTCTTCATCTTTGTATAGGAAATGTAGCACATCTTTGTCTTATGTTTCCTCTGATAAGGTTCCAACACTAATGAACACTCCGTCAAATATTGGAAGATGTTTCACAATTGGTTGTTGTTTAGAGTTTGATGGTTTTCCCAAGGATTTAGGAGAAAGTGGTAATTGTGATATTGAGTATTCTCCATTCCCTCGGTCTCTTAGTTGCATTTGTTTCTCCATGCTTGATAAAATAGATGCAAATAATTGTTCCTTGGATTTGTGCTTTTGACGTTGTTGCCTCCCTATTATATGGAACAATTACTTCTTGAGCCATTTTTAGATTGCTGCAGTATTGGAATGGATTTGCATATGCAGAGATTGTGATTTCTTGTCCCTCGTAGGGAAATTTAACACATTGATGATATGTTGATGGTACATCTTGTAAGTCATGTATCTATTGTCTCCCTAGGAGTACATTATATGATAAGTCCAAGTCTAGAACCTAGCATGTTGTGTCTTTCTGTAGAGGTCCCACTCTGATGGGTAGTATCACAATTCCTTTGGAGGAACGTTCTTCTTCATCATAGGCCTTAATGGTGATTCTTTTCCGGACATCAACTGCATCTTCTAAATATCCTAAGGCATGATCAAGACTCAATGAGCAAATATTTAGGCCAGCTCCACCACCTATTAGAACATGCTTAACTCGCGTTTTGTGAATGAGGACTTCAATATGCAAAGGAGCGTTGTGGGGATGTTGCAAGGACATGTCATCTTCTTTAGTGAATGATAAGCAATGAGGGGTGGTGATGTGTCCTACCATGGTTTGTAATTGATTGGTATCAAGATCTTTGGATAGTGCGGTATCTATTAATGCTCGTTCAAGAATTTCTTTATGTGCGGCTGAAAGCTTTAAAAATTCTAAGATTGATATTTGTGCGGGTGTTTTCTACAATTGTTCCACTAGATTGTATTGTTTTATTGTAACAGATGATGTGTTTGTTGTAGAACCCAACAAAACAACTTTGGCTTTGCTTCTTGTGATAGCCTAAGCATGTTCTTGATTTTGTTTTTCTTTAACTACAATCACATTCACCACATTCTCATATGTATGAGCGTAGTTTACCTTTGCTTTACCCTTACCATTGTTTTTTGTTGATGACTCACCTTTCTCATAGTTTGGGAGCGGAGTCTTAAAAGTTGTATGAGATTCATTTATTGTATGTCCATCCACGGTTATTACTCCATTATCAATCATATCTTGTATGATACATTTCAACTTCTGACAACTATTTGTGTGATGTCCCTTGTTTCGATGGAAATCACAATACTGATTATTATTCCACCAAGGTAGTTTGATTTGAGGTTCGTAGTTCCTTTCTTCTGGTAAAGTGATCAATTTGTTTGTGAGAAGTGTTTTTAGTGCTGATCCAAGGGGTTCACCAATGTTTGTAAATTGTCTTCGAAAAAAAGTTTTAATAGTTATTCTTTGGTGATTGTTGTTTTGTTGTGTCGTTGCTGAGTGAGTGGATAAATTAAAAATCAGTTGTTTTGGTTTCACATTGTTGTTATCCACTATTCAATCGTTGACAATATTTAGATTTCTATTCCAAAACTTTGGCTTGTCATTGTGATTGTTGTTATTGTTGTTGTTAGGTGGATGGACTCCTTATTTGTATATTTTCAACTCACCTTTCTTTATCATGGCTTCCTCCATTCTGATTCCGTTATCGATCATTTTTCCAAAACTTTGATTTCCTTGCATTTTTAAGTGATAACTCATTTGATCATTTAAGTTGTCGATGAGCATGTCCATTTTTTTGTATTCTGGCACTATACGAGGATACCGCGAATCTAACTGTCTCCATCATTGTAAAAATGTCATGAAAGGTTCTCCACTCTTTTGTTTGACATTACATAGGTCTAGCATTGTTACTTCATGTTGTATGTTGTAAGAGTATTGTGAAACAAAATTATCCACCAACTCTGAAAATGATCTAATTCCAGGTGAAAGTTTGGAGAACCATTCCATAGCTAATCTAGTTAAGATTTTTATAAATAATCTCATCAAGTAGGTATCCTCATGTGCAAACTCCATACTCATTGTGAAAAATTCTCATATATGATCTTGAGGGTCAGTGCTTCCATCATATTTTTCGTATCTAGGAGTTTCAAAACCTATAGGAAATGGTATCATGTTTAGGTTTCTGTTGAATGGATAAGGACATATTTCTTGAATTGAGTATCTTCTAACATGTCGTCTTTGTATATCTTGAATTTGTGTTTGCATTGCTTGTAGTTGTTGTGTGAGAGTTGTGATAGGATTATCGACATGATTTGTTCTTGCATGCCCATGATTTTGTATTCTAGGAGGATCTGGATCTCTTCTTGTTTCATCTCTACCCCTTCTTGTATCTTCATTGGATTGAATGTTATTCAGAATTTCTACTTCATCTCTTTTGGGTATGTAGGTTTCTTCATTGGTTCTGGTGTTATTGGGAATTGATGTGTCATTCATGCAGAGACCAAAGATGTCCTCATATTGTTCTTTATTAGGGAGAGGATCAATTTTCTTTTGTGTCAATTTATTCACATCAAAATCTTGGGGAAGTGTAGCACCAGATTTGGCTAACATTAGGAAGTATTTTTCTTTTTCTCCCTCCAATAATTTCTGCTTAAACTTGTCGAATTGAGGATCCTTTTTGATGTCTCTGATGTTTTGTTCTATTATTTCTTCTTCAACTTGTATTTCATCTTCATATTCCATGGTTATATGCTCTTCGGTTATTTTCAATGTTTCGATTTTAGTCTCTACGTTTTTTCATCTCTGAGCTCTAGTTTGAATAGGCATACACGTCTATTAGATATTGTGCTAGAATTCGATTGTCCAAAAGTTGTTTTGGGTAAGTGATCAATTGTCAAGGTAGATACGCTAGAATGATATGACACGAAAAGATGTTTCAAGTGTTTAAAAGTTTGCAAGTTTTTTTGATCTTCGATTTAGGAGTGCAATGATGGTGATTTGATAAGAACCAAGCCCAGTAGGAACGATATATCCTACGATGTGGGACAAGATTATCCTAACCAAACGTTTCAGTTTCATGATAAAAGGATGATTGATCTTGATGAGAAACTATGTTTGAGTGATCAGTTTACCAAAGAAGGTGATAGTGCACTTTGAGATGTTTAGATCTTGAACTTGTTAAGGGTGAGCGCTTGAAAATCTTGAGGTGTTTATCTTCTAGAGTCTGATTTTGACGAATGATAACTTGACCAAGAAGACCAAGAGATAATTTAAGCACAGAACAACAGATAATAGTTGTTTATGAATATTGCAAATTGATCAAGTAGAATGATAGACCTGAAAAAGTCATACAAAGTGCCAGCTTTGGACTGATAAAAACAGAGACTTGTACGACAATACTTCATGAACCATATGACAAAATATACAATAACAGATGACAAATCAAAAATTTCCTTTGATAGAGTAGAGATTCGTACGATAACACTTTATGAACCACACGACAAAACAGCTTCCTCGTACGACAGAAAACGTGACTCGTATGACAGATAACAGAATAATGAAAAATGTGTTTGTTTTGTCGAATTTGGATTTGTGAATTTTGATGTTTTGCTTATGTTTTCCAATTTTAGATGTTTTATTTTTTTAATTTAGGGATGAATACACAACAAACACATGATGTGATAAGTGACTCCAAGCATGCTAAACCCTAAGGAAGTTGGCTGAGAATGAAAACCTTTGCTTGCAAGCTTAGGTACACACCTAATAGCTAATCAGAATATGGCCGCTGAGTCTCACGCAATGGATTCTCAACGTCGTATTATCCGACTCCAAATGCTAATGGGGGCACGATATGAAAAGTGTCTTGGGAGAGTTACTATCTCTCTTGCATAAAGATTATCACCCTTTCGGAGGTGAACTGGGTAGCTTCTATTTTAACCAGCACTAGTAAGGGATCTGTTCAGCGCATCAGGTATAAACTCAATTAAGAGGTCTCCCAGCCTTGAAAACCAAGGTTTGATATACCCAAAGGTACGAAGGAGAGCCATTTTCGAGCACTGTTGTTGCTTTGATTTTCATCAAAAACACATTTATTTTATAGTGGCTTGGATTACTCGGCATTAGTTGTTCCCACTTAGGTCGTTCCCCTCTCACCAACCTTAATGGCTAAGAGTTATTACTTCTCGGGAGGGCAGGCCTGCTAAAGAAATGCACTAATGAAAGTAAAAGATGAGTCTAGCTTTCTGATCACCTAAGAAAGGTGAGAGCATACTTGCCTATCATCAAAGACACAAAATACATGATTGTTCATTCCTTTAGCAAAATTGAAGTGTGCCTAGAAAACTTTAATGAGTACAAAAAGTTTAGTCGGATTCATAGGCAACTTGCAAAATAGATCCATTAGTAGTCATTGATTGGTTTTTGAATTATGTCTTTGACAAGCGTCCTGCAAAACTCGTTAGGCTGCCAAAAATCTCATAAACCAATCAGGGTTAGTGTTAGAAAATTTCAGATTAGAATCAGAAAACCATAACTTGCAGTTTATCCAAAATCACAGATGCAGAGACTCGTACGACATTATTTATCAGACGAAATGACAAATATTTAGATCTCAGACATTAGTCAAGACAGGCTCGTACGAAACAAGATCAGGTTAGTACGAGTAAATAATTTGCAAGAAAAAGACTTGTACGACAAAGATTTAGATTTTGTAAGACATGAATAATGATATCGTATGACACATAATTTGCCTGATACGAGTCAGGATGATTTGTCATCCTAAGCTAAAAGGGAGTTCGTACGAGCAGGAAAAGCAACTCGTACGACTTTCTAAACGAGAGCCGGACAGAGATGAAGTTTTCTGAAGATTACGAGGCCAAAAAGGATGATTCTGGCCCCATGGTGGGCGCCAAAATGTCATGTATGTGATGTGTACCTATACCTACAAACACAAAAACACTCAATAGATCATTACAAGCAATGGTTGGAAAATTAATCAAAGAAAGATAAAACCATAACTAAGCAATCTATCACCTCCTAGTAAATGCGAGTATGAATTTTGCTCTCAAATCTTAATATGCAAATTCCATTGACTTAACTACACTTAGATGGAGGATTTAAATGATGAAGATGCATGATTTAGCAATGATATCATGATTAAGCTACATGATTTCATGATTATTCTAGAAAATAGGCTAGAATGAAGATGCAATTAAGCTAAGATTTGAACATGATAACAATGCTTGAGATGATAAACTAGAAGCTAGATGCCTATAGTAACAATGCTTGAATGCAAATGAGATGAATCAATCAGGATGCAAAAATGATATGAAATTGGGACCAATCAATCAGGGGGGCCTTTGTGCTCCAAAATGAGGTCTATTTATAGGATTTCCCAAGGCTAGGGGTGAGGAGGAAAGAATCAACGGTCAAGATTGATTTGAAGATATCAATGGTTAAATTGGAGGAGGTTAGCAAAGGGGGTTGGATTAAAGGGAACATCTATCATCTCTATGGTGACAAGTGTCAAGAGGCTTCTAGAAGGGGTTGGATGAAAGGGAACACTTAGTGACAAGTGTCACAAAGCTTCTAGAAGAGGTTGGATGAAAGGGGACATGGTGGTTAGGATGGAAGGGGTTAGGTTTAGGAGTGGTAGAAGTTAGGAGAATTTGAATTTAAAAATTCAAATAATAGGAAAAGGCTAATTAATCTCAATAACTCATGAATTTCATTTGTTTAATTAATTAGGGGATTTAGAAGAAATGAATTTGATGGAGGGAATTAATTAATCAAAGGGTTGAAATGAACCTATTAAATAAATCCTTAGATTTATTAATAAGTAGATGAATGGGAGATTTAATCAAATTGTTGATGAATTCAATTAAATTGGGAAGGAGATTAATTAAATAATTGCTTATTTAATTAATTATCTTCAGACCATTTTTAGGTGTATACACTTATAAAACGTGTCTAAAACCTAGAATCTACATTATAACTCCTAGAGATTTGAAACCACTCTTAAACGTCATACCAATATATACATGAAATATAACTTAAAGTATAAGAAAGGAAACTTAAATGTAATATTTCATGTATATATTCTTCTTTGGGGATTGGGTATAACTTGTGTCTAAACTAGAACAATTTTCCATTCACAACATCTAGAATTTGCCAATGTAGCACATTTGGCGAGCGCCAAATTTAGTGCTTGCCAAACGTGAAAAATGCACTTTTTGAATTTGGCGAGCACCATAATTGGTGCTAGCCAAATTGTTTGCATTGGAAAACATTGACCCTTTGGGTTGGATTTGCCTTGGGCATCCAACCCAAAGGTATGGATATGACCATTTCATGCCAATGACACATTTTTATGAAAAGATAAAAAGTGGCACCTTTTTGGTACCACATTTTGGTACACTTACCTACAAGAAAGAAATTTGGATTAAAATGTTAAGTTTAAATATGGACCTAGGTTGGAGAGTTGTTCAAGTTTTACATAAAAGTTGAAGTATCATATGTTTAACAAAGAAATTGACCTTTCATGTGAGCATGAAGCACATAGATGTCCAATACCAATTTTTGACATGGTAGAGGATGGCATGGCAATGTTGGAAAACACAAATACTTTGATGAATATCGTAAATGTATTGATGAAGTCAATGAAAATAGTGAAGTTTAGAATTCATGACACTTAACACTTAGATTACAATGTTGGATTTCTCTTTTTCTCTTTTGTGAGGTATTTGACAAACGAGATACTATTGAGAAAAGTATTTCAACCTTGTATCTTAATGCTCCAATTTATTAATCACTTGCATTTATTTATTATTTTATCTTCATATTAGGAAATGAGACGTGTCCCACTTTGTGTTGGCATCATATTCGACATGTTGGGTATTTTATGATGTGTGTAAGGAATCGTAAGAGTATCTAAATTTACAATGACATTGAAGATGGGATTTAGATATATCAAACTCTTATGATCTACAAAAACATAATTATACGGGAGTAAGAACAAAATTTTGACCAACATTATAACAAGGCATAGAACATCTTTAAATGTGTTTGAATATGCCAAAGTGGATGATGAGTCAACTATGATACATATTATTACAAGTTATGGCAATTGTATGAGCATACTTTGGTTTTAGTAGATGAGACCATTACCAAGTTGATCATTAGAATTTGAGCCAATTGTGGCACCATTTTTTGGACTATTTTTTTGACTCACGGTTCTAGAAGACTACTTGTGTTTTATGCTTTCAATTTTGCCTATTTACTAGTGCTTTGGAATACATTATTATATGGGTTATATGATTGAGTTCCAGGTACGTGTTTTATTCTACTCAAATTGCTCCAAATTTTGAATGTCAATGATAGCACTAGAAAGGCATAGACTAATATATATTATTAATCTATATATTATTTGTTTCATTCTCTTTCATTTTGTTACATTCAAAAGTGATATTAAGATAGATTAAACATAAAAACTCTTATATCTTTAGTATCTTATTATAGACAATGTTATGACCCTTACATGTTTTTGTATGGCAATAAAACATACACATTTTTGTTTCACCTATAATTTGTTCATGCTTAGGATGGTCATGAACCATATCAACTAGAATACTTAGAATGACAACTATTCATAAAATACATTCAATTTCATGATCATATTTAACTATTTAAAGATATGGTATTCAAATACAACGAGAAAAAGCTACTTCTTAACATTCAAGAATCAAAATACAACCAATTGAAATGCTCAAGATCCCATCAAAATATAACTTGTGGGGAGCCTTTATCTTCTTCATCGCTATGTTACTCGACATTCAAACGATGTTGCCATTCCCTAGTAGTAGGGCAGCATAACAAGAAGCTTCTTGTTATTCCACCCTAACATGAGTAGCATAACAAGTACACATGTTTCTAGTAGAATAACAAGAATCTTCTTGTCATCCTCTTCCACTCATTCCTGTTTTTAGGTGTCTACCTCTGCATTTACATAGTCATCTCATCACCTTCACCTTCTTTTGACCTGTCTTCCCCGTCATCTATTTCTAAACCATGTTGGCATCCTATAGTAGTAGGGTGACATAACAAAAAGCTTCTTGGTATTCTGCTCCTAACATGGGTAGCATAACAAGTACGCATGCTTTTAGTAGAATAACAAGAAACTTCTTGTCATTCTCTTCCACCTATTCCTACCTCTAGGCATCTAATTCTAACCTATCCTCACCATCATCTACATCCAAACCATTTTGGCATCCTCCAATAATAGGGTAGCATAACAAGAAGCTTTTTGTTATTCTACCCCTAACATGGGTAGCATAACAAGTACACATGCTTCTAGTAGAATAACAAGAAGCTTCTCGTCATCCTCTTCCACCTTAGGCGTCTAGCTCTTCCTTTACATAGTCATCCCATCACGTCTGCCCTCCTTTGACTTGCCCTCACCATCATCTGTACCAAAACAAATATCATTGCCTTCAACCATTAGGTTTTTTTCCATCTCAGTTGGGTAAAAACAATTATATTTAATTAACAAATATATGTTATATTAAATAAAATGGATAACAAAAATGTAATGAAAATTGAACAATTATAGCTTTTCAATTTTAAACAAGAAACTCATTGCGTCAAGTTCCTATCAATAGTGTGATTGTTTGGGTTATTCTAAAAATTTAATTAGTGCTACTAAAGAAGTGGGTTAAGAATGCAAAGAAGGATTTGCTTACTAATTTCTTAGAAATCGCTACTTTTTTCAAATAGTCTAAAGATTAGGAAATATTTATTTTTTAAGTTTCTAACTTTTGAGGATCAAAATCCCAAAAGATGATACACCAATAAAAAGTATACAAATATGAAAATATAATGGAGTGCAAATATAACCAAAATAATTTAATATATATAAAAATTAAATGAAAAACTTCATATGTAGATGGTGGATGAGTTGAAATTAACAAAATCATTGCAAAAATAAATTATGGATAGAAATAATTTTTAAATTAAATTATTTTGCCACCATGCATATCTATAACACTATTCAATGTCATTCAAAAAAAACATATGACATATACAATAGCTATATGTCATTCAAGCCATAAATACAATTGAAATTTAATTGATGAATTAAATACTTTAAGACATCATTTCAAATAAAAATATAAAAATATAAAAAAAAAAAGATTTTTGCCTTCATTATTTTTATTATAAATCATTAAAAAGACAAATAAACGACATTTTAATATGTGAGGATTAGTTAAATTATTTGTAATCTCTGAGAGAGAGAGAGAGAGAGAGAGAGAGAGAGAGAGAGAGAGAGAGAGAGAGAGAGAGAGAGAGAGAGAGAGAGAGAGAGAGAGAGAGAGAGAGAGAGAGAGAGAGAGAGATTTTAGTCTTGGAATGACCATTGTACTTTAACTCTCAAAAATGCATTATTCAGAGAGAGAGAGAGAGAGATTTATTTTAGTCTTGGAATGACCTTCATTGCACTTTAACTCTCAAAAATGCATTATTCAGAGAGAGAGAGAGAGAGAGAGAGAGATTTTAGACTTGGAATGACCTTCATTGTACTTTAACTCTCAAAAATGCATTATTCATATTAAATAACATTTTTTAAGTTCAATCCATTAATTTTACTTATTTTATAACAAAACTTGACAAAAATACTACTAAAATACAATTTTGCTACTTAACTTTCTAATCATATGATTTTTTTCTATTTTGAATTCATTAAAATATTTATATTCATTTCATTTTAATATTATCTTCAAATTTCTTAGATACATAGATATGTATTACTTCTTTTTCTTTTCTTTTCTTTCTTTTTCTTTTCTTTTCTTTATCTATGTATCTAAGTTTTAAACAAGTATACTACATTTTTCTATGTTTTATTTTTAACAAATTAGAAAAATATATATTTTCAAAATTTTATTTATGTAAAAAAATTGTAAAAGATGTAATTTTTAGGATGCATTCACTTTTTTAAAAAATCAAAATTTTAATTAAATATTATTACAAAATAATTTTTTTTATGTTTTATTTTTAACAAATTAGAAAAATATATATATTCAAAATTTTATTTATGTAAAAAAATTGTAAAAGATGTAATTTTTAGAATGCATTCACTTTTTTTTTAAAATCAAAATTTTAATTAAATATTATTACAAAACCCAACTAGTAATACTAGTTACTACTTATCTTTCCACCAAATGATTTTGGCAATACTTAATACTAAAAAGGACGTGTATCAAACACTATGTTAGATTTTAGTGATACAAATGAACAATTTTGTATGCACTCAATGCTTGTATATCTTAATTTTAACTATTTTAAAAAGTCTTAATACTTAATAAATTATATTCATAGTACAATAATTATTATTTTATTAATATCTTCAAATTATAAGTATAAACACCTCATTTTTATGTAAAATTTTATATTTAACTAATTTTAGAAAATAAAAGACTTTTATGTCCTCCATTATTATAATCCTAATTATCTTCCCTATTTTAAAATACTTTTATAAAATATAAAAGTGTAATAGTTAATTTAATTTGTTTGTCATGATATTTTTGAAATACAACTTTATAATTATGATCATTTTAATTATTGATTGATATATCTAATTATTTTTCTTTTCAAAATATAAGTTCAATATGTGAAATCAAATTTAAGAATCAAAATTCAATTTAATTTGTATGTAAGGGAGTTACAAGAAAAATAATTTCCAAAAAAGAATTGATGGTGGTTAAGATTAGAAAGTACCATAATGGAGATTTGAACATGGGGAGATTGACCTTTCTTTCGACAGCACAAAGACCTCAAAAGGGATTCATCATGTAACATATGATGAAAGTATTTAGGGATGGAAATAATTCCATAAGAAAAAATTGAGAATAGAGCATGTTAAGGTATAATGATATGGGTGGAGAAAGGGAGAAAAGGGGAAGATATGGAGAGCTATTCATGGAACAATAATCTTATGGTGATGGGTTGTTGGATAAAAGAATAGAAACTGCATCTTTATACATTCAAGGTGAAGCGTTTTCTTGTATTTCATTTCCTGTTTACAATCTTGGTTCTATTGACCATTTGATCTTATTATAAGGAAATAGTTTCATAATGTATTTCTAGCCATTGGGGCTTATGCATTAAAAATTTATTTCTATTTTTATTTTTTTATTAAATCAATTCAAAATTTGAATTTTGTATATTGATTTTATTATGGAGGTCCTTACACCCATTTCCATGCACTCATTGTACTTTTATAGGAGATTATTATGTTGAAATTTCTATAGATTTGTGTTAGTTGTTCAGTTGTGAAGGTTTGGGGTTGTTGATGTATTGTAACTAGATTAGTAATGTGAATATAATGGTTCAGATATGGAGGTTGAGAATTTTTATGAAAGAGCTTTTTCAAAATAAACACTATCAATGTGATATAATTATTATGTATATTTTTAAAATCTATGAGATTATATTTTACATGTATTTGTCTCCTCATTGTTTAATGTAAGAAGCATTTCTACTATCAAATTTCATTCACAATAACTCTAAAGAATATAATGTACAAAACACAAAAATTTAAATGCATATTCTTATGAGTGATTTGATAGCACCTATTACTAGTTTATGACTATATTTAAGCATGACAACCACTTGTAGCTACTTTGTGTTTTAATTCAAATTTGTTTTTATAAACTTTAAGCTTGACAACCACTTGTAGCTACTTTGTGTTTTACTTCAAATTTATTTTTATAAACTAAACATATAATTAACAATAGCAAATTAAAGGAAGTACTAGCCACTAGGTTAGACTTTGATTTTCTTAGCATGAACATCTAATAAATCTATTAAGATTTTTTGGCCAACATTGATATCAAATTTGACAATATAAATGATACAATTTCATTTTACCAATGTTCCACATATTTAAAAGTGCTATTAAATTATTGAAACACAAATATTTATAACCTTGTTGGACCAAAAATGGATATAGTGATAAAAAAATGAGATCATAATGCTTGGTGAACAAAACTATAAAATATGTATGCTTATGGATGATTTGAATTCTTCTATTCCAGTTTATGACTAAATTTAAGCTTGATAACCACTCGTAACTATTTCATGTTTTATACTAGATTATTTTTCTAAAATAAACACATAATTAGCAATATTATCAAGGTATTGTCACAATAATGTGTTCCACTTTTGAACATCTTGATTTTTTCTCTAAAACCACATAATTTTTAAAAATTTCAATGATTTAAATCTTGAAGGTTCCGTCTAAAAGGTTTTAGTTGAAGAGTGTTGGACTAGGCCCTCTTAGATCAAACCCCCTTGAATAGAACCCCTATAGTCATAAACCACACCTCATAATGGAGTCTCTTGTGCACTTATCCAAACATTGAGAAAAAATCACATTTGTTTTATCTTTTGGAGGATCAAATGAAATCATTTAGAAATTTTGTTTTGTAACTTTGTAGTCCTTATTATAACCTTTCCAAAAAGTATAATTTTGAATATATATAATTAATAATTATTTTTGTTTTTTATTTCTTGTGAATGTAAGTTTTAATTTCAAAGTCTTTGTTGCATACATACACTGAAAAAAAAAGAGAAAAAATACTAAAAACAAATATTTGCAATAGGCATTGATATCCTTATTTCAACAAAGAGGAAAAAATTAATTTAGATATATACAAAAGAAGATATATGCATTATTGAAACTTAACATGTCTAAATTATAGTTAATCCCACTTCAATAATTTATAATAGAATTATGCAAGAATCTAAGTCGAAAAATTCATAAATTTATCCTATCTAAAAATAAATTTATGCTTTATCGAAGTAAGGTCACTTTTTGAAGTATCGTTAATTATAAATAAAAAATAAAAAAAATAAAAAATAAAAATAAAAAATAAAATAAAATTATGAAAAGTTGCATAAAAAAATTCACATATTATTTCTTATTAAAAAAATATGATGCTCTGTGAAAAGGATTTAGAAAATCTGTTCGATGACAACACACACAAGAGCAAACGTTAGTGTTAGCAACAAAAGATTATCCTAAACAGACATATCAAAAGAGATACCAAAAGCATGAGAGAATATTTAACTAGGAAAGTAAATATAATGAGACATCTCCAAATGCCTTTTAACATGCTCTTAGCTCCTTCTCCTTTGTTCTTCTCCTCTCCAAGTTCCAAACTAGTGTAGCTCTCAACAACTTTTTGCACTATGGATGCTTATGGAGGTTTGAGATTGAAGTATTTACTCTAAATGTGAATAAAAAGCTAATGCTAGATGCTATGATGCTAAAATGATTTATTTTAAACCAAAATGACAAGATATTAGTGATTTATGTTAAATGTTCTCTAAAATTCTCTATAACTTAGATGCATACAAGTTTTCAGGATCTGGATTATGAAGAAATGGGCTCTATTTATAGGAAAAATAGAGTAATGGATGGTTGAGATTGAGTAATCTCAACAAGGGTAAGGATTGAATGATATTAAATCCATGTGAGGGCTTTCAACCCAATCCCGGGATGACAAGTGTCAATATGAGAGAGGTTGAGAGGAGAGGGAATAAGCATTAAATGCTTGACATGACTTGAGAGTTAACTTGGGAGTTAAAGTCAAGGTTAGGTTGAATGAATAAAATGGATAAACTCTTGTGCAAAAGCAAAAAGGATAACCATGGTCAAAGCAATAAATGTTTGAGGAGACACATGAGTGCAAGTTGAAATAACCATAAATGGTTAATTTAAGAGCCATTAATGGTCATGTAAGAGCCATTAGTGGTTTTGGAAGACTTTAGGGGTTAGCTTGTTGGACACACAAAGCATTTAATGATTTTCAAAGACTTTGAAGTCTTTGAGAAGTGACTCCAAGTTGCTTAGGAATGTGACAATAATTAGGGGATGGATTAGGCTAATTAGAAAGGGGTTAGAAAAATCTAGAAGGGGGTTTAGGAATGCAAGTGGATTTGGTGGGTGAGGGAAAATAGGGTTTTTATTTAAAATAAAATTCTTTTATTTCAATAAATGTGTGCAAGTTGCATTTGTAGGAAAATGCAAGTGGGGGGAGTTATGATTTAAATAAATGTTTTATTTAATTTATTTAAAAGAAGAAAAGGGGATTAAATGAAATAAATATGATTTATTCATTTAATTGATTTTATGAATTTGGTATAATGAATTAATTGAAATAAATTGAATAATTTACTTAATTAATAGGAGAATGCTTAAAAGTGAATTAATTAAATATTAATTTAATTAATTGATGGCTAGTGGATTTTTAATCAAATAAATAGGAAATATTCATTTAATTAAATTGGACAGATTTATGTGACTACAAAATATATATTTATAGATGTGTGTAAATTTTTGGTTTAAATTGTGTATGTTTGTTGTTAGATGTTTTGGATCACACTTAGTGATCCATCATCAAGAAGAGGAAAAATGAAGTTGGAATGTAGAGGTAGCCTCGTAAATTTATATTGCATTATTTATATTGTAATTACATGCTACTGTTGTATTCCAACTTCATTTTCCTCTTCCTAGTGATGGATTACTAAGTGTTATCCAAAATATTGAGCAAAACATATACACAATTTAAAGCAGAAACTTACACGCATTTGCTAATGGACAATGGAAAACTAATACCAATTAATGTATTTCTATAGACAAATTCTCAAAAATCACTAGTTCACAACATCTTCAAATCCTTAATGGTTTAGATGTTATAAAAGTTAGAATGAATATTTAGTAAAAAGTGATTATATCAATGTCTCACTTTGACCAAAAAGTGGGACACACTATTGTTGGCTAACCCATCAAACTAAAGGAAGTGCTAAGCCTTAGGTTAACATTGATTTTCTTGGCACAAACATCTAATGAATTTACTAAATGCTTCATTACATGATGCTAAACTTGATAATAGAAATGATACAAATATGCTACTAGTACTAAATTCTCTATTGAATTGTTTACCTTGGTTGTCATCATCACATTTAGTAGAAGTGACTAAGGATACGTGGTCCTATTACAAGGGTTTGGGTTCCTATTTTTTATGAATAATTGTGCTAGATTCTACTAATAATTAATAATACACATATTCACAAAAAAAAAGGTGGGCGGATACAAGATCACACCAAGAGTCTTAAATGAGTGCAACTCAAAAATCAAGATATAACAACTTTAGCCACCTAAGCAATGAAAGAAACACTAGCACAAGGAGGTAGAGGTTCCTAGCCATCTAATTTTCCCCATACATCACCGTGACCTCTGGGGTGACGTCAGGAAGAGACCATCCTTCATCAAATTTATCTTTATGGGTATGTGCACAAAGATGGTGGTCAGAAAAGTGGACACCACCCAAAAAAAATGGAAAAATGAGTAGCGCGTACGCGGTTTTAAAATTTGAAATTCCTGCATACGCGCTTAGGTTTGTTCTTCCCGAGCCTAGAGAAGGTAGCGTGTACACGTTGCTTTTAGGAAAATGAGCGCGTATGCGCTACGCCTAGGAAAATGAACGCGTACGTGTTGCTCATAGGAAAATGAGCATGTACGCACTAAGAATCCAAATATAACCGCGTACGCAGTGCCTGTTAAAAAAAGTTAAAAAAAAAACTGGGTCTCATTTACCTGTGAATAGCATGTTTTTACCTCATTTTTTTTAATTTCCTCTCCTAAACTGTGAACGAGGTGCTAGATTTGTCCTCCAAGCTATGGATCAAGGTTAGTTTTTGTTTATTTTTGTCTTTCTTTCCCCTTTGTTCAATTTGTTTTACATATTTTGATTAGGTTTTTTCATTTTTTGTTTCAAAAACCAGATTTTTCTAATCCACAACAAGAACAACCAAATGCACCTCCTAAAAACCCACAAGAACAACCAAATGCACCTCTTGAAAACACACAAGAACAACCCCCAATTCCTCCTTTTGACCGCACACCCAAAACATAGGAGCAATTAATTAATCAGTTAGGACAAAATACGTCTAAAATCAATAGACTGATTGTTAAATTGAAAAATTCTAAACTTGAGCATCATCAATCCCTCGCCACTAGCCTAGAAACATTATCTAGTGGTGTCATAGATGTTTCCACACAAACTACCAAATGGGGAACCTTTAGGGATAGGTGTCGTCAATTATATGTCGATGGGCTATCATACAATGGAGTAAAAAACAAAAATATTATTAAATAATAAATATGTGCCCTTTTCGTTGATCCCAAAACTAGTCAGTCATTACCTCTTAATGCAAAGAGGTTTCCCATACATTGGTGTACCAATGTGCAGATGAAGAATCTTTTTTGGTAGAGGTGGTGGATGGTCTTTGATGATCCCCCTTGTAATAGTTATGAGGTGCCATTATATTTTTTGAGAAAAGTATATTGTGAGTTTGTGCTCAATGTGCGCCCAAACTATTTGGACATGAGAGAGTTCCATGGTAGAGGTGGTGGCTCTGCCCAAGATAGACCTGGAGCCCGTAGGCGATTACCCTCAGAGAGTCTCCGTCCCCTAGCACCCAAACCCAAGGTGCATCAGGCTGTCCCAATAGAACTAAAAGAGTCAATGGAGATACAAACTCTTCAGGCGGCCATAGCGTTGACTGGTGCCATCATCCAGCATGGGACGTCATTAGCACACTCTATTGTATTGGATGATGAGCCATTAGGTGGCGACAGAGAGCCCATCCAGCATATGTGTGTCAGTTGCTCAGGGATATGCTCAGGGATAGATGATGCAACCGGTGCAGATGGATCCTCATCTCATTTGTGCACGATTTGTGGGAGTAGATGTCAGGCCTGCATGGCTAAGGATTTCGCACTGACAGATGAATTGATGGGCATGGTGTTTGCCCATGAGCGAGAGACATAGGTGTGTTGATTTGAATTCATAGCATTTTATTTATCAGTCACTTTAAATATATAATTACATAAATGATTTTTTATTTATACATTGATTTAAATTGAGACAAATAATATGCATTTCAGTATGCAGCAATGGTATCCCATACTCCTCCCCCAGTTACTATAGCTGCAACTTCGATGTCTGAGGTATAAAATTTGTAACATGTTAAAATAGAATAGTACACTTTGAATTCAAAAAAATACAAGATATACTAACTATCTTTAATGCTTGGTCCAATTTTTGGTTTGTAGGTGTTGACAGGGGACGAAATATCCCAGATTGATGACATCACGCTCTCAGCGATCAATTTTGGTATACAAGGCTATACCGTATCATATTTTGTACAACCCTTTTTATGTATTGTTTTGATGTAATATGCAAGTCATTTCATTTTAGATTTTTAAAATTATGTTTAATTTATTATCTATACTAATATCTCATGTTAATTTTATTTTTTTAGGGTACCCCCTCCGCGTCTAGGGCTCGTCCTAAGAAAAAGAATTCCTCGAAGATGCCAAAACGTGGGAAGAAGGTAATTGAACACATTTTTAGTTGTACAATTGTTTGAAAATGTTGAAATCAAGTATTAGTTGGGGTTTGTAGATTGATTAGTGTTTTTTTGTCTATTTTACATGTACAATGACCATTGAGCTATGTGGATTTGTTGAATGCACCTAATTCACCCGTGGATCAAGAGAGGGCGGAGGTATGTATCTCTACTTTATTTTCTTGATTTCATGATTATATGCACGCGTACATGTGAACTTGTGATATATTATAATCTTATAATTTTTTCATACATGAAATATCTATACCTATTTCATCAATGGCGAACCCTCCTCCGTGCACTGGAGAAGCATCTCAGGATCCAGTACACTTTTGTTCGATATGTAAAATTAATTGCTTTTAACCTTCAATAATTATCATTATATTAATTGTATTTAATCTTTGAACATTTTTTGTATAGGTAATAGCGACAGTTTCTACATTGATGGTGAGTCATCCTCAATCCATTGGAGAAGCATCTCAGGCACAAGTACGTCATTGTTCTCTATATTATAGCTTTTAAGTGTTTTTGATATATTTATGTTAGTACATTGTATTAATTGTACATTTAATCTACAATAGACCCCTTCGCAGTACGGCCATAACGTGGATTCATTTAAGTATGTCTTCAAGAAAACTCCTAAGAATGACAAGGAGAGGAGAGCGAAGACATTAGCTCCTAGATCAGCTGATGAGGTAATATACATTTCAATTGCAAACGAATTAAAGTTAAATGCATATTTATGTTGTTAATTGTGAACTATTTTCTACAAAAGAATTCTAACTTGGCTTTTGAATTGTGGTTTTACAACCATCTATAGATCCACGTACTACATCGAAGAGGCTTGATTTTGATGATCCACCACAATTTTAAGATCATATAATGTTAGTTTTGGTCATAGAATGACCAATACATGTAGATATATTCTACATTTTTATTGTATATCAATTTGGACATGGCATATGCCACATTTTTGTAATACTTGTATTGACTTGGGAGACATGCCTTTATATATATATATATATATATATATATATATATATATATATATTCGATCCAATAAATGTGTACTGAGTTCATTATTTTGTATTCGTTGTATTTTGTGGTTGTCCTTTTATAAATTTAAATGAATATTTGCATATGTAATTGTAGCGTCCTAAAATTGCGACACTTGCAATTTCGACCACATTTGGGTCTTCACGATGGCGGCGCAACACTGAACCTGAATGGAGACCCCGAAACTTGTTCATGACACCAAAAACTGCATTTTCCAGCACCCTAGCCTGATCCTCCTTGCACCCTGCTGTCCCTGGAGGTGGGACCATGGCGCCTAGCGCCCTGGTCCTTCTGGAATAGGGCGCCCAGTGCCCTAGTCCCCCAAGACCATGGCACCCAGCGCCCTGGTCCCTGCCCCTATTTTGGGCCCGGTCTCTTTTGGGGCTTCGGGTCTTTAAGTTTGCAAATTGGAAAATAATATTTCCTGGTCGGCCTAAGGTCGGGAAAATCAGTCTTTCAACCCTAATTGACAAGTATATAAACTATAGTTCCTCTCCCATTTTGGAAGATGAAAAAAAGGCGGAAACGATATTCAAACATTCAAGCATTCAAGCATTTCCTTCAAGCAATTGAGCATTCTAAGTCTCCATTCAAGGCTAAGTGTTGCATTCAAGACAAGGATTCAACCATTGAAGAGGAGATCACTTACAACATACAACATACAACAACATTTACACCTTCGCATGTAAGAATACAAACATTCTTACAACAAGGTATCAGTACTTGTTTACATTACAAACATTTACATTTACAGCATTCTCATTTCTTGGTTAATTTCAAAACCGGGGTTTGACCTAAAGGCAAACCCCTCATCCCTAACCCCCCAATTGTCCTCTCTTTTCTGTGTGTAGGTTGCAGGTACGCGGCTGTAATTGAAGATCTGGAATCCTTGTGCAGAGACGAATAGATCCACCTTCATTTCGCGGATTTTTCGGAGGACCGTGTGCACGCCGGGCGCCATCGTCCCGTCAACTTTCGCTCAAATTTGCAGAATAGCACCGTCTCGACATTTTACTGCTAATTCCAGGTCCGCAGCTTCATCCCATATCCCTATCTCTGTTTATAAGCGAATCTTTCCTACTTTACATGCATTCCTAATTCAATCTTTCTATCTACATTCTTTACAAAAGAGGGTATCCTTGATGTCTTAACCCTTGAAACTCATTTAGAATCCAATCTTGCATTGCATGGGATTGGATCTTGTGGGTTTCAACCCCTCTTTTGAATGTAAAGTCTCTCCAAAGTGAAAACCATCAACCCTAGTGACTCCCCCTTCTCTCTCCTTGGAGTTGGGGAGGGGAGAACAACTAGGGTTCGATTTTTCCACTTTACATTTTGGTGAACCCGACGTGAACATCCTCATTCTGATTATTCATGGTTAGATCTGAAAATTTTGTTTCCTTAATTACATTTCCATGTTTGATCTTTTGCAAATTTTAGAGGCTAATTGCATAAAAACCCTAAAATTTTCTTTTTAGTAATTAAACTTGTGAAATGTTTAATTGTCAATGCTTGTTTCAGATCCACCCTTCTATTGCAAATTGTCAATTCATATTCGTGCTTTAATTCTGAAAATTAAGTGGTTAAATGTCAAAACCCTAATTTTTAAGACCTTCTTGATTCAACCTTTGACTGATAATTTCACTAATCAAAACACCTCCAAATCGGCTGTAACTTTGGATTCCGCAATAAAATCACAATATCTTTCATCCCTGAAAATTTGGAAAAAAGTTGCGAGGACCGTGTGCACCCCAAGCGCCATCATCCTCGACATTTTTTCCGAAATTTCGGGAGCTAGATCTTACTGTATTTTTCTGCTAAAATCCAGAATTTTGGCTGATTTTATCAATTTTAACACCTTCAAAATTAAAGTCAAAGTTGGTCTAGTGATTGCTTGGATTGAGGCTTCTAATCATTCAAAAATTGTTGAAATTAAAATTCATATCAAAATTGTGTTTCTTACAGTCCTAAATCTGAAAAGTGTGTTGGCATTCATTCGAAATTTCAGTGTTTTATTCAAATTTTTGTAGTTTGTGACTTTTGAAATAAAGTGTTTAATTGCAACAACCTTGATTTCCACTTTCAAATTCGAATTTTGCATGAAATCGAGTCAACTTTTAAATTTCGAAACTTGCATTGCTTTCAGCATTCCCTCTAAAATAATAAAATTCAAAATCTCAGTTTCCCTCTCTTTTTCAAAATTCAAATTTTGCATTTTTCAACAATCTTGGTAGGGTTCAATTTTGGAGATTGCAACTTTAATTTGGCCTACCTACAGATCATAAAATCACTCAATTTTTTCAGATTAGCTTTAAAATCATCATAGCTTTCATCCCTGAAAATTTCGAAAAAAGTTGCGAGGACCGTGTGCACTCCGTTCGCCACGGTCCCGGACATTTTTTCTGAAATTTCGGGAGATTGTCCTGATTGCATTTAACAGCTTAAATCTAGGAGATTAGCTGATTTTATTGAAATTTGCTACCTCTAAAATTCAAAATCTTCTCTCTCTCTTTAGTGCATGAGTTTTACAACGATAAGTCCTACTTACACTATTCCCGTTAGACGAAGCCTTAGAATTAAGTCTTTCCAAGGTTTTATTACTGAGGAGATGGAACCTAATTTGAATGGCCTTTTTAATGAGGACATGGGTAATTCCTCTAATCCTCTTAATGATGAAGAAGCTCTCCCTGAGGTTTCTGTAGAACAACTTTCAAAATTGGATAACCAATTTGATGATTTTCGACAATGGATGTCTCAAGAATACCCCAATAGCGAAGCTCTTTCATTAATTGAGGGTCTAAAACATATGGTTCAAAGTGATAAGAATGGAATTGATATTTTGCGTGGTATTGCACACATTGTGGATTCGAATGTGATGCCTATGAAGAGTTATGCCGAAACCTTAGGTTATACACAACCTCCTACTCAAGTCAATCATTCTATTCCTTTGACAACTCCTATTGCTAGTATACCTACTTTTACATCAAACATAATGACTACTTCAATACAAGACATTCCACCTATGATCACCAGTCATGGGGGCAATCCTTCTTCTTCAATCAACCCTCGTCCTTCATTCAATCCAACTTCTTCATTCATTCCTTCAATGAGTGTTCCTCTTATATCTCCACAAATGAACATGACGCAAGGGGGCAATTCATTTAACCCTTCCATTCCTCCTTGTAGTGTTCCTCCTTTCCAATCATCTCTATGACTAACTATCATAGTGTCCCACCACCTTACTCTCTACCTTCTTTCAATAACATAACACCTCCATCACAATCTAACACATCTAATATGAACTCTTCGACTGAAGCGACCATTAACAATCTTGCACAAACTGTCTCTTCTTTACAGCAACAAATTGCCTCTATGAATCAATCTAAGTTTAGTGTGCCCACATTTGATGTTGCGAGCCCACTTTCTCTTGACATTGTTCGAGCTATCCCCCCTAAACATGTTGAAATTCCGCATTTGGAACTTTATAATGGTAAGGGTGATCCTCTAACACATGTTAAGACCTTTCAAACCATATGCACTGATTTTGCTTATGACCAAAGGTTGCTTGCAAAACTATTTACTAGAACATTAAGAGATAAAGCCCTACAATGGTATTGCTCGTTGCCTTCTTATTCTATTACTTCTTTCGAACAACTTGCAAATGCTTTCATTCAACAATTTCAAAACAATATAAGTCCTAAAGTTACTTTGATTGATTTAATGCATTGTAAACAAGGTGTTAAAGAAAAAGTGACTGATTTCATTGGTAGATATAAGCATTTGTATGCTCAAATTTCTTTTCCAGTGCCTGACAATGATATTCAAAGAATCTTTATTTCTAACTTACAAAAAGACATTAGAGAAAAACTCCTGTTTTTTGAGTTTACTTCTTTCCAACAGTTGTGTGCAACTCTTCACAATTATCAACTGACTGTGAGCCAAATGGAACAAGCAAATCCTATGGCTCTGAGTGATAAGGGTGATAGTAATCAACAACCATTTGGGAAGTTTAAACCGAATAGAGAGTCCATTAAATTCAATGAAAACATCATCAACAACAATGTGAATGCGACATCAGGTGTGCCTCCTATTTCTAAGTTTTTCAAGAAAGAAAGAAAGTTTACTCCTTTGAATGAATCATTGCATAGTATTATGAATAAGTTATTGGAACAAAATGTGCTTACTCTTCCTCCTATAAGGCAAATAGACCCTGCGAAGATTAATTCACCCTATTTTGATAACAAATCTTTTTGTCAATTTCATCGTCATCCTGGGCATGATACTGAAAAATGTTTTGCTTTAAAGGGTAAAATTCAAGATTTGATTGATAATAATACTATCTCTATTTCTGGTGTGAATGATAAAGGCAACACATCTGTAGCTCCTCCTAACCAAAATTTTCAAATTTTTACCGATCCATTACCTTCTCATACCTCTAATGCGATTGATACTACTGATTCCTCTGTCTCACCTGATGATCTTGTGTCTATGACTCCGAATGTGATTAACTTTGTAGAGTAGCAGAAAATCCCTAAAGAACCTTCCATCACCTTTGATTCTAGTGAAACTATCAGGGCACCTGATGGTCCTTTATATATAGTTGCAAAAGTCAAGAATACACCTTGCCGTGGAGTGCTTATTGATCCTTCTTGTATGGTTAATATCATTACTGAAGAATTTCTTTTTACTTTGCAATTGAATCAAGTGATCTATGACGAAACAAATGTGGTTGTGAAACTATTTGATGCATTTTCTTCTCCTACAATTGGTTCTATTACATTACCTATTGAGGTCCATAACAAATCCCTTGATGTGGACTTTGCTATTATTCCATCGTTCGAACAATTTTGTGTGAAGCTAGGCTATCCTTGGTTGTCTTCCATGAAAGCTATTGCTTCTCCTATTCACAAGTGTTTGAAATTTCCCCATAATGGTGAAGTTGTTACTGTCAATCATAGTCTCTTTAAACCAGCTGAAAGAACTTCTAGCGTTCCTATTGATTACTTTTGGCCTAAACAATTCAAATCTCTTCCTCCACGAAGTGATCATCTTTTCAAATCTTATCAAAAGTGGAAGAAAGATATGATCCTATCTCTAAGTGAACCTAGAACACCCAAACTTGACATCCCTATCATTCTTGAGAAGGAAGTTCTTCCTTTGAAAGATAAAACTAATGTCTTTTCTCAAGAAGATTCCCAACCCATCCCTATGGATGTGACTATGCCTATGATTAATAAACTTCCTAAAAGTAGACCTATCCCTCCTCGTCATGATGGACTTGGTCTCCTTCCTAAACCAAATATTCCTCCCTTATATGGAGCAGTTCCTCCTCCTTCCTCTTATGGAGAGAAGAGACCTTCCTCTTCTCCTATTATTCAACCTAAGAGACCACAACCTAAACACCCAAGTGATAAGGATGAGAATATTCCTCCTCCTCAATCTTTGCAACTTCCTACTAAGACTAGACGAAACCATTCTGCACGTGAACGCCGATGAAAGCGTCGTCTTAGAGCTCAGGTAGCTGCTTCTCAAACTTTGCAATCCCCAAAAACACCTTCAGCTAGTATTGTAGTCACATAAATATGTCCACTTAATTAAATGAATACTTAGTATTTATTTGATTATTTAACCATCAATTAATAATTAATTAAATTAATATTTAATTAATTCATCTTAACCCTATTCTCCTATTAATTAAATAAATTATTCAATTTATTTGATTTAATTCATCTTAACCCTATTCTCCTATTAATTAAATAAATTATTCAATTTATTTGATTTAATTCACTTAACCAAATTCAGACCATTAATTAAATAAATAAATCATATTTATTTAATTAAATCTTCTCTCACATTTAAATAAATTAATATTTATTTAAATCCCCCAAAATCCCACCTCTCACATTTAAATAAATTAACATTTATTTAAAATCACCTTTATCCTCTACCCACTTGCATTTTCCTACAAATGCAAGTTGCACAATTATTTTAAATAAATAATTTATTTAAATCACCTTTATCCTCCACCCACTTGTATTTTCCTACAAAAGCAAGTTGCACAACTATTTTAAATAAATTATTTATTTAAAATCCTATTTATCCTCACCCACTTGAAACCTTTAATGGTTTCCCTTAAAGTATTCAAACTTGATGGCTTCCTTCTATAGTCTTCTTAAGACTTTAATGGTTTTCCTTAAAGTCTTCAAGCCTTTAATGGTTTCCCTCAAGGTCTTCAAGCATTTTAATGCTTTATCTTCATTTTTCTCATTTAAATAAATTAATATTTATTTAAATATTTATCCAAATTCAACTTACACCATTTAATTGAAATAAATGATTTTATTTTAATTGAAAATACCAAAATTTCTCCCACTTGCATTTTCCTACAAAATCCACTTGTATGCCTAAACCCCTTCTAGATTCTTCTAAACCCTTCCTAATTAGCCTAATCCATCCCCTAAATATTGTCACATTCCTAAGCAAATTGGAGTCACTTCTCAAAGACTCCAAAGTCTTTGAAAAGCAATTAATGCTTTGTGTGTTCAACAAATTAACCCTCAAAGTCTTGGATAACCTTTGAAAGCTTTCAACCTTCAACCACTTAATCCCCAAAGTCTCCAATAACCATTAATGGTTAATTCAACCCTCCCACATGGTTAAAACATTTGTTTTGACTCAACCTCTACCCAACCCAAAGGTCTCATCAAGCCTTTAATGCTTTGACCATGATTATCTCTTAATCATTTGCACAAAGGTTTATCCTTGGATTAACTCTTAATCCAGTGGGTAATCTTAATTTAGACTTGACCCTTGCCTTCTAGATAACCATGAGGTCTTCTCAGGCCTTTAATGCCTCCAACCTCTTCTCTCAACCCAATCCTATATTGACACTTGTCACCATTTTATTGGTGCCAATTGTGCACATGGATCCCCAACTTTCAAACTTGGCCCTTGATTAAACCATTTAATCTTAACCCTTCATTTCCCCATTTCTTCTATAAATAGAACCCTTCTCCTCAAGCAAAAGGAGAAGCATTTTAGAGTATTGTTGTTATACTGGCATTAGCATAGAGCTTTTTCATAGCATCACTATCTACTCTAGCATAGTATTTAGCTTTTCATTTCATATTTGAAGCTTAGTATTAAATCTCAATCCTCCATAAGCATCCATAGTGCAAAAAGCTGCTGAGAGCTACACTCATTTGGGACTTGGAGAGGAGAGGAACAAGGGAGGAGCAACTATGAGCATCTTGATTAGCTATTTCATTCTATGTTTATATGCTTTCTATTTCATGCTTAATATCTCTCTTGATATGCCTGTTTAGGATAATCTTTTGTTGCTAACACTAACGTTTGTTTCTTGTGCTCTTGTGTGTGTTGCCATCAAACAGATTTTCTAATCCTTTTTGCAGAGCATCATTTGGTGAACCCGACGTGAATCCAAACACCAAAAAGATCAATTTTTTTTTTTTTAACCAATAACATGTTTGAATGTTGAAAATGTCACACAGGTTGCGATTTTGACACTGTTTTGGTGCGTTTGGCATTATTTTGGCGCTATTCCCCCTGTTTCAGTGCTTTTCCCTTCTCTGTCTTTCCCTTTCTTTTAATACGTTTGTGTTAAATAGTGCCTCTGTTCAAACGCAGACTAGCGCTATTGTAACAAAACGTTGTACAAATCACCTTGTAACCAAAAAAAAATAAAAAACCAAAAAAAAATAAAAAATTTAGGCTTGTAGAAGCCCACCAAATAGGCGGATTTTACTAACTATTTTTCTCTTTTGTGCAGATTTAAATTAGATTAAAGAGTAGATTTATATTTTTTACTAACTTGTTTTTGAAGTTGGTTTTAAAAATGAATTCACTTTTTATTTCGGTTTAAAATTAACTTCACATTTCAAGTTTGGGCTTTTAAAAAAAGAATCACACATTTGTTTGGGGCTCTTAAAAAGAATTTCATTGTTCAAAGGTAAAAAGAACCACAAACTTATACAAAAACAACTTTATTTTTTTTGCAAGTTAGGAAACAAACTTCGTTTTGGTGCTTAAAATCAACAAGGCAAATTTTATTTCTTGCATCAAGATAAAACTCACAATCCACACTTCCATTATTGGTACAAATAAAATTCACAATCAACTTGTCTCATTTTCAAAGCAATTTTACTTCATGCAAACGTGTTTTTCATTAAGTTGACCAGGATTTTCAAATTCTAGTTTACTCAAACAATTGCCTTTGAAAATTAAAAAGAACACCATGATTGTTGGAGCAACATCTCCAAATAGTTAGATCACATTGCAATGATAGATTAAAAAGAACAAGTGTTTTTCGTGCTTGGCACACTTGTGCAAAGAGTTGGTCGAGTGGTCCTACTTCTAACACACACTATCCTCTCCCTTGGCTTTCGTGGTCCTAGGTGCAAGAGAAAAGTGTTAGTAACACTCAAAATTTTATCTTTTTAAGAGAGGCCTGCCAAGAGACACATCACTCTTGGGAACGACCTCGAGCGGTAAATCCTTCGAGCCGCTATAGAAATCAGGTGAGAGCGAAAGCTGTAGCCTTGGGTATAGCTGTTCCTACAGTGTAACTGGCCGAAAGGACAAATGGGCCCCACCACCAGTTACAAGGCTCTTAAGTGAGTCACTGCAGAATGAACTTATGTCCAAAGCCATCGAACATGACTAAACACCTTTAAGTAGTAGCCCACCCGTTCTATTGATTGAGGATATTTGAGATATACTTTAGTGCAAGAGCATAGATGGTTTTGCTCCCAAGATACTCACCATACATATTTCCTTGAGTAGAAACATAGCTTTTTGAAAAGTCACTTGTGGCTTGATAAAAGTGGTGACTCCCCCATCATAGGGATCATCTATTTGTTATGCTCGTGCAAGACTTAGTATATCACATCCTTACCTGCCACGGCGGGATTCATAAGGTATGTAGTACCAAAGTCGAAGAAATATCAAGATGTGGGCTAAATTTATCACAACTGGCCATTTGACCTTAGGGATAAAAAGTGTTTGAAGTGTGTTCGTTTTACAGACCTAGTGCGAATTGAGCCGACTTCAGGCTTTGGAAATACACCTTAAAATAAATCTAAAGGAAGGGTCAAAAACAAGTCCAAGGATTGGGTTGATCTAGACCCATACTCATTTGTGCCTTTGAGGCTACAATCTTGTGTTTGTGTGCTTGCTTTGTTTTCTTGTCAAAGAAAAATCAGAAAATCAATCCCAAAAACAAAGTATTCATCCAACATCTGTCAACACAACCAAAAATACCAAAAACAAAGTGCAAACAAACAAAGAGTCAAAAATTTATGACCATTCTTCACATCTTGCGAAAGAAGAAGTGTCATCAGAATATTACCTTGAAAAGAAGACCATTAAGCTCAAAGGCTTTGATCAAAAGGAGGAAATTCTTCTATATCAATCGACAAATCTTTGTCTCCCATAGAGTCTTTCTACATCGCATGCGTCTATACCTTCAAGGTAAAACAAACGAGTTTGATTCAGAATCATTGAACCACAGAGCTTTTATGCAATATAGAGCTCTGAGTTATCACAAAAATCAAGGAGGAAAGATTAATCCCAATTTCTTCCCAAACATCTGTATCACCTACAACACAGCTCGAGAAGTGCCACCAACGTCTGAAAGGGAAGAACAAGAGTTTGTCCCATTTGTGACACAAAGTTTTTATTGAAAGTTGAAAACATTTTCATCCATCATCCCACTCATACATCATCACTTCATCATCAATCCATCCCAACTCTCAAAACATTAAGAGGTTCTTGTCCCAAGATTCTTTTTTAGATATTGCTTGAAATCAAACACATCACATCACTTTTTAGATTGTTTCTACATCTAGGATAAGCTCATCCTAAGAGACACATCTACGCAGGTTAAAACTAGTTCATGAGTGAATCCTCTCATTGCTAGGTAGTTAAATCTGTAACACATCTCAGATTTCTCTGCACCTTATCACATCCAAACTTATCAAACAAACAAGCAAATCAAAGAAGGAATTTCGGTTACATCTACCTTAAAGTGCTAGAGATCCACATACAACACAAATCACCAATCATCAATCTTTCATTTCATCACCAACTCATCATCATCTTCAATCAACTTCAAAACAAACTTGCAAACAAAATGGCTCAAACCCGATCGCGATCAAGGCAACGAGAAATAGAAATTGAGGAAGAAGAGGACAACCTCAATGAATTTCAAGAAGCACTTGGAGGAACTGGGAATGATGAAAACCCAGGTACACCCACTCCATCAACAATCGAAAGGGTTCAGCATAACCCTCATTTTAACAGATTATTTGATGAAATACTAAGGAGCAACGCAGATGCTCACTTCTTAAGACTTGCTCAAGAAGGAGCCAAACTCCCCTCAGACTTTGATCTTGCCCAATTAAGACAAGCATCAGAAAGACAAAGTCGCCATGAGGAGGAAAGGCGTAGAGATCCCATCAGATATAACATCCCTCGAGGTAACCCACCACCTCCTCCTCCAAATGAAATGGAGATGTTGCGGCAACAAGTCGAGAATCTCGCCCAACAACTTCATAGTGGTGTTAAGACCAATCAATTCTCACTTAACGACATCTGTCCCTATCCGTTTGATAGGAATCTTTATATGCCACCCTTTCCATGCGGGTTCGAAACACCAAAATTCGAAAAATATAGAGGAAAGGGAGATCCCCGTGATCATGTCCGAGAATTTCATTCCGCTTGTCTTGAAGTGGCTTATGAGGACACATACCTAATGCGCCTTTTTCCCCAAAGCTTGGGAGGAACAACCACATCATGGTTTTCCCGACTACCAGGTGGCATTAGAACATTTGAGGAACTCATCCAGAAGTTCCTATCTCATTACTCTTATAATATTGAACGCGACATCACCATGGCTGATCTATGCAACACCAAACAAAAACCAGGTGAATTATTCACAGTATTCCTGCAACGATGGCGCCAAATGTCTAGCAGACGTTCTCTTCAGTTACCTGAACGAGAACTAGTGGAAATTTTCATTTCCAACTTAAACGAAGAAATGGAATTTCACCTGGATGTCAAAGACACAGACTCCTTTAATGATATGATCACCAAAGGTATAAAATGTGAAAGGGCACTCATCAAGAAAGGACTCATCAAAATCTTTAATGAACCAAAAGATGGTCCTCGCCCGCGATTCAATAGTGATAAACCAAACTTTTGGAACAAGAATAAGAATATCGTCAATGATGGAGTTGTGGATGCCAGGACTGTCCAAAATGCACAACCTATGGTTCGGTTTGCAGGACAAAATCCTCCACCTCAAAATAATACACATGGTCCTCCTAATCAAGGTCGCATCACATCTCAGGATGAACCAAGACCTCGTCCACAAAAACAAAAACGCACTTACACTCCCTTAGGGGAACCCATTGAAACAGTGTTGCGACAACTCCTCTCTCAAAATTTGGTCACTCTACCTAAGCTATCAAACTATGAGCCTCGAGTCAAACCAGCATGGTGGAAAGATACTGAACACTGTGAGTTCCATCAAGGAAGAGGACACAAGACAAGTAATTGTCACCGATTGAAAGATCTCATTCAAGATCTTATTGATCGAGGAGAAATTGAGATTGAAGGACATGATCCAAAAACGACAAATAATGATCACCTGATGTTCAAGAATCCACTTCCATCACAAGATCAAAGGGGTCCTTCCACTTCCAGGCGAGACACCGATACCACTGACTATACGCAGGCTGCGTATAACTACACTGTAAATCACCTATATGATGCCAGTGAACAAATTGCAACTATAACCTTCAAAAATCCCACCTCAAATTGCAATGTTGTTACACGTCGCGGCAAAGTTACCATAAAGGCAGCTCCACAGGGCACCACCTCTGTCCCGAAGCAATACAATCTTGTGGAACAATTAGACAAAACCCCTGCACTTATATCCATTTTGGAGCTTTTGCATCTGTCACCCTCTCATAAAACAATCTTGGATCACGCACTCCAAGAGGCGTCAGTCCCTGCAAACCTAAACACGGACCAATTTCAAGCCATGGTTGGAACTCTAAAGTCATCACCTTGTCTCACTTTTTCCGAAAGTGACAACTCTTCCTTCCAACAACCTCATAATGCTTCACTACACATTGAAGGATTTGTCAACCAACACAGGATCAAGCGAGTCTTGATAGATAATGGAGCAGGCCTAAACATTTGTACACTACAGTTGGTCACAGCATTGGGATATGCACTAGAATCAGTGGATCCTCGCAAGAAGATCACCATCAAGGCCTATGATGATGCAGAGCGTTCATCCAAAGGAGCGGTGGTGCTACCAATCCGAGTGGGCCCTGTGGTAAAACACATAATTTGTCAGGTTCTGGACCTTCCTCTGCCATATAATCTATTATTAGGGAGACCTTGGATACATGCCATGCAAGCTGTTCCATCTACCTACCATCAATGTATCAAGTTCCCACATAATGGTGCAGAGATCACAATCCTGGGCGATGCAAATCCCTTTGCATTTTGCCATAATATCAGCCATCAACCAGAAATTACTGTTCCTAATAATAGGGAAGCCATTTCCTCCACATCATATGTAAATCCCGCCTCTCTTGCTAGTTCAAACACCCCTATACCCAAGCAAGAAAAGCTTAAGATGAAAATCGCAGAGGAAGGTCCTGGAGAATACAACTTGAGTCAGCTCTTTTGTGTGGGACAAATGCCCACTTCTCCTAGAACACATGGTAAACCACAGCAGTTGCTCCAGCAACCACTAATCACGCCTCCATGTGCCTTAACGCCTTTCATTCTTGGAAAGAGTCAAGAGGAAGAGACACAAGATGAGGACCTGGCGGACTGGATCTATAAAGATCCCATCACCACTGACAAACCGCAAGTTACACTTCCTACGGAACAATATGGCAAAGGCCTCCTCATTATGCAAAGAATGGGATATGATGGTCAGAGTGCTTTGGGATACTGCAAACAAGGACGACATGAACCGCTGCTGCCAGAGTTCAAGCCCAAAGGTAATACAGGCCTAGGCTTTGAAAAAGAGATCCTTCCTAAACTCAGATTTAAAGGAAAACCTAGCAAACCATTTTGCCCACCTACTGTAAAGAGGACACCTTTCATAATCAAAGCACCATCAAGCAATATTGTCACTGCCCCATCGAGGCTCACAAACCCACCGCAACCGTCATCAATATCAAACATACCACCAATCGAACCAGTAATCCCGTCAATAACACCAATAGCAGCAACAACTGTATCAGAACCCGCAGCAACATCTATGGCGCCAGTAGTTCTAGCAGAAGCCACTGAGTCACCATTACCAATACTTCCAGTAACAAATCCTTTAAACCCCATCACGGTTCCTGCAGCATTGATCACCACAAAAGTACATAAACCAATCACGCCTGCAGTATTTAACTCCAAAGACATCCCAGTATGGTATAGCAATCGGATGCTGGAAAGTGATTCAGAGACCGACTCACATGAGTGGGAATTCGATTCAGTGCAACTTAACACTTCAGATGAGGAAGACACATCACCACCTCCGCCACGCAAAGACATTCCTGTTTACGGAGAAGCACAGATAAAGACCACTTGGGTACCTGAGCTGGAAACATCTTCCACAGACCCTACGTCTCATCCTACGCCTGATTCTGACAGGGAAAGTACCATCAATGACCTTCACCACACTGTCTTAACCCTCACTGATACATCTCCCACACTTAACTTAATCGATGAAGTAATGCCCATTATCCACCCTGAACTCATCGAATGGAACCAACCAAATCCCCCATGTCTTGACCTCTTCCAGAACGATGAGGCTGTCATTGACTTTTTAGAATTAAGGGATAATCTACCAAGCGGGGATCACAAAGCTGGATTCGCCATTGAACTTAATAGCGCAGCATACTTCGGGGCGGATGCCAAACCCTTCAGCTGCAAAAATATAACAATAAAACATGGATCTTCCAGTGAAAACCACACTGTGGCACTGTTTGATCCGACAAAAGTAAAAAGAAAGAGCGTATCCAATGGTGAAAACCTCTGTGAGGCACTTGAGGATGAAGGGTTTGACATTCTCCCTGCTAGTACACAACAGGAACGATCGACGATTCTCATTGAGGAGACTAACGAATACAATGTGGGGACTCCTGAAAATCCTCATATTATACATCTGGCATCCCTTCTCACTCCAGAGGAACAACCTAAATTTATAGAGTTCTTCCAGAAGCGTCAGATCAACTTTGCATGGTCATATGCAGACATGCCTGGGCTTGATCCTGATTTAGTCATGCATCATCTCACAGTAGCAAAAGGAGCCAAACCTGTCAAGCAGAAGCTTCGTAAGATGCATCCTCAGATTGCCGTGCTAGTCAAAACAGAACTCAAGAAACTCCTGGATGTTGGTTTCATTAGACCAATTGATTATGCAGAATGGATCTCCAACATTGTACCAGTTGGCAAACCAAAAGGGGGCATCCGCATTTGTACAGACTTCAGAGATCTAAATAAAGCATGTCCTAAGGATGACTTCCCTCTACCAAATATCGACATCATAGTAGATTTGACAGCAGGACATGCCATGCTTTCACTCATGGATGGCTTTTCGGGATACAATCAAATAAAGATCGCACCAGAGGACCAACATAAGACAGCCTTCACATGTCCATGGGGCACATACTGCTGGAATGTAATGCCTTTTGGTCTAAAGAATGCAGGAGCGACCTATCAAAGAGCAATGACCACCATCTTCCATGACATGATGCATACTATGATGGAAGATTATGTGGATGATTTACTAGCAAAATCACTTACTAGAGAAGGACATCTTCACATCTTAGATCAAATCTTTGATAGACTGGAACAATACCATGTTCGACTCAACCCAAAGAAATGTGTCTTTGGAGTGACCTCCGGGAAGCTTCTAGGATACATTGTCTCAAGCAAAGGCATTGAGGTCGATCCAACAAAGGTTAAAGCAATCATGGACATGCCACCTCCAAAGAATATCAGTCAGCTAAGGACACTACAAGGACGGCTTCAATCCATCCGAAGATTCATTGCACAATTGGCTGATAAGTGTCACCCATTCACACACCTGCTACACAAGAACATCCGCTTTCAGTGGGATGACAAATGCCAGCAAGCATTTCAGACGCTTAAAGACTATCTCATGAATCCACCATTGCTGATGCCACCAGATCCAAGAAGACCGTTGTTACTTTATATCTCAGCGACAAGTACAGCATTAGGTGTACTACTGGCACAACATAATGCAGAAGGTAAAGAGTGTGCTGTATACTACATCTCTCGCACACTGGTTGGCTATGAACTCAATTACACACCTATTGAGCGAGCTTGCCTAGCAGTAATCTTGGCAGCCACTAAACTGAGGCACTATCTGTTGACACACAAGGTACAACTCATCGCAAAGATTGATCCACTCAAGTATTTACTTAGCAAAGCAGCATTGACAGGTCGCTTAGCCAAATGGGTGATGATTCTAAGTGAATTTGATATTGAGTATGTGGACCGTAAAGCTATCAAAGGTCAGGTTATTGCAGATCAGTTAGCCGATGCACCTCTCATAGGTGATCATCCTCTCATTTCCAATTTTCCAGATGAAGAGATATTCGTGATTACAGAAGCACAGTCATGGAAACTATATTTTGATGGTTCATACACTAGGCACGGCTCGGGGGCAGGTATTCTATTTATCACACCTCAAGGTGATAGCATCCCGAAGTCTTACAGGCTCACATTTCTATGCACAAATAACATAGCAGAGTATGAGGCCTTGATCATAGGACTCCGGCTAGCCATACAATGGAAATTAAAAGAACTTCAAGTATATGGCGACTCACAACTGGTCATTCGACAAGCAACTGATGAATATCAGACCAAAGATGATAAACTCATGCCATACAAGCAAATGGTGGACACTCTAAAGACATCATTTACTACTATCACTTTTGAACAGATACCAAGAGAGCAAAATCGAGCTGCTGACGCCATGGCTACCATCGCATCTTTACTAGATCTTCCACAAAATTCAACACGCTACGAGTTCTTGGTAGAACAACTTTGGATTCCCGCTTATGATATCCCAGAATCTGAAATGATATGTCACCTTGTCGGTTCTGAATCCCCATGGTATGGTGAGTTCTACACCTATCTCCGCGATCACACCCTTCCTCCTGACCAATCAAATAACCAACGAAAAACCTTCATTCGCCAAACTGCTCGATATACCATTATTGCCGAAACCCTATACCGACGCGGTCTTGATGGTACTCTCCTTCGATGTCTGGAACAAGGTGAGATAACAAAGGCTTTGGAAGAGGTACATGAAGGAATTTGCGGGACTCACTCAAGTGGTCCATCACTAGCCAAGAAGATCATGCGAGCTGGATACTATTGGCCATCTATGGAAAAGGATTCCTACTACTTTGTCAAGAAGTGCAAAAAATGTCAAGTTCATGGCGACCTAATACATGCACCAGCTCAAGAACTGCAACCAATCACAACACCATGGCCTTTTTGTCAATGGGGTCTTGATCTTGTGGGTAAAATCCATCCATCTTCATCCAATGGCCATAAATTCATTATTACCGCCACCGAATATTTCACCAAGTGGATCGAAGCTGTTCCACTTACCCAAGTCACCGGCAAGCAGATCGCCTCATTCATCCTCAATTACATCATCTGCCGGTATGGTGTGCCCATGTCCATTGTCACAGATAACGGTCTTCCTTTCAAAAATCAGGATGTCCGTGAGCTTTGTGAGAAATTTCATATCCAACACCGCTTTTCCACTCCCTATTACCCACAAGGCAATGGTCAGGCCGAAGCATCCAATAAAAACATATTGAGGATCCTAAAGAAGACAGTCAATGATGCCGGTCGTGATTGGCATGTTCAATTGAATCCAGCATTATGGGCATATCGCACTAGCATTCGAACCCCTACAGGTGCAACTCCTTATTCATTGGTCTATGGTGCTGAAGCTATCTTACCTATTGAGGTCGAGATACCATCCTTACGAGTTTCATTGCACAATCTCATCGATGATGAAGCATACAGAGTATCCCGTCTTCAAGACTTAGAGTTACTTGATGAGAAGCGACAAGCTGCATACAATCACCTCAAAGCCTATCAGCAGCGCATGAGTAGAAGCTACAATCACCGAGTTAGACCTCGTACATTTGAGGTAGGTGATCTTGTTCTTCGAGAGAATCCTCGCAACCAACCAAACAGAGAACATCAAGGCAAGTTTGAATCAAATTGGCTAGGCCCATATGTTGTCACTGCTGTATTTGGGTCCGGGGCATATCAGTTGGCTACATCAGACGGAGAACCGCTCGCAAATCCAATCAACAGCATGCACCTCAAACGGTTTTACACATAAGCTGTACAGAGCATCAGGCTCCCCTGCCTATCAGAAAATACCAAAAAACATTCAGAAAAATGTCCTGAAGAAAATATAAAAACATTCAAAAAAGTAAAGAAAAATCATGCATCCAAACGGTGAACAACCACTCCGGTGGCACCTTGGGTAAGAACGATGGTGAAAACCTGGCAAACAGGCGCCACTCGTAAAGGCTATGGCTCCATTATCTTTCAGACTTGTGGCGATCACATCTACTTCATACATACATCCATCCATCCATCAACCATGGCTTGTTATTCCTCTGCAATTATGATAGTACTCCATACATCTTGCATCCCGCTTTTTCATAGTCATGTCTAAAACTGGGGGCAATGCCTTTAACCTATTGATGGAAGTGGATTCTACATTGTCTTATGATTCATTAAGTTCTTCATTCAAACAATCATCAAAAATCCAAAAACATTCAAAAATATCTCGCAAAAATACCAAAAACATTCAAAATAATTCAAAATCCAAAAACATCGACAAAACCATTGAAAAATCACACAAAAACATGGCAACACCTTGTACATACTCATCCATGCAGATACCAAAACAAACATTGCGACAAACTACTCACACAATGACCATTTACCAATCAAACCACACAATCGACATTAACAAATCCAAACCTGTCTTTAAACAAGGATGCATCCTTCCTTACCAAAACAAAGACAAAAGTGACGTTTTCTTTGACAAGAAAATTATGTTAAGCTATCAAATACTTGGTTGATTTGTGAGTACAATCGTTCGTTTATCTGTATCGGGATCTTTCAGCATTGTTTTGTATCATTTGCGCATTATTTCCGATGAAGTTCTGGGGCATGTACTAATGGTGTCTACGTGGGAAGTTCACTAAGCTACGTAATCTTATGCCAAATGCAATCATAGATCACTACGGCTTGTTGACTACAGCGTATACCTCGACCATATGAGCATGAACCATTACCAAGGATCCTTATTCTTTATTCTTTATGTATATATTGTTTGTTTGCAGGTGCAATGCTCTTCCTTTGGTTCCTCCTACCTCATCCAAATTGGATAAAGGTTTTTTATCTCTTAGTACGGTATGAACTTGTCTCAGGATATGATCAGCCTAAGATCAAGGAGGACGATCCAAGTCATGCATGAAAGGAGATAATCCTTGTCTGTTCTGCAAGCAATACTCAGGTCAACTTGATCCATTATATCAAGTTGCTTGTATTAACTTGCTATATAAAATCCATGTAAGAAATACTCTGGTCATCTTGAATCATTATGTCAAGATGCTTGTATTCTCTTCCAACATTTTAAAGCTCAATGATGAAAATAGAGCACTATGGATCGTCATTCCATCTCATCTGTATATATTGCATTTCGTTGCATTCCACCCATCCATACATTCATAATAGCTGCATATCATGCATACGTAGTCATAATAATGCATACTCTATTTTACTCATCTTCTTCCATAGGACTCGATCCTAGTCCTCCATATCTTCTATCTAACATCAAATCCCCCCTCACCCTCCCTATCTTGATCATCAACATCATCCTAATCCCTTCATCGCTTCCCATCCTCATTCATCCACACAATCAAGCAAGTTGCTCTGTCTACACAGATACATCGACTCCCACACACCTAGACTATCAACAGATACTCTGATCAAGTATCTTCGGGTCTCAATAGGTAATCGATTATGGTAATCCTAGACTACATCAGGCATTTATCATAATGACCTAGTCTCAACGGGGCTGCCATGATTCCCCACAACCATCTATCACATGCACACACTATCAATTGATCAACCAATCAAACACAATCCAACGGACAATTACATCAATTGTCTACGTCTCAACGAGTATTTTGCTTCATATACCTTGACTTCATCGGGCAATTACATCAATTGTCTAAGTCACATCAGGTCACTTTGATTCACTTACTCAGACTTTATCATGTCCAAGTGACCAACTGACATCAACTGTCACGCTTTGACTTGACCGGGGCAATTAAACCGATTGCACCAGATTGTCCAAACAATTTTGATCAATTGTATAGCATCAATCCAAACCCCACACTACATCTGCTATGTATCTCTTGCATGACCTCAGGGTACTCGCTGGCTTGTTGTTTCTTCATATTCACTCCATTTTCTCCCATTCTTTCATCATTAGTTCTAATTTCTTCTATTCTACCTCCCCTCCACTTTTCATTCTTTTTCGAGAGATCGCCCGATTTTTCAAAACAAAATTTGGCCCATCTCTCGAGGGGGCATACCACCCATTAAATTTACATTTTATGGGGCATTTCTTCACACCTATTTTTCTTTCTTTGAAACGACGCAATAAACCGCACCGTCTCAAAGAGGGGCAAATGTAGTCACATAAATATGTCCACTTAATTAAATGAATACTTAGTATTTATTTGATTATTTAACCATCAATTAATAATTAATTAAATTAATATTTAATTAATTCATCTTAACCCTATTCTCCTATTAATTAAATAAATTATTCAATTTATTTGATTTAATTCATCTTAACCCTATTCTCCTATTAATTAAATAAATTATTCAATTTATTTGATTTAATTCACTTAACCAAATTCAGACCATTAATTAAATAAATAAATCATATTTATTTAATTAAATCTTCTCTCACATTTAAATAAATTAATATTTATTTAAATCCCCCAAAATCCCACCTCTCACATTTAAATAAATTAACATTTATTTAAAATCACCTTTATCCTCTACCCACTTGCATTTTCCTACAAATGCAAGTTGCACAATTATTTTAAATAAATAATTTATTTAAATCACCTTTATCCTCCACCCACTTGTATTTTCCTACAAAAGCAAGTTGCACAACTATTTTAAATAAATTATTTATTTAAAATCCTATTTATCCTCACCCACTTGAAACCTTTAATGGTTTCCCTTAAAGTATTCAAACTTGATGGCTTTAAAGTCTTCAAACTTGATGGCTTCCTTCTATAGTCTTCTTAAGACTTTAATGGTTTTCCTTAAAGTCTTCAAGCCTTTAATGGTTTCCCTCAAAGTCTTCAAGCATTTTAATGCTTTATCTTCATTTTTCTCATTTAAATAAATTAATATTTATTTAAATATTTATCCAAATTCAACTTACACCATTTAATTGAAATAAATGATTTTATTTTAATTGAAAATACCAAAATTTCTCCCACTTGCATTTTCCTACAAAATCCACTTGTATGCCTAAACCCCTTCTAGATTCTTCTAAACCCTTCCTAATTAGCCTAATCCATCCCCTAAATATTGTCACATTCCTAAGCAAATTGGAGTCACTTCTCAAAGACTCCAAAGTCTTTGAAAAGCAATTAATGCTTTGTGTGTTCAACAAATTAACCCTCAAAGTCTTGGATAACCTTTGAAAGTTTTCAACCTTCAACCACTTAATCCCCAAAGTCTCCAATAACCATTAATGGTTAATTCAACCCTCCCACATGGTTAAAACATTTGTTTTGACTCAACCTCTACCCAACCCAAAGGTCTCATCAAGCCTTTAATGCTTTGACCATGATTATCTCTTAATCATTTGCACAAAGGTTTATCCTTGGATTAACTCTTAATCCAGTGGGTAATCTTAATTTAGACTTGACCCTTGCCTTCTAGATAACCATGAGGTCTTCTCAGGCCTTTAATGCCTCCAACCTCTTCTCTCAACCCAATCCTATATTGACACTTGTCACCATTTTATTGGTGCCAATTGTGCACATGGATCCCCAACTTTCAAACTTGGCCCTTGATTAAACCATTTAATCTTAACCCTTCATTTCCCCATTTCTTCTATAAATAGAACCCTTCTCCTCAAGCAAAAGGAGAAGCATTTTAGAGTATTGTTGTTATACTGGCATTAGCATAGAGCTTTTTCATAGCATCACTATCTACTCTAGCATAGTATTTAGCTTTTCATTTCATATTTGAAGCTTAGTATTAAATCTCAATCCTCCATAAGCATCCATAGTGCAAAAAGTTGCTGAGAGCTACACTCATTTGGGACTTGGAGAGGAGAGGAACAAGGGAGGAGCAACTATGAGCATCTTGATTAGCTATTTCATTCTATGTTTATATGCTTTCTATTTCATGCTTAATATCTCTCTTGATATGCCTGTTTAGGATAATCTTTTGTTGCTAACACTAACGTTTGTTTCTTGTGCTCTTGTGTGTGTTGCCATCAAACAGATTTTCTAATCCTTTTTGCAGAGCATCAAGTATTATTCCATTTTCTCCTCAGCCGACGATTGAGCCGAAATCTCCTAAACATAAGATGCATGATGGTCTTGATCCTGTGCGAGTTAAAGATCCTATTTTTATAAATCTTGATGATGACATAGATGAAAATGTTATTCATGATGAAAATGTTACTCCTGTTCATTCTGATAGTGAATATGAATATGTTGATGTTAATAACCATCTATCTAACGCATTTTCTAAAGCACTTATCCTAGCTCCTAGACAAGAACAACGTGGCTTGGAACATGAACATAGCCCTTGTTTGGATCTTGTGATAGCTCCATCTACTGTGTTGGATGTTCCTCCTCTAGCATGTTCCCTACCTTCCCAAAACATTGATCAGCAAGATCGAGGGGTAGATGACGTGCTAGACTAGTTCATTAGCATAGCAGATTCTTTCCTCCTCTCTTTTGTTACTTCTTCTATGTGTTACTCCCATTCTTCTATTTGTTGTCCTTAATGTTGTCTACTTGAGGACGATGCAAAACATTGAGATCTCTTTTGGTCTCTCTCATGTTGACTCAAAAGACATATGTGTTCCCTTCTTCGAGGTGACCTTCCTTGATTGGGGAATGAAGAACAATTATGCATACATACATATGATATACATGAATTAGCATACAGCATACTGACCCCGAGGAAAGCGAAGTCACCTTGTGCTTTATGTTTTGTGTCTATTATCCTTGGGCTTATCTCACACTTGGGGGCTAAATCCTTGTGATAACGTGCTCCTTTCTCATTTCTTATATGTATCACTACCTTAAAGCAATCACCCCCGGTGAGGCATGTGTGATCACTTTAACGTAGGGGGGCATACATCCCGTTCATATCTTTTCAAGATACTTGAAAATTTCTTGACAAATTTAGCTTTGCCTTGAAATTTTTTGATATCTTTCTTACATGACTCATAGTGAGGGAACCTTACTACTGACAGTCATGGTTCTCCCTCGTGATCTTCCCTTTTACTTTGTCAATCGAAGTCGTAAGATCCTTAGTCCACTGGGGGCTTGGTGTATCTTGCCTCCTTGACGTGGTGAAAGTTTTTCAATGTTGTTTCCTTGTACTTTACCGGAAGTATTGGCGTACGCTTATACTCCCGCTAAAGTGGGGGCTAAATGTAGCATCCTAAAATTGCGACACTTGCAATTTCGACCGCATTTGGTTCTTCACAATGGTGGCGCAACACTGAACCTGAATGGAGACCCCGAAACTTGTTCATGACACCAAAAACTGCATTTTCCAGCACCCTGGCCTGATCCTCCTTGCACCCTGTTGTCCCTGGAGGTGGGACCATGGTGCCCAGCGCCTTGGTCCTTTTGGACTAGGGCGCTCAGTGCCCTGGTCCCCCAGGACCATGGCGCCCAGCGCCTTGGTCCCTGGCCCTATTTTGGGCCCAGTCTCTTTTGGGGCTTCGGGTCTTTAAGTTTGCAAATTGGAAAATAATATTTCCTAGTCAGCCTAAGGTCGGGAAAATCAGTCTTTCAACCCTAATTGACAAGTATATAAACTACAGTTCCTCTCCCATTTTGGAAGATGAAAAAAAGGCGGAAACGATATTCAAACATTCAAGCATTCAAGCATTTCCTTCAAGCAATTGAGCATTCTAAGTCTCCACTCAAGGCTAAGTGTTACATTCAAGACAAGGATTCAACCATTGAAGAGGAGATCACTTACAACATACAACATACAACAACATTTACACCTTCGCATGTAAGAATACAAACATTCTTACAACAAGCTATCAGTACTTGTTTACATTACAAACATTTACATTTACAGCATTCTCATTTCTTGGTTAATTCCAAAACCGGGGTTTGACCTAAAGGCAAACCCCTCATCCCTAACCCCCCCAATCGTCCTCTCTTTTCTGTGTGTAGGTTGCAGGTACGCGGCTGTAATTGAAGATCTGGAATCCTTGTGCAGAGATGAACAGATCCACCTTCGTTTCACGGATTTTTCGGAGGACCGTGTGCACGTCGGGCACCATCGTCCCGTCAACTTTCGCTCAAATTTGCAGAATAGCACCGTCTCGACATTTTACTGCTAATTCCAGGTCCGCAGCTTCATCCCATATCCCTATCTCTGTTTATAAGCGAATCTTTCCTACTTTACATGCATTCCTAATTCAATCTTTCTATCTACATTCTTTACAAAAGAGGGTATCCTTGATGTCTTAACCCTTGAAACTCATTTAGAATCCAATCTTGCATTGCGTGGGATTGGATCTTGTGGGTTTCAACCCCTCTTTTGAATGTAAAGTCTCTCCTAAGTGAAAACCATCAACCCTAGTGACTCCCCCTTCTCTCTCCTTGGAGTTGGGGAGGGGAGAACAACTAGGGTTCGATTTTTCCACTTTACAGTAATCAACAATATGAATATAAACAACAAAAATATATGATATAAAACATTGCAATCGTGGAATATGATTTGATAAAATTTCTGAAATGTTGAATTAACCCTACAAAACTCTTTGTATTCAGTTCATTATTGTGTATTCGATGTATTTGGTGGCTGCCCTTTTATAAATTTAAATGAATATTTGCATATGTAATCAACAATATGAATATAAACAACAAAAATCGACAATATGAATATAAACAACAATATGTGTTTGGTGCGAGACCACCCTCACGCTCGCAATGGTCAAATTTTATTCATCGTGTGCACAAACTGACATCATGAGCGCATCCGGGTGGGAAGGTTTATGCTAGGCATGCCCCTTTCATGCATCCCAAAGCGTCGAAACGTCAAGAGTCATACCATACCGATGCGATCTCTCAAGTGCCCTAAGTCCAAAAAATTGTCAAAATTTGATGGATTGTTTCTTCAAATCCAGCACACATATGGTCGATCTGTTTAAACCCATGGGGTCGCATGAGATTCCTCTACAATGGCCTATCTCGGTTTTTGATGAGTCGGAGCCATTTTCAATTGGTAGCATTTTTTTGCCTTCTGCAAAAATCGTAAGTTGCATGCAATGCAAAGTTGCTAGATTGGCTAGAATTGATTTGGTTCGTCGTGTGCACAAAATGACGTCACGAGCGCGTCCGGGTGGGAATTTTTATGCTAGGCATGCCCCTGTCGTGCAACCCAAAGTGCCAGAACGTCGAGAGTCATACTGTACCATTGCGATCTCTCAAGTGCCCTCAGTCCAAAAAATTATCAAAATTTGATGGATTGTTTCTTCAAATCCAAGAAACATATGGTCGATCTGTTTGAACCTGTGGGGTCGCGTGAGGCTCCTCTACAATTGCCTATCTCATTTTTTGATGAGTCGGAGCCATTTTCAATTGGTAGCATTTTTCGCCTGCTGCAAAAATCGTCAGTTGCATACAATGCAAAGTTGTCAGATTGCCTAGAATTGATTCGGTTCATCATGTGCACAAACCGACATTGCAAATGCGTCCGAGTGGGCAGGTTTATGCTAGGCATGCCCCTATCGTGCATCCCAAAGTGTCGGAATGTCGAGAGTCATACCATACTGGTGCGATCTCTCAAGTGCCCTAAGTCCAAAAAATTGTCAAAATTTGACGGACTGTTTCTTCAAATCCAGGACACATATGGTCAATCCATTTGAACCCGTGGGGTTGCGTGAGGCTCCTCTACAATGACCTATCTTGGTTTTTGAGGAATCGGATCCATTTTCAATTGGTAGCATTTTTTTGCCTGCTACAAAAACCGTTAGTTGCATGCAATGCAAAGTTGTCAGATTGGCTAGAATTTATTCGGTTCGTCATGTGCACAAACCGATGTCGCGAGCGCGTCCAGGTGGGCAGGTTTACACTATGCATACCCCTATCATTGATCCCAAAGTACCGGAATGTCAAGAGTCATACCGTACCGGTGTGACCTCTCAAGTGCCATGAGTGAACCAAAAAATTGTCAAAATTTGATGGATTGTTTCTTCAAATCCAGGACATATATGGTCGATCAATTTGAACCAGTGGGGTTGCATGAGGCTCCTCTAGAATGGCCTATCTCTATTTTTGACGACTCCGAGTCATTTTCAATTGCTAGCATTTTTTTGCCTGCTGCAAAAACTGCTAGTTGCATGCAATGAAAAGTTGCAAGATTGGCTAGAATTGATTCAGTTCGTCGTGTTCACAAACCAATGTCGCGAGCGCATTCGAGTGGGCAGTTTTACTCTAGGCATGCCCCTATCGTGCTTCCCAAAGCGTCGAAACGTCAAGAGTCATACCATACAAGTGCGATCTCTCAAGTGCCCTGAGTCCAAAAAATTGTCAAAATTTGACGGACTATTTCTTGAAATCCAGGATACATATGATCAATCTATTTGAACTCGTGGGGTCGCATGAGGCTCCTCTACAATGGCCTATCTCGATTTTTCGACGAATTCGGGTCATTTTCAATTGGTAGCATTTTTTAGCTTGCTGCAAAAATTGTCAGTTGCATGCAATGAAAAGTTGCAAGATTGGCTAAAATTGATTTGGTTCATCGTGTGCACAAACTGATGTCACGAAAACATCCGGGTGGGCAGTTTTACGCTAGGCATGCCCCTGTCGTACATCCCAAAGCGCTGGAACGTTGAGAGTCATACCCCACCGACGCAATGTAGAAGTTGCTTGACAACTTTTTGATAATTTTTTTGACAACAATGACATTTTTTGCTCAAATTGTATCTAGTCTCAATCTATGACCCGATAATGACTCAAATAATTTTCCATGATTATACAAGAATCAAGAATGCTCATGATTGACCAGGGACACATCACATATATTCAAAACATAGTCACAAAACATTGACACATAAAATAGTCACAAAACATTGTCACATATTATTCAAAAATTTACCTCTAAATATGGTCAAATCAACTCTTGGCTATTTGATTATACAAAAAAATGTCTTACAAATCATCTCATGGGCTTTTATACAAAATTTGGCATTACAATATGTGCGATTCAACTCATCGCCATTTTAATATACAAATCATCTCATGGGCTTTTATACAAAATTTGGCATTACAATATGTGCGATTTAGCTCATCGCCATTTTAATATACAAAATTTGGCATGTACATATGTACAAATCAACTCATTGTCATTTAAATATACAAATTATGCCCCTAAACATGTAAAAATCAGCTCATGGACATTTATATATATAAAAAATGAATATAGAACAATTTGTCGACGATTTATACAAAATTCTTAAAATCATTCTACTCTAAACCATAGAATCAATCAAGTGAGCCTTCAGTATCGGCTCTAACCCATATTGTGTCAAGTATTGCCTCGTGGTCAGATTCACGAACTTTCCATAAAATCTTGTTATGAGGTCTACCACAATACTTAATCAAATGAATATTTGTTGCAACAACAAAGTTAGAGAAATGAAGAATATGTCTATGTGTTTCAAAGTCCTCGAACAACCAAACATCAGAATTCTTGATAGGGTATATTCAAAGCCATGTTCTTGTCATGACAACAGACCCTATTGGGTACTCAATACCCTCTCTGTCAATGATTATGGTTGTCAATTTTGTTTTTGGCTTAACACAACAACACAAATAGTAATTGTTCCTTCTTCATTGTTCTCTTCTGCAACAGCTGCATACACATGACCTACATTTTATAAAGTGTTAATTAATACCAAAAATAAAGTATGATGTACAACAAAATGAACCAAAAAGAATACTTGCAAAAAAATTTAACTAAAAAAATCACCTAAATCCACTAGGTCGGATACATGGTCAAAATCCATTGATGTCTCCATTTGGCTCAATTGTAGTGCTTTGGGAATTTGATATGAATCAATGGGAACCAACGGTCTACAAGACCATTTGTCAACCCACTCTTGTGATTCACATTCTTCCCACAAACAATACATGCATGGAGAGCAAAAACATACCATCTGTCTCGTATAAATTACCAGTGAACTTGAATTTGAACTCATAAATGAGTGCATGTCACTCGATCTTGCAACTGTACAACAATCTAGATAGTTTTCAATGTTAGATTCAGTGATCAACGAAAAATATCTACAAACCATTGACGTACCTAGATTACCTGAACCCATCGTAGACTTACACCATCACACAATTGTTTCTGCATCTATCAACTCAGCACCACCTTCGTACTTCAATTCTTCCCTAGCTAGGGCTCTTTTCACACATGCTCATGCATTATCATGCTCTCCCTTACCATGTCCAGCCTCAATGAAATTCCAAAAATGTTGTACACCGCTTGTCATATGCATCCTTGTCAACCAATAAAACATCCTTGCATTCTTGAATTGTGTGGTGCAATTATCTGACCATATTAAGTGTTGTTTTTATCGTATGTTCCTTTCCCTTAAACTATCATAGAAAACTTTAAAGCATCCTTGTACAAAATATGATGAATGAGTACAATCATAACTTATGTAGAAGTGATACTCTCTTACAACCTTTCTATCCTCCTATGTGCTATCATCTACATGCATGAATGCTATGTGTACAAAAATAGAAACTTGTGTAGAGTGATAATACATGGATTGCACTTCATTTTGAGGTTGTAGTGTATAATCTTCAAAGAAATCAACGATAGAGACAATGGTGCCAAGAGGAAATGTGTCCTTACATAACTTGAATTGCTCATCTAACCATCGAGCTCTATCTGTATGCATTATGTACTCATAAACTAGTTTCTCTTGAAACATTTTCATAAATTGAGCTACACATATATCATTTTTTAGTAGCTCACATCTCTTCAAATCTTTTCCATCTTTAACTCCATATGTGATTGTCTTGTATTTTCCAAAAGAAACTAGTTTCATACCAATTTCATGTGTGCTCTCCAAATGTACGCATCTAGGTAAATGTTGCAAACCACCACATATAGCACAATAACCTTCCAAACAAGGCATCTTATAATAAATGCAACCATCATGTCTATTTCATAGCACACTTGAAATAAATTCGCTTACCGACTTAGGAGGTGATTGTATATTATATTCCTACAAAACATCGTTAGTGTGCAAAGTAGAAAAAATATGACAAAAAATATCATAATGTGTGGAAAATTCAATATGCATCCTACAACAACACATGGTGCGTACATGATTAATCTTAATATAAAAAGGTTTTGCCATTTCAAAAAATCTTTGAGAAATTCTTATTTGAGGAAACTTTTGAAGGAATCTTTCATAAAATTTAGTTTGAGTCATATCCAAATAGTGTTTGGTATGTAGCTCACGATTTGTAGACCCAATTCACCTTCTAACAACATCTCTTTGGTTGGGCGAAACTCTTGTGTTGTCATGCCAAAAAATTTCAATTAATGTTTTTAGTGCATCAACAACAACCTTGTCTTTCATGGTGGTCTACCCGAGAATGCCCAAAGAGAATTATTGTTAGTTTCCTCTATTTTTTCCCACCTCTTTAATGATTTACTTAATGTTGTTCTACTAACATTTAATGACTTACTTGTTTTGCTTATCAAACGATCTTTTTTTTATTTTCTTGCTCATTATGGTTGATGTAATGATACGTTGAGTAGCATTAGAATCTTTAGTACGTGATTTTGAACCAATAGCTTGATATGCATCAAATAGATTTCTCACAATAGTTCTTTCACTGTTACTTTCAGATGATCTTAGGCCTAGAATTTTTATTGTCTCTCTAAAATTCAAATTTTTAATCATTTGAACAATTAATTGACATCTTGCAGTTTGATTTAAGTTTTCAAAATAGTTTTGCCATATTCTTTTAACCATTATCCTACAATTTCATTCATTCGTTTTAGTGGGCATTGGCTTCAATATATTCTCATCAATGTCAATTAGATACTTTGGTTTCCTACGAATGATTCTAGGAGGTGTTAACATCGGTGCATTATGTACATTCAATTCATCAAGTAGAGAAGGTGTAATATGTTCATCATTTAATTGATTATTCAATGTGGTATCTTCTTCAATTGCATTAGGTTCATACGATAAATCAAATGTCTCTTCTTCAATTGCATTAGGTGCATTATATTTGTTTGGTAAATTGAATTGAGATGTTGAGGATGACATACCTTCTTCTCCCATTGTTCTTATGTCATGCAATTTCTTCATACGCTGCCTTTGTCTTTCCTTTTGAGCCTCTCGTTGTTCCATCATTCCTCGCTTGTTCTTTCCCATGGTTGATATCAGTTGTCCTAAATAGAATCATATTACATATATATGTAAACAAAAGTTCATAAACAAACAAATAACCATAAATATGCATCTTATCACTATTTTTTGGAATCAAACTATTAAACAGTCACAATACTATTGACAAAAACTAATAAGAACAACAATTCAATCATTTAAAATCATGCAAAAACAAAAAATTCACTTACTTCTATGTATAAAACAGTGATAGAAGTGCAGACACAGTTCCAGTGGGGCCTTCAACGATCTCAAAAACTTCTTTTGAGGTCGTTGAGGCTCTTGGGTAGCTAAAACTATGTCTATGTACCGCGTACACGTTGTTAGTCCATAAAATGTTGGCAAGCCCAACGATATTGTTTTTTCCCATTCTGGACTAATAAGTAGCGCGTACGCGCTCCTAAGCCTAAAAAATGTTATCATAGGGTAGCGAATAATGGGCTCAGTACCCCGTATGTGCTTACAAGTAATAAGTACCACGTACATGCTCCTTTGCCTTAAAAACTTTATGGAAGGGCATTGAACTAATAGTTTCAGTACCTCGTACGCGCTATTGGTAGTAGAAAATATGTGAATGAAAAGGGAGAGAGAGAGAGAGAGAGAGAGAGAGAGAGAGAGAGAGAGAGAGAGAGAGAGAGAGAGAGAGAGAGAGAGAGAGAGAGAGAGAGAGGAGGGGGGCAGAAGGGAAGGAGGGAGGGAGAGAGGGAGAGAAGAGGGGGGAGGGTGGGAGAGAAGAGGGGGTATGGAGGAAGGGAGAGAAGAGGGGGGAGGGTGGGAGAGAAGAAGGGGTATGGAGGAAGGGAGAGGGAGAGTAGGGGGAGGGAGGGAGAGGAGAGGAGAGGGGGGAAGGAGGGGGAGAGAGAGAGAGAGAGAGAGGGGGGGGGGGGAGAGGGAGAGAGAGAGAGTGGGGGAGGGAGAGGAGAGAGAGAGAGAGAGAGAGAGAGAGAGAGAGAGAGAGAGAGAGAGAGAGAGAGAGAGGAGGGAAGGTAGAGAGAGGTAGAGGGAGGGAGAGAGGGAGAGAAGAGGGGGGAGGGTGGGAGAGAAGAAGGGGTATGGACGAAGGGAGAGGGAGAGTAGGGTGGAGAGAGAGAGAGAGAGAGAGAGAGAGAGAGAGAGAGAGAGAGAGAGAGAGAGAGAGAGAGAGAGAGAGAGAGAGAGAGAGAGAGAGAGAGAGAGAGGAGGGAAGGTATAGAGAGGGAGAGAGGTAGAGGGAGGGAGAGAGGGAGAGAAGAGGGTGGGAGAGAAGAAGGGGTATGGAGGAAGGGAGAGGGAGAGTAGGGTGGAAGGGAGAGAGAGAGAGAGAGAGAGAGAGAGAGAGAGAGAGAGAGAGAGAGAGAGAGAGGGTGGGAGAGAAGGAATATGGAGGAAGGGAGAGGGAGAGTAGGGTGGAGAGAGAGAGATAGAGATATCGAATCTAGGACACAATATGACCCTTAGAACACAATATGACCCCTAACAACATCTAAGGGGTCATAGGGTGTCCTAAGGGGTCATATGACACTATATTATCCCTTAGCACACCATAGGACCTATAACGACACCAAATAGTTTCCTAAGGGGTCATAGAGCACCATATGACCCTTTAGAACACCATATGGTGTTGTTATGGGTCATTGGTGTCCCGAGGGATCATATGACATCCTATGACCCCTTAGGACACCATATGGTGTTGTTATGGGTCGTATGGTGTCTTAAGGGGTCATATGGTGTCTTAAGGGGTCACAGGACACCATATGACCTCTTAAGAAACAATACGACCTCTAATGACACCTAAGAGGTCATATGGTGGACTAATAAAATGATATATTAAATTTAAAGTTATGAATAGAACATCATACAACGAGACTCCAAGCGAACAAACATCAAGGCTTCGCTAAAAAGAAAGTGTAAGAGCTTGACCTAACCCTAAGAGTACTGCCTAAGTTCTAAAATATATGATGTTATTAAATTTGCAAGGTTATAAGATTGATCTCGATTGTGACTATAGGAATACACACTTGATTTCTTTCATGGGTATGTACCGTTCCACGTTGTTTGACAAGTGATGATCATCATATACTACCATTGCCATGCATACAACAAACTTTAATTTCTTTAGGTGACAGGCGTTGTGTAACAACATGGGAACCCTCACATACCCACCACTATCATTCTCTAGGACATCATCTGTGTTACTCTCCCTCTTTCTCTTCCTACTTGTTGTTTCCTTCTGAAAAACATATTGTTGGTACTCTGACTCATCATGTTGCTTTGTTGACACTATTTTCCACATCTTCTCTGCTCATTAAAAACACATTCGAGAAGAATATTGCTACAGGTTTCCTTGTTTGTCACGGTAATACGCCTGTGGTTCAATTTTAAACCTTATTCCTCCTATTCAATATACACACACAAATCCATCAATCAATTTTCTTAGGAGAGCATACATGATAAAAATCAAAGAGGAAGTTGCAGACAAATAAAAAAATTCACTTACTTCTATAGAAGTGCAGACACAGTTACAGTGGGGTATGGAGGGAGGGAGGGAGAGAAGAAGAGAAAGAGAGATTGGGTATGGAGAGAGAGAGAGAGAGAGAGAGAGAGAGAGAGAGAGAGGGTATGGAGGAAGGGATAAGGGGAGAGAGGGAGGGATGGGGTATGGAGGAAGGGATAAGGGGAGAGAGGGGGGGATGGGGTATGGAGGAAGGGAGAAGGGGGGGAGAGAGAGAGAGAGAGAGAGAGAGAGAGAGAGAGAGAGAGAGAGAGATAGAGAGGCACCTTGTATGCGTTTGAGAGGGGGAGACAATACACACACACACACACACACACACACACACACACACACACACATATATATTACATATTACATATATTATATATAGAATATCATATTATATAATAGCGCGTATGCGGTGTTTATAGTAAAAAGAGCGCGTAAGCGTTGTTTATAGTAAAAAGAGTGCACACGTGCTGCTTACACCATAAGTACCCCATACGCACTTTTGATTGTTTAGGCTTGGAAATAGGCCTGGATGACAAAGCTACAGTTTGGAAGTTTGATTTCACTCCATTTCTCTCATTTTTGACATGTTTTATTTTATCAACTTGGTTTATCGACTTTGTCATCATTAGGTTTACACTTCATCAAGTGGGAAATTCTAAAATTGCCACCATATTTTCACCCATCTTCTGATCTTTCTAACCACATATTTTTTTTTCAATTTGTATAATAGCGCGTACGTGGTGTTTATAGTAAAAAGAGCGCGTAAGCGTTGTTTATAGTAAAAAGAGCGCACACGTGCTGCTTACACCATAAGTACCCCATACGCACTTTTGATTGTTTAGGCTTGGAAATAGGCCTGGATGACAAAGCTACGGTTTGGAAGTTTGATTTCACTCCATTTCTCTCATTTTTGACATGTTTTATTTTATCAACTTGGTTTATCGACTTTGTCATCATTAGGTTTACACTTCATCAAGTGGGAAATTCTAAAATTGCCACCATATTTTCACCCATCTTCTGAGCTTTCTAACCACATATTTTTTTTTCAATTTGAACAACAATAACATATTATTATTGAATTTCTTTTACCAGTGTCTCCATAGTTCTCATATACATAGGTGCACCATTTTTTGAATAACTTTTGATATAATTATCCAAATTTTAAAAAAATTATATATTATTGTACTACACTTGATTCTTTACAATATAAAAAAAAATTATATTTTTTTGATTTGTTTAGTGCAACTTATGCTTCGCGCATGAACAGGTACCTAATTTTCAGGATGTGCTCGATTGGAAAAATCATAAAAAAAAAATACTCAACAAAAAATTACAAAAAAATACACATCTTCTAGTGCTCACTCTTAACTATCTTTCTGCCAAAGGATTTGTCAAAATACTAAATCTAACAATGACTTTTTGATGTGCACGTCAGACACTATGTTATGTTTTTTTAAAAAAATCAGGGTCAGTTTTTCGTGCGTGAAGGATTTGACCCCCTTAATCTTATCCAATTTTGAAAAAATTTAGTAGTTTGGAGACTAGATTCAGAGTACTACGATATTTGTTTTTTGATTATCTTCATATCTTGAGTGGATGACTTTCAAATTTTGCCTCCAAGTTCAGGTTCACCTGATTTCAGAAAAAAAAAAAATTATCCACTTATACCCCCCTTTTTTACCACCATCTTTGTGCACTTACCCTTATCTCCGTCTACATTATGGGTCAGAGAAATCACCAAGGTTAGTCAAGGGAGCCACTTAGAAGAAGGTGTTGACCAACCACCACTAGAACTAATCGACAACCTTGCACCCCCAAAGGCCACCCAAAACCATGGACCCCCAAGAGGAGGCAAGGTAGAGTGACATCTAATTGAGTCCCTCCTACCATCAAAACAACAATGAGGAGCCAAGGATCTAGGAGACTGAGAGCTTTGGGTAGATAAGCTTTAGCCTCAATGTTGACTGCAAGGTGGGGAATGGTCATGGGAGGCAGAAGTGTTTGGGGGCACCCTAACAACAATACATGGGTCATTTCCCTAATGATCAAGCAGTTCGTTGAGGTAAGCCACCTTAAGGGTCACTTTGCTGGTCTAAACTTGAATCTATAACATAACATTAGACAAATAGTAACTTTAGGTTAAAGAAAGACATTTATATCAAGAGAGCAGTGAGCAAAAACTATAGAATTTCTCTCTTTCCATAAGAAAAATAGAACCTCCATAATGAAAGCATGTCAAATTTGACTATACTTGAAAGGGATGCAAGACCAATCCTCCAAAAGATCCATATTTCACAAGAAATCTCTAGGTGGAAGGGGTGAAAAAAATTATGAATCCATCTCCAAAGGTGTTGGGCACAACAACAAAACCATAAGAGATGTTTGAACGACTCTAGTTGCCCACATAATGGGTAATGAGGGTCATGGATGCCCATGTGATAGAGATGAGACCCCACAAACAAACCTTGGAAAAGAATACACTAGGCAAAGTGGTCGGGCTTGGGCTAAACAACCACAAACTGAATATTGTAATTCTGTGTTACCAGACTGACAACAATAACTACAAATGCCACTACAAATTCAAAGTAGCCATTATGGGAAGGTGTAGTAAAAGACAACGATATCCCAAACACTACTTATAATTACAAAAAAGTAGTATTGAGGGTTGATTGCCAATCCTTCCACTAAGGACTAGAAGAATGAACACCAATCTTATGAATCATATCCACTAGAAGGGTCAATATGACAATATCAAATGTCATTTGATCTCGCTAAGAAAGTGGTACTAAACACACAAATCCTCCCATGAATGAAGACTCATGGTAACTCTGGAGAACAATCTCGAGTGGTTCCAATGCTTTTCTTATGAAATCGCAAGGCTTGAACCCAAGGTAGTCTAGTTAGAGGGAGCCCTTTTTAATAAATAACCAGAGACCATCAAAGGTTGTACTAGTTGAAAGAGAAACCCTCCCTAAAATTAGATTCAGTCCAAAAAATCCAAGGCTTAATGACTTCCCAAGAATACAAGATGCTTTTGGAAACAAAGTTGCCCTCGATATGCACAAATTATTTCATAGGAAGAAGGATTTGAAAAACTATCTCCTTTTAGGTAGGCTTATGGGCCAAAAAGCCAAAATAAACACAATGCCTAAGAAGATTTTTTTGGGCCTCATTGCCAAAAATGACCCGTACAATTCATTTAACACAAAGAGCTAGCCCTTGATGCTAGAAAGGAGCCCAAGACCTCCAAATTCCTATGGGAGACAAAAAAAACTCCTAGGCCATGTGGTGGAAACCCTTGTGGTCTTCAAAAGAGGCCCAAAGAAAATCATGAAGAATTTGCTCAAGCTTCAAATAAGAAGCCTTGGAAAGAGCCCAACAAGAGGAGTAGTAATAAACATGGGTTTCAACAAGAATTTTGGAGCAAACTTGATTTTTTCTTGTAAGCAAAAGCGATTTAGTGATCCATTAGGAGAGATCTCTTCTTCTCAATTCTGGCGAGGACCACGTTCCAAAGGTTGACTGAAGAAGCCTAAAAGGCAAAGAGAATGCCCAAAATCTGGATATTTCTCCATGGTCAATACACTTTTAACCATAGCTAGGGAGCCAAGGCGATGCAGTAAGAGTGGATTGACGGTAACATTGTCTTATACCATTGAATTGTTGAGCCCGAGCCTAGGCGAAAGGTATTGAGACACTAGAGTGCTTCTTTGATATTTTGATCTTCTTCAATAAAAGTGAGAGACGAGTCATCCATAAAGTGGTTATTAACCAATCGATTTGATGGCTCAGGTAAGGAAATACCTCTAAACCTCTTAGAGGAAATAGAATTTGCCAACAAATAACCAAACCCTTTAGCAGCAAGAACATATAAAGGAGCAAGGGGGCATCCTTGCCAAATTGAACAATGAAAACCAAAAGCCTAAGACTAGTGGCCATTAATGGTGATGCAAGTTGAGGCATCAACAAAAAACATACCGATCTTTTGAATAAATATAAGACTAAACCCCAAGACGCCAAGCATAACAAGATTGAAAAGCCATTGGCATTCTTATGAAATTAAAAAGTAAATGATATAATTAAAATAAATATTCTTCTAAAATGAAAGCATATTATTTATAATTATTGACTTTAAATTATGATTAAAAAAGAGATTGAAAATTTTCTCTTTCACTTTTTATCCACATAAAACTTGTATGATACATATTTTTTAAAATGGTTTATTATTCACTATTTAATTGCTATAATTTGTGGTCTACAAATCTTCACTCACACATAAAATTAAAAAAATAAATCGAATTTTAACACCTAATTTCTAGGAAACTCTGTCCATAGATAGGGATGCGTCTATTTGGCTCCAAAACGACAATGTGGATTGATTAACATGTGTGTTAGTCGCGCGTTTTACACCGTCAATTTTGCAATAAATGACTGCGATTGACTAACACGTCGCTGTCACGCTCTACGAAAGATCTGTTTTGGAGCTAGAATAGCTTCGACCCATAGATAAATGGCATAATCATTACAACCAGAATGATAAAATGCTGTAAACGTTGAATTGCAGCATACTTTGCATGGATACCTAGGTGGCATAAGTATTAGAAAATCAGACTGATTGACTAGATGCCCATCACCCACCAGTTACTATTGAAAATCCGGCTCATGCCCCTGAAGTCTTTTAGAATTGTCTTAGGTGGTGCAAATATTTGACATTGGAAAACAAACATTCATTATTGTTTATTGAAAATCCGGCACCGTACAAGTAGTTGGCTGACAGCCGACACAGGTCCCGAGCTCCCCTCTTCTGGTAAATTCAATTCTCCATCAAGACTTTCTGATAATTTTTTAATTAGTTGATAGTTAAAAGCCACAGGCATACGGCTGGAAGTTAGAGGTCATCTTCGATCCGTGAAATGAAGTGAATTAATTTGGGTAGGTGAAATTTTACTTCTTCATTCAATGCAGCCCATGTGAAGGGAGGATTGCAGCAAATTCTTGGCATGGAGACTCGAGGAATGGGGTGCTTTTTGAAACATCAGCGAACTATCCTCATAAAGGCACACGAGCTTGGTCATAAGTAGACTTCAGATTGATCATGCCCATTGCTTTCTCTGAGCACCCACCTAGAAACGGTGGAGGTTTTATTATCATCATAACTTTTTTAAGGTTTTATGTCATTCACAAGTTCGAATTGTCAGTCAATACGAAAGCATGAGTCGACATTGATGTATTTTTGATTAAGAGTTAAGGATTGAGGGGTATTCATTTTGTCAAAATCATATAAATACCATCAAAACCTCATCCTTTATATCAAAATTGATATTTCTTTGATTAAACGTTAAGAATTGAAGAGTATCATATTATACTTCTAAGTCTGTGAACCTTAGAAAGAAAGAAAGAATGAATGAATTTTAACGTCCACAAGGCCAAGAATAGCCTATGGGACAACCTCTCCAATTTGAACCAACTTTTGAAGAGCAGATCTCTACCTATGCAAGTCAATGATGAGTGCGCCCAGCATCTCTATATGTTCCTTGCTAAATAAATTATACCATGTGTTATCAACTAAGATATTGACAAACTTATCCCTGTTGTCTTTAAGTGCTTCACACTCCAACATAAAATGTTTTTCAGTTTCCACCCTCTCGGTGTTGCAAAACAGGCAAACTCTTTCTTCCTAAGTCTCTTTTGGTCTTTTCCATCACCTAGTCTCACATCGAAGTTGGTCAGAGTTGGTTCTAAGTTGAGCAATGAGAATTTTAGCTCTCCAGGATATATTAGCCCCTATATAGACTTTTTGGAGATGATCATAAGTGGGGTTGAACTCGTTGATGTAATACTGTTTCTTTCTACGTAACCCAATACCCCATATTTTTTTGTAGAACTTATCCATAACAAATACCTTTAACTCCTTGTTGTTTGTGGGACATGCACTCAAATAGATGCTCCATTATTTCAACCATTTAATGTTTTGTTGCATCCATGACTTCTTCCTTTTGCACAATACATCATTGAAAACAACCTTAGGCCATCTATCTCCTCCTAATTGCTCGGTACTTTTTAAATAGCTAATGAGATGCACCATAGCAATTGATTCAATAGAGGCAGCTCCCATTTCACTTAACATGATATCATATGGAACTGTACTTTTAATTTTGAACTTGCTTGTGATTAAACATTTTTGAATTCTTTCTATTTGCTTCCATTGAGAGACCGAGGTACTACTGGCCCAAATTTCACATCCATAAAGAACAACCTGTAACACCAAAAGCCCAAAAAGAGTTTGATGGTGCTCCAGTCCCATAGCTCTGCCTCCATACACTTATTTTGAAGAGCATACAATGTTTTACAACCTCCTAAAGTTCTTTTCCGCCTGCAACCCTCCCAACTAAGATTTTTATTAAAATCAATCCCAAGGTATTTGTAATCTGTAACTTCTTCAAGAGTGTTGCCTTCAAAGTAAAAATTAATGTTGCTTTTGTTTCCTTTTATTTGAAAAAACCATGAATTTCATCTTGTCGATGTTAACTTGCATTCCCACCGTATTACAAAAGTGCTCAAGGGCAAATAAATGCTCTTGCAACCCAAGGGCAATGACAACCAAAATGAGGTCATCTGCATAAAGAAGTAGCCTTATAACAAATTCACCCAGTTGAATACCTTCGCCATTTTGCATTTTTAACCATTCTTCAAGCTTGTCAATGAATAAAACAAAGAAAGTAGGAGAAATAGGACACCCTTTTTTTACCCCAATATCACTTCTAAAACTGTTTGAAATGCCATTTGAAGTTTTGATTTTCACTTTAACCTCTTCATAAAGCCTATGAACAACAGCTCTAAGATAAACCGAAATACCAAGTTCTTCCATCCTATTCCAAATCTTATCTCTAGGGACGGTGTCAAAAGCCTTCTTGAAATCAACAAAGCAACAAAAGACTTCTTCCTTCTTCTCCCAAGCTTTTTCAATGATGTGTCTCAAAGTAATACCATGGTCAACTGTGGAATGCTTAGGTCTGAAACTAGATTGACCCTTTGCACATTTATGATTTTCTTTCGCCCATTTTCTGATTCTATTTTCTATCATGCTACCAAAGAGTTTAGCAAACAAAAGATTGATCATTATGGTCCTATAGTTGGAAGGGTTATTAACATCGTCGTTATTGAATATTTTTGTAATATGAGGAGCAAGGGCATACATGCCCCACTTGAGATATTCTTCTTGAAGCTCATCTAAATCTTTAACTTTACCAACACTCAACTTCTCAATACCCAATTCAATCTCTTGCATAATGAAAAGCTTTATGGAAATGTTGACCAAGGGCGAGGATGCCACCTCCATATCATGCTCATAAAGAAGCCTTGCACAATCAAATCATTGTGTAGACGTGACATTATTTTCAATATGCTTCTTTCTTGGTTGAAGTTCTTTCCAAAAAAGTGTGGGATTATTTTTGCCAAGAAAAATTAGCTCCTCTCTCTTTGTGATCATAAAATCAGCTTTCTTTTTCTTTAAAATCTACTTGTAAACTTTGATGTCTGTCTCTTTTTTATTTGACTCTCTTAAACTCCTTCTAGCCATTTTGCATTCCTCATCAAACCATGCATTCACCAAGAAACAATTTGTCTCAGATTTTTTGTTTTTTGTTCTTTTGCACTTTGAGAGAGCCACATGTATTAGATTAGTTAACATATAACTGTTAAGACCATGACAAGTAGTTTTCTCCACCTTAAGAAGCTTTTCCAAAGAAGACTTGAAGATCCTAGCATTTCTTGTGTCAAAAGAACTTTGCTCTTTGAATGCTGTTGCTGAGATGGTTGAATTTTCTCCTCATATTGCTTTGTTTTTGCCCATGCAAGACTTAAATAAATTGGCCTATGATATGATTTGAGATCCCAAAAATGCTCACCAATCATTAATTCCTCAATTTTATGTTGTGTAGTCAACCACACTTGTCCCATTGTAAGTGTTGCAAGTGAAATTTATAGATTTTGGCCATCTAATCATACCATTACAAATAATTAAGTCAAAGGCCCCACAAAGAGTGAGAAACTCTTCCCCAAACTAATTGCATCCTTTGGTGTCTTCTGACACTCTTTCCCATTGATTTTTTTCCTCTTTTGTGAGCCAAATGAGATTATGATCACCTTTACAACTAAGAATGCTAGCTTGTTCACTTGCAGTTCTAGCATTGAAGTCCCCAACAAGAAGGAGCTCACCTTGTTGGGAGAACGTATCAATGCCCTTTTTCAAGGCTGCAAAGGGGTCTTTGCAGTCTAGACCATATTTTGTGTAGAATTTGGAGACTTGCGAAGCAAAATAATATGTTGCAATCCTAATAATATTGCGATTTTATGTGATCTTGAACCCTAAAAACTGTTGATATGTGGCGACTGATCAGCAAAGTACTATACACTCAGCACGTATCCTCGCGCAGGCTGGGCCTCGGGAAAGCAAACGAAGCCCGCTGCGGGGGTTTGGGGGCGGTAGCCCCCGAGAATTTTTTTTTTTTGCCATTTTTGTTGATGAAAACCGACATTGTAATAAAACCCTAAAAAGGCCGACTTTGTTTGTTGCCCTAAAAACGCATGTTATAAGCGGCTGGGTGCTTAAGGCATTGTAAGGTTGATGTACTATTTTTGCTGGATAATAAAAAAGATTGGACGACTCTGTATGGTGGACGTAATCCATTCTGGGCGAACCACGTTAAATCTCTGTGTTATCTGAGTCATGTTTTATTTCTTTATCTTTTATATTTAAATATGCATATAATTGTTAGTTCATATTTGCTTCAGATCTGCTTGAAACCCTAACAAAAATTGCTTATTGAAATCCTCTTTTTCCAGCTGAATGAGACACCCTTCTTTTTCTTTCACTAACACCATTATGCCGCCATGACCTTTACCATTACTTGTTGCTTTGTTCCACATTGCCATTTTTAAATACCCTTCAAACGTGGGAGTCTTGCATCCTTCATGCTCATGAGTCTCTAAAAGACAAATGATGTCTCTACCTTCCGCAATAGGCCCTAATCCAAGTCCCCGTCTCCAAGGATAGCCTCTACAGTTCGAGCAGACTAAACTTAGAGAAGCCTGGTTAAAACTTGAGTGCTATTTGTCATGGAAAGCAAGAGTCAGCGTTGAGTCTTCATTTCTATGTGATCTTATGGGCCTTGTTTCATTGTAACCAACTATATTTGTTGTTGTTGTTTTGTTGCTTGCTTGCTGCCCTGTCCTATTATGGGGATCGAAGTAGGCAATAACTGCTTTGCCCTTGAATAACCATGCTCTTTTCCCTTCATCTCTAGCTACTCTAACTTTTGTCAATTTAGCCCTTCTCTCTTCTAGCTGCCTCATAGTTAAATCTTCATCCAAGAAAAAACGGGAACCCCTCAAGAGTTGTTTTTTATTTAACAAGTTTTGCTTGTCACAGACACTTGGCAAGATAACTTTTATAGGCCTAATTTTCCCATCGCACAATTTGCCAACCCTCCATCCTTTGAGGATTTGACCTTGCCAAAGTAGCATATCTCTTAGAAAGTCTCTTGTAAGGTCGAGAGTGTGCTCATTTCTCCCGTATTCCCTCACTCCTTTGATAATTACATTTGTTGCTCTACTTTGTCTTTCTTTGAGCTCATTAACTCATGTTTCATCAACTCGATAATAATTTTCCCTCTCTATGTTTGTATTTTTGGTTGGTGTTGGCCCAAGTTTTGGTAACTTTTGAGAAACTACTTTTACCTTCTATGTTATCTGCCTTCTTATGCAAGCATGCTTGACCCGGTGTTTCATCCACCTCAACCTGAGATGCTTTGGCATTGAAACCATCTCTGTAAGTTGCTGCTGAAGCTTTCAAAATTTGCCACTCATCTTTCACACTTTGCCAACCATTCCTCATGTTTTGCCATTCAGACTTCCCAACAACAAGCACATCTTGTAATATTGACACTCGCTCTTTTAAAACTCTATTGTTGTCTGCTAGAGATTTACAGGCTGCTGTCAACACCTGTATCTTAGCCTCTTTTTCTTGCTCTTTGGCCTCTAAAGCCTTCAATCTCCTTTTGGTATTCATCAGTTCTTGCACATATAGGTTGGATGACAAGTGAGAGGAGTGGAATTAGGGCTATAGATGACAAAATCCTCAGAATCTTTGTTGCCATTGGATATGTCGTTGCCTCCCCCAAGCCAAGGAGATTTCTTGGCATAACCTTTGCCATTGAGGTTCTGCTTATTAACTTTGTGGTAATGTTTCTCCACTCATGTGTGCACTTTAATCGAGCGAATCTACGCTTCAGAATGCCCCTAAATCGTTTGGCATTAACCCAGATCCATTTTCTAGTTTTTGCCATTGATGCAATTTTCACTTGTCCCAAATGGTTTGTTTCAAAAGGCTCAGGAAGTATAAGACTATTTTTCAAGTTTGCGGTTGTTTGAATTTTCATTGCCAAAAAAAGGATAGAAAAAAAGAAATGAAAATGACAACCCAAAAAGACAGAGAACGGTCTACCTGTCATGCAGTCCAAAATGGGACCCAGAACAAAGCTACCAATGCCCCATGAAGGTCCAACACAAAAGCGTCCCTTAATTTTGCAAACCCCTGTTCTGGACCCACCAAACCAACATAACTAACAAAAAAAGACCCTTGTTTGTCACCCCAAAATCCCACTATGCCATTGCTTGGAATAGATGAAAATGCAAGTGCTTGTCTGCTCGCGCACAAACCGAGCATAAACCTTGCCTGCCTTCTCAAACCGTGCCCAAACCCTGCTTAGACGCTGTGCCCAAATGCCTGCTCAAACACCATGCCTGCTCAACCGTGCCTCAATCAATGAACATACCATCACCCTTATCAATTATACTCAACCAGTTAAACTACAACAGTTGTGGGAGGCATGACATATCATGCTTCGATTACATCAAAAGTTTTCTATTTAGGTCTTTTTTGACTGTCATCTTATTGTAACATTTTTGCATTTATTCAATATTAAAAAAAAAAGGTATTCAATTCACGCTCTTAAAGTTGTGAGAGGCATGACATAAACTTTATTTCTTATATCATACTTCCAAGTGTTTGAATTCTGGTGGATAGCATAATCAATTAGCAAACCATTGCTCTCACCAATTATACTTAACCAATTAAACTACCAACAACCTTTTGATCGTATCAAAGCTTTTCAGTCAAAGCTTTTCAGTTTACAACTTTAGAAACACTGAGGCCTACCTAATTAATTATTTGAAAGCTTGATAATTGTTGTGTTTCTCAATTCAACTGTATGAACTTTTATTAACTTTTATGTAAAAACTTTTCTATGGTTAGTGCAGCATTTTAACATAACTGCATTCAAGGTATTCTGAGGTATATATGTACCATCTGCAGTAGCTCTGATAGAGTTTGTTTTCTAGAGTTAAGCAAATAACTATGCATAAAACTTTTCTATGTTTACTGCAGCATTTTAACATAACTGCATTCAAGGTATTCCCATGTATATATGTACCATCTGCTGTAGCTCTAATAGAGTTTGTTTTAAGAAGTTAAGCAAATAACTATGTGGGTTCCCCTCCATTATAATCTTACCGAAAAGTAGATCACTGTCTTGATCAATGTATTTATATCTCTTGCAGTACAAATACTGCTTGACGTCCAGAGGCTTTTGTGAGTGAAAACCAAGTAGGGAAGTAACTTGGAAGCAGTGTTGTATGTTCTGTTCAGCAGTACTTTTTCTTAGTTAATCATGGATGCTACTGGAATAGCAGCGAGTGGGAAGAAGGCTGGGTTGACTGTGCTTGAAAAGACTTGCGTACTGCCTAGTAGGCCATCTGAGCGGAAGTACTGTGATCTCATAACATTTGATCTTCCTTATGTTACTTTTCACTATAACCAGAAGGTTATCATCTATCCTTCACCAAGCAAAGGATTTGCTTCCATGGTGGAAGCTCTGAAGAAAAGCCTCTCAGAAGCTCTGGCCTATTTCTACCCTCTTGCTGGGAGACTGTGTATGGAAGATGGGATTCTTATGGTTGACTGTAATGATGCGGGAGTGGACTTCATACAAGCTTCATGGAATGCTGTGGCAGTTGGGGATCTGGTAGGGCCAGACTCCACTCCTTTGATGGAGGACATTGTTCCTTTCAATGATACCCTTAACCTAAATGGGTTTTTCCTTCCTATGGTTGCAGTTCAGGTGAGATTCCTTGAAATGTTTGTGACTAGGAACTATTAGGAAAAAAATTGGAATTTTATAAAACAAAATAGAATTAGAATGATTTTGATGTGGGATCAGCATTTGGGTTCTACCATTGTTTGTTTGGTTAACATGCATTAGAATGGAATTTTCAAGTTTTGACATCTTGGAACATCTGTAGATACTGAAATTTTGAAGCATTAGTAAGGAATTTTCAAGTTTCGACACTTGGATCATCTCTAGTTATTGAAATTCTGAAGTCTAATAGTAAAGGTGTTGTGTCGTTTGTTTGAGAGGATTTACTATTTGTTTTTTTGGTCTTAAATTTCACCTATCTTGGGTTCTCCTAATTACAATATTCTAAATCTAACCTTATTGAAATCCTGCGAACTGCATTATCTAAAATGAAAAAATGCTCTGATGGGTATTGGAACAGATTTTGATTTTTATGCTTGTCAAAGCTAGTATGTTGGATTTTAGTTTTTTAAAGATAAATTTGGGTTTTCTAGGGTGACTTGTTGACTTGTTTCTATTTAGCTAGGTAAAATTTACCTTCTCTACTCTATTTTTCACATTTCTGATGACGGGACTTGGAATTCAATCTGAAACGTGCAGGGTAAAAACCCATACTTTCAAATTCACAAAAAACTTGTTCCATATAAATTTTATCTTACCAGCCTCTGTTTTCTTGGCCAGGTTGATTTTCTGATTACTATGTAGGGCTATCTGTAATATCTATGTTATTTTCATGGGCGATAAGAAGGTAGTTTTGGTCTGTATTAGATATTGAAGGGTTATTTTCTGATGACAGATCATAGAATTTGATCGAAAATGTCGAGGGTAAAATTCTATACAATCAAATTAAGAAATAATTCATGCCAAGACAGATATCTTACCAGCCTCTGGTTTTCTGACCAGGTTGATTTCGTGACTACTCTTTAGGGCTATTTGTAATATCTACGTTATATCCATGCCTGATAAGAGGGTAGTTTTATACTGCATTAGATAGAGAATAGCTCGTTTTTCTTCTTCTTTGATATATATCAGTAAAACTTCTTAGATCCTGAAGACCGTTTCAGACAGTACAAAAGATTTCAAGTCTCTTGTTGTGTAGCTATACCTTGTTTACTTGCTAACTTCTATTGGTGATGGATTTTAATTATACCCGGCTGTTAAATCAGGTAACAAAACTCAAAGATGGAGTTGCACTAGGAATTGCCTTCAATCATTTGATACTGGATGGGTGCTCCACCTGGCATTTTATGAGCTCCTGGGCTGAGATCTGCAGGGGCTCCAAGACAATAACCCTGCCTCCTACACATGACCGTGCTTTGATTAGAGATTCCAAGGTCAACCTGAATATTACTCCTCCAAGCAGAGACTCTGCAATGAATGGCACCCATATGGACAAACCCCAACTGAGAGGAAAGATATTCCATTTCAGCAAGGAAATGATGAATACTATCAAAAGTAGGGCTAACAAGAATAAAGAAGGCAAACCCTTTTCTTCCTTTCAGTCTCTGGGAGCCCATATTTGGAAGGCAGTCACAAAGGCCAGAAAATTGGCCCCAGAGGAGATAACAGTATTCACTCTCTTCATAGACTGCAGGAAGAGGCTTGAGCCTCCTGTGCCAGAAGGCTACTTTGGTAATGTTATTCAAGGCATTTATGGTGCAACTGCTGTGGCTTACCTCCTCTCTAATGATCTGTCATTTGCAGCAAATATGCTACAGCAGGTGATTGACTCCCATGGAGCCAAGGCCATCGCTGAGAAGAATGAAGAATGGGAGAAGAATCCCAAGCTTTATGGGTTCAGTGATGCAGGAATGAACTGCATTACAGTTGGTAGTTCCCCTAGATTTCAAGTTTATGAGAATGATTTTGGATGGGGTAAGCCACTGAAAGTCAGAGGTGGGTGCAATAATAAGTTTGATGGCATGGTTTATCTTTATCCTGGTAAGGATGAACAAGCCAGTGTGGATGTGGATATTTCTCTACTGCCAGAGACCATGGAAATGCTGGAGTCTGATGCTGAATTTCGTTTGGCAAAGTGAACAAGAATTTTAGTTTCGTGTTTTAAATACTACATCTTGAAGCCAAGAATGGAAAATAAATTGCTTTAGTTCTGATCCATAGCTTTGAACTCCAAGTATCTTAGGGAATATAGTGTTTATGTCCTAATTGTTGTTTCTGCTTAGTTAAATAAAGCGTGCTAGTTTTCCTGCCCCCTTCCAAAGCTAGTTTTGCATGGCAATGGACAAATGTATGCAGTGTTTACAGTTATATCAAATAATTCGGGTATTAGTCTATAATGTGGTTCTTTCAGTTTATTTTCTGGGTTTTTCAGTGCAATTCAGGGTGGTCAGAGATTTTAAGGTTGTTTTTGAGAATATCAGAAATTATTTCAATTATAATATAAATTTTTAAAGTTTTTTAAAATAGATTTTTGTTCTCAATTATAAAAATTGTTATGAATAGTTATGGTAGAATAAATTATTTGAATGAAGATTTTTTTTAATAAAAATTGTAAAGTAAGTTTGGTGGATTTCATTCACAAATATTCATAGAGAGTTGGGTAGAGAAGCTACCAGTTTAAATATAGGGTTGGATGATGAAAAACTTAAATTATTGGCATACTGATCACAACAAATTGATGATTTGAGTTTAGACTAATCCCATGGTAAAATATTTTAATATTCATACTTTAGATTTTGTTATGAATAGAATGGAAGAATGATATATATATAGCTATGAATAGAGTGGAAGAATAAGTTTTTCAAGGAAGATAATTTTTTAAAGAAATTAAAAAAATAGAGTAGGTGGAATTCATTGACAAATATTAATAATAGAGTTGGACATGGGAGCTACACCTTTAATAAGATGTTGGAGGATGAAAAACTTAAATTAGTGATATATTGATTAACAAAATAGATGATTTAAATTTGAACTACCCACCGCCTTAAAATTTATGTACTTCCATTGTACAATAATCTCTGTTCTGAAATACCCACGTAAACTACAGCTTATATCAAATCATTAAACAGGATATATGTTTAACAGCTATTAGACTGAATCATAATACATTTCAACCTATCTTCAATTGGTAGTTTGCAATGTAATATCTTCGAGGCCAATAACTGAACATTTGAATTGATTTTTGTTACCAGAACTTGTCGCTAAACTTGCACTTCCATTTAATGTTTGAAGCTAGACTTTAAAGACAAATCAAGAAGCAACTGCGTGTATATTTTCTTATTTTTAATAATTTATTATTTATAATAAAAAATAACTATGAAGAATTCAGAAGAAAATGATATACAAGAAAATTAGCTATCCATAATTTGTAGTCTTTTCCAAAAAAAGAAGTGCTAGAATTTCGCATTCACAACTTAAGGAGAGCTGAAGACTCCTAACAGTAGCATAGGTCAATGATTTGATTGAAGCTTTTCATGATGTGTGAGCTCTGTCATTAAATTTAATCAAGTGAGTGGGGCACTCAATGGATGACAGGAATTTTTTAGGTAGGGATTGGGGCATTAAAACAATTTAATGCATTGATGTGATCAGATATTAAGTTTTTCATCAAATTTGCTTTAAATACAATTGGTTGGGTAGGAAGCATTGAATATTTGAATGGAGGTCCACATGGATGTTCTCCTGTACCTACGAACACCAGTTGTTTCACGTAATGAGCTAATTAATGGGGGAACAATGACTAATGATTTTTTTTTAATAAATATTGAATAATGAAGATGACTGATGTTTTATGGAATTTTCTGAACAATGACTAGGGGATAGGGATCTATAATGTGAATGTTAATTTTGCATTTTAAAAAATTTATGTTAATTTCAAACCATTTTTAATTTTATATCGTAATTTATTTCTTTTGAGATTGAGAGAGTTATAGGAGTGTGATCTCAAATGTTGATGCATACAAAATATTGCAATGTAGAAATCTAATCATTCTTATTAGCAATTTACTTGTCAAGCCCCCTACTTAAAAAATTGTTTAAGTCCACATGGTAAAAGGTGATGCAACATCACATGCTTTTCTATTGTGACAGTGTCCAAAATGCCCCCCACAAAAAGTAAGACCAAAATGCGCCCCCCAAAAAGTAAGACCAATAGGTACGCACTAAGTCATGTCTAGTGCTGCATTGAAGTGACATCACAAAATTGGTTGCTTTTTTAGAGGAATCTTTTTGAGGATATGTATCGACATGATACTTTTACTGCACCATTATGGAACTCATTTTGTCCACCTACCATAACATGTATTGGAAGGCATTGGATAGTCGGACAGGTTGACAACTACGGATGGAGAGGGCATGGGGAACACATGGGCATGATCATGTTAAGAAAGTGCTTGCATCAAAACACGAACTCTGTATTTGATTTGATTATTAGGTTTTCTCAAAAATCTTTGTTTTTTGGGGCTTGGTTTTTTATTATGTGGTTGTTCTTTTCAGTGAGTTAAATTAATGAATTGTTACTTGGGTTAAATTAGTGAATTGTTATGAAAAGATAAATTGTGTCTACATAATTTTTTTTTTCATTTTAGAGATTTTTTTATTAGTTTAATATTAATATGTTTGGTATATATATTAATAATTATAAATTATTATAAATAATTAAATTTGATCATATAATTATTTTTTTTCAATAAAAGTGGATTATTACACTAAACTTTTTTATTAATATTTTTTTATTTTTTACATAGGATTCAAAGAGCATACTAGAGGAAAGAACCCTGGGAAGAAAACCTCCGGTCACAGCTCATAAAATAAACCTATAATTTGATCATATAATTGATATTTATATATTAAATTTTATTGTTGTCATAATTTTAATGTAATTGTTTGTATAATTTATTATTTATTATTATTATTTTTTCATTGTGAAGATTGGAGTTCACGATGTGTAGGCCTCCACAACATGGTTATTTTTTTTGTTGTAAAATATTATAATATATATAAAATAATATATAATGTTATAATAAAATTATATATTATATACTATATAATATAATATACTCATGTAGAATTGAAATAATGGAGGAGAGGAGAGCACGAAGGAGGATGATGGGGCAACACTATTCCAGAACTAGTTAATAAGGATCCTCATCCACCATCAATAAATTATGTAATTGAAGAAGATGTCGAGGCTGAAATTGCTTCTCAGGATTTGGAGGAGGATGGTGAAGATGAGTTGGATGTCATCGAGGAAAGATTCATCTCCCAATCAACTGCTAAGTGATTGGGCACAATGAATCTTGACAGGAAACATAAAGGGGTAAGTGCACAAAGATGGTGGTAAAAAAAGTGGACACACCAAAAAAAACAACATGAAAAACACCAAAACGCGCACGGTGTATTTTAAAGAACCCTATATGCGTTTAGGCTCATTTTACCAAGCCTAACCAAAGCTAAACTGCATGCACGGTTTAAAACATACTAACCGCGTATGTGGTTTAAAGAATACTAACCGTGTACGCAGTTTAAAGCATACTAATCGCATACACGGTTTAAAAACTAAAACCGTGTACGCGGTTCTGTCTGTCAATAAAATGCAATTCACTTAGCATTCCGTTAGTTTTTTCAATAGGATATATACATAAAATATAATATTTCTTATACTTTAATTTATATTTTATGTATATATTGTCAGGATGTTTGAGAGTGGTTCCAGATCTCTAAGAGTTATAATGCAGATACTAGTTTTTTGAGTATTCTTATAAATTTCAGACTTAGTCAAATTTCAATAATCAGCATGCTCATATCAGCATTATGTCTCTCATCTCTTCCCTACATTCCCCTCTCTCTTCCTTAACCCCTACCTTTTTGTCTCTTAGGCATCTCCCTCTCTACTTTCTTCCCTCTCTCGAGTATCTCTCCATCTCTTTCTCATCTCCCTCACCCCCTTTCTCTCTTTCATATATCCCTCTCTTTCTCTCCCTCTCTCAAATATCTCTATCTCTCACTCTCTCCCCCTCTCTTAAGTGTCTCTCTCTCTCATTCTCTCCCTCTCCCTCCCCCTCCCTCATATGGAGTCATAAGGGGTCATAAGATACCATATGACCCCTTAGCACACCATACGACCCATAATGACACCAAATGGTATCCTAAGGGGTCATAAAACACTATATGACCTCTTAGAACACCATACGACCGATAATGACACCATATGGAGTCCTAAGGGGTCAAATAGTGTCCTAAGAGGTTGTAGGAGACCATATGAACCCTTAGGACACCATATGACCCCCAATGACACCATATGGTGTCCTAAGTGGTCATAAGGTGTCCTAGGGGTCATACGACACCATAAGACACATAACAATACCATATGGTGTCCAATGGGTCGTTGGACACCATATGACCCTTAGAACACAATACGGCCCCTAACAACATCTAAGGGGTCATAGGACACTATATGATCCCTTAGAATACCATAGGACCTATAATGATGTCAAATAGTGTCCTAAGGGGTCATAGAACACCATATGATCCTTTTGGGCACCATATGGTGGTGTTATGGGTCGTATGGTATCTTGAGGGGTCATATGGCATCCTATGACCCCTTAGGACACCATAAGATGTTGTTATGGGTCGTATGGTGTCTTAAGGGGTCATATGGTGTCCTAAGGAGTCATAGGACACCATATGACCTCTTAGGAAACGATATGACATCTAATGACACCTAAGGGATCATATGGTGTCCTAGGAGGTCATAGAATACCATATGACCCTTTAGGATACCATACGACCCATAATGACACCATATGGAGTCCTAAGGGATCATATGGTGTCCTAAGGGATCATAGAACACCATATGACCCATAACGACACGTAAGAGGTCATATGGAATCCTAAGGGGTTATAAGACACCATATGACCCCTTAGCACATCATACAACCCATAATGACACCAAATGGTGTTGTAAGGGGTCATAAAACACTATATGACCTCTTAGGACACCATACGACCGATAACGACACCATATGGAGTCCTAAGGGGTCGTAGGAGACCATATGACCCCTTAGGACACCATATGACCCCTAATGACACCATATGGTGTCCTAAGTGGTCATAAGGTGTCTTAGGGGTCATACGACAACATAAGACACATAACGATACCATATGGTGTCTTAATGGCTCATAGGACACCATATGACCCTTAGAACACAATACCATCCCTAACAACATCTAAGGGGTCATATGGTATCCTAAGGAGTCATATGACACTATATGATCCATTAGAACACCATAAGACCTATAATGATGCCAAATAGCATCCTAAGGGGTCATAGAACACCATATGACCCTTTAGGGTACCATATGGTGTTGTTATGGGTCATATGGTATCTTGAGGGGTCATATGGCATCCTATGACCCCTTAGGACACCATATGATGTCGTTATGGGTCGTATGGTGTCTTAAGGGGTCATATGGTGTCCTAAGGGGTCATAGGACACCATATGACCTCTTAGGAAACAATATGACCTCTAATGACACCTAAGGGATCATATGGTGTCCTAGGAGGTCATAAAATGCCATATGACCCTTTAGGACACCATACGACCCATAATGACACCATATGGAGTCCTAAGGGATCATATGGTGTCCTAAGGGATCATAGAACACCATATGACCCATAACGACATGTAAGAGGTCATATGGAGTCCTAAGGGGTTATAAGACACCATATGACCCCTTAGCACAACATACAACCCATAATGACACCAAACGGTGTCCTAAGGGGTCATAAAACACTATATGACCTCTTAGGACACCATACGGCCCATAATGACACCATATGGAGTCCTAAGGGGTCAAATAGTGTCCCAAGGGGTCATAGGAGACCATATGACCCCTTAGGACACCATATGACCCATAATGACACCATATGGTGTCCTAAGTGGTCATAAGGTATCCTAGGGGTCATACGACAACATAAGACACATAACGATACAATATGGTGTCGTAATGGCTCATAGGACACCATATGACCCTTAGAACACAATAGCATCCCTAACAACATCTAAGGGGTCATATGACACTATATGATCCATTAGAACACCGTAGGACCTATAATGATGCCAAATAGTATCCTAAGAGGTCATAGAACACCATATGACCCTTTAGGGTACCATATGGTGTTGTTATGGGTCGTATTGTATCTTGAGGGGTCATATGGCATCCTATGACCCCTTAGGACACCATATGATGTCGTTATGGGTCGTATGGTGTCTTAAGGGGTCATATGGTGTCCTAAGGGGTCATGGGACACCATATGACCTCTTAGGAAACAATATGACCTGTAATGATACCTAAAGGATCATATGGTGTCTTAAGAGGTCATAGAATACCATATGACCCTTTAGGACACCATACGACCCATAACGACACCATATGGAGTCCTAAGGGATCATATGGTGTCTTAAGGGATCATAGAACACCATATGATCCGTTAGGACACCATATGACCCATAACGACACGCAAGAGGTCATATGGAGTCCTAAGGGGTCATAAGGGGTCATAAGACACCATATGACCCCTTAACACAACATACAACCCATAATGACACCAAATGGTGTCCTAAGGGGTCATAAAACACTATATGACCTCTTAGGACACCATACAACCCATAATGACACCATATGGAGTCCTAAGGGGTCAAATAGTGTCCTAAGGGGTCGTAGGAGACCATATGACCCGTTAGGACACCATATGACCCCTAATGACACCATATGGTGTCCTAAGTGGTCATAAGGTGTCCTAGGGGTCATACGACAACATAAGACACATAACGATACCATATGGTGTCCTAATGGCTCATAGGACACCATATAACCCTTAGAACATGATACCATCCCTAACAACATCTAAGGGGTCATACTGTATCCTAAGGGGTCATATGACACTATATGATCCATTAGAACACCATAGGACCTATAATGATGCCAAATAGTATCCTAAGAGGTCATAGAACACCATATGACCCTTTAGGGTACCATATGGTGTTGTTATGGGTCTTATGGTATCTTGAGGGGTCATATGGCATCCTATGACCCCTTAGGACACCATATGATATCGTTATGGGTCGTATGGTGTCTTAAGGGGTCATATGGTGTCCTAAGGGGTCATAGGACACCATATGACCTCTTAGGAAACAATATGACCTCTAATGACACCTAAGGGATCATATGGTGCCGTAAGAGGTCATAGAATACCATATGACCCTTTAGGACACCATACGACCCATAGACACCATATGGAGTCGTAAGGGATCATATGGTGTCCTAAGGGATCATAGAGCACTATATGACCCGTTAGGACACCATATGACCCATAACGACATGTAAGAGGTCATATGGAGTCCTAAGGGGTCATAAGACACCATATGACCCCTTAGCACATCATACAACCCATAATGACACCAAATGGTGTCCTAAGGGGTCATAAAACACTATATGACCTCTTAGGACACCATATGACCCATAATGACACCATATGGAGTCCTAAGGGGTCAAATAGTGTCCTAAGGGGTCATAGGAGACCATATGACCCCTTAGGAGACCATATGACCCCTTAGGAGACCATATGACCCCTAATGACACAATATGGTGTCCTAAGTGGTCATAAGGTGTCCTAGGGGTCATACAACAACATAAGACACATAACGATACCATATGGTGTCCTAATGTGTCATAGGACACCATATGACCCTAAGAACACAATATGACCCCTAACAACATCTAAGGGGTCATATGGTATCCTAAGGGGTCATAGGACACTATATGATCCCTTAGCACACCATAGGACCTATAATGATGCCAAATAGTGTCCTAAGGGGTCATAAAACACCAAATGACCCTTTAGGACACCATATGGTGTTGTTATGGGTTGTATGGTATCCTGAGGGTTCATATGGCATCCTATGACCCCTTAGGACACCATATGGCGTCGTTTGGTGTGTTAAGGGGTCATAGGACACCATATTGCCTCTAATGACATGTATGGGATCATATGGTATCCCAAGGGGTCATAGAATACCATATGACCCTTTAGGACACCATATGACCCATAACGACACCATATGGAGTCCTAAGGGTTCATATGGTGTCCTAAGGGATCATAGAACACCATATGACCCATAACGACACCTAAGGGGTCATAATACACATATGACCGCTTAGTACACCATACGACCCATAAATATTATCCAACCAATACATCTACATGATCCAAAGAAACCAATACGTTCATTTTCTTCAAATTTTCTACTTTATATCCTATCTTCTTTTAAAGAAAAGAAAACCGACCACCTTGTCAATCTTCTTATCACCTTGTATATATGCAAATAAAAAGAAGATATATTGGAGGGAGAGGAAGAGAGAGGGGATGGAGGAAGGGAGAAAGAGAGAGAGAGAGAGAGAGAGAGAGAGAGAGAGAGAGAGAGAGAGAGAGAGAGAGAGACCTTGTATGCTTGAGAGGGGGAGGGAGGGAGACTATACACATACATACACACATATGTGTGTATATATATCTAATATATTATACACACACACACACACACACACACACACACACACACACACACACACACACACACACACACACACACACACATATATATAATAGCATATTATACACACTCCCAAAATTTAAACAAACTTAGCACGTATGTGCTTTTTATAGTAAAAATAGCACATATGCGCTTTTTATAGTAAAAATAGCGTGTACACGCTTTTTATAGTAAATAAAATGCGTACTTGTTTTTTATAGTAAAAATAGCGCGTACGCGCTTTTTATAGTTAAGATAGAACGTACGCGCTTCTTACACCATAAGTACCTCATATGCGCTTTTTATACCATATGTACCCCTTACGCGCTTTTGTTTGTTTAGGCTTGGAAATAGGCCTGGATGACAAAGCTACGGTTTGGAAGTTTGATTTCCCTCCATTTCCCTCCTTTTTGATGTGTTTTATTTTATCAACTTGGTTTCTTGACTTTGTCATCATCAGGTTTACACATCATCAAGTGGGTATTTCTAAAATTTCCACCATATTTTCACCCATCTTCTGAGCTTTCTAACCATATAATTTTTGTAAAATTTGAACAACAATAACATATTATTATTGAATTTCTTTTACCAGTGTCTCCATAGTTCTCACAGACATACGTGCACCATTTTTTTAATAACTTTTGATATAATTATCCAAATTTTTAAAAAATTATATATTATTGTAGTGAACTTGATTCTTTACAATTTAAAAAAAAATTGCATTTTCGATTTTTTTAGTGCAACTTATGCTTCGCGCACGAACAGGTACCTAATTTTCAGGATGTGCTCGATCAAAAAAATCATAAAAAACAAAATACTCAACAAAAAATTACAAAAAAATACACATCTTCTAGTGTTCACTCTTAACTATCTTTCTACCAAAGGATTTGTCAAAATACTAAATCTAAATATGAATTTTTTGATGTGCACGTTAGACACTATGTTATGTTTTTATGAAAAAATCAGGGTCTGTTTTTTGTGCATGAAGGATTTGACCCCCTTAATCTTATCCAATTTTGAAAAAGTTTAGTAGTTTAGAAACTAGATTTAGAGTACTGCAATATTTGTTCTTTGATTATCTTTATATCTTGAGTGGATGACTTTCAAATTTTGCCTCCAAGTTCAGGTTCACTTGATTTTAGAGAAAAAGTGTCCACTTATACCCCCCTTTTTGACCACCATCTTTATGCACTTACCCAAATGTAAGGGTAAAAAATCGTTGAAAGAGCAAACGACAATTGTCAAAAATTTCGCAAGCATTATTTTTTTTTGAAAAGTACCAAGGGAGGGAGCCCCTCCCTTGGAAAACAATGAAGTTCCTAACATGGAATGTCAGGGGCCTTGAGGCCCCTGACAAGAGACACTTAGTCAAGCATCAACTACAACTATTAGTATGTGATTTGATCTTCATCCAAAAATCCAAATTGTCGGTTGAAGATGGCAACGAGTTTCTTGTGTACTGCAAATGGTGGAAAGGTGCTTTTAGACAGCCAGATGGTGCCTCTGGAGGGTTAGGTATTTTGTGGAAGCATAAGGAGTTGTCGGTCAATGTGGTGGAATCCAATCCACACTAGATTGCTGCCTCAATCTACAGTTTATCTCTCAACAGAACTTACATGGCAATAAATATGTATGGTCCTATCAAGACATGTGATAAAGAAGCCACATGGATGGACATTTTAAATTTCATCAGTAGTAGAAGCAAGGATCTTTTCATCAATGGTGGGGATTTTAATGCTACCATGAGCTCGAAGGAGAAGTTGGGTGGAAATTGTAAATTGAGACAGGTTATGATTGATTTCTCTAATTTTGTACGCAACTCAAGATTAATTGATGTTCAAGCCTCTAATGGTATATTCATTTGGAACAATAGGAGGAGAGATTTCCTAAATATTGCTGTTTAGATAGGTTTTTTATTTCAACTGATTGGATGGATAATGTATGTATGGTGGGAGCTCGAATTGTCCCAGTTTCTATCTCTGACCACTTCCCGGTTGAGCTCAAAATTCATGAAGATAAGGGCAACATCAAGACTTGTTTTAAGTTTGAAAATATGTGGTGGCGGGACAACAAGTTAGTTAATCTACTTGAAGTCTGGTGGAAGGAATGTAGGGTTGGGGGATCTTGTAGTTTCAACTTTATGAAGAAACTGCAATACAAAAAAGACAGGTTAAAGGAATGGAATAAAGATGACTTTAAGAACATATTCGTAGAAAAAATCAAAATTGAGGAGGAATTACAAACATTGAACGAGAAAGTTATTCGATTTGGTGTGTTCTGAGAGGATTTTGACAAGGAAATGTTGCTAAAAGAGGAACTAAAAGAAATACTTGCAAGAGAGGAGATTTTCTGGAGGGATAAGTCTAGAGAATCATGGTTAAAAGATGGGGATTTGAAATCCAAATTCTTTCATGCTTCTATCAACTCTCGTAGGGCATCAATTAAAATTGCAAAAATAATCAAATCAAATGGTAGTAGGGCTGCTGCCCTAAGTGATGTTGGTGTTGTAGTTGTGTCATACTTGACAAATATCCTTGGCAATGAAGCTTCTATCCGTTGCTCGATTGATGGATTTGATTACATTCTTGAAATAATCAATGAAGATGACAACATGTTATGTGAACCAGTCACAATGGAGGAGGGTAGTGTTGCTCTTTTTCAATTACATCCAGATAAGGCCCCTGGGCCTGATAGATTTCCTCCTAAGTTTTTTCAAAAGTGTTGGCATTTCATGGGGATGGATATATGGAAACTCATGGAAGACTTTTGTAAGCACAAAAGGTGAAGAAGTTGAGAAAATACAACTTCAGAGATCCAAAGAACACCTGTTAGCAAAATACCTGTCACAAGAAAAGATTGGAGGCAAAATGCAATAATGGCTCTGTAGAAAAAGATTATCATTCAGAGAGGGAATCAAATAAAAAGTACAATACAATCCTTATAAAAGGAGAATATGCAACCCTAAAGGTGTGCAACCCTAAAAAAACTCTAAAGGGATAATGTGTATTTAATAATTAGACCTACAATATTATTAAATGCCTAAGTTTAGCTTAAGTATAGAGTATAATAGACTAATAATTAAATAAATAATTATTAGCTAATACATGATAACTCTAACACCCCCCTTAAGATGAACTTATGGAGTAGCTAAAAAACTAAATGCATGAAGCAAAAAATGCAGCTACATGATGTAGGCAAATTTGGGTCTGGACAACAAAGCCTGATGAGGTACCCAATCATAACCAAATCTCTATGAACTGGAAAAATAGAGAAAACCACGTGGGAAAAAAACTCTACTCCAAAAAGAGATGGAAAAAGCAAGTGAAGGATTGAAGAAGCCTCCAAACAAGAATGTTCCAAAAAGATAGGAACAAGAGAAGAGCAGAAGAATCACTAAAGTATGAAGAACCTACAAACACTATCGAAGAATAACTGTCGATCTGAAGAGCCTCCACTGAAATAGAAGATGATCAGGTAGAGAAGATTGTAATCTGCATGAGTGCCCTCTAATAACACTACTCGAATCAAATGGAAAACAAAGGCAAACAACTGAACTCGAAGATACAGATGGCATAAAACACAAAAGCCTGAAGAGCTGATCCAATGAACCAAGGAAGCATTAGAACAACAAGAAACCCTCCCATAATGCTGACAAAGGAGAGGTGACATGTACACTGAAACTGAATGCCAAGGAAAACTGCATGATGAAGAACCAAGAACATCGAGAGTGCAACAAAAAGTACAAACACATATAAAGGATAGTGTCCTGGAAGGAACACTCACTTGACACACATCATGAGGCTAAAGTCATGGAAGGAACACTCACGTGACAAAGGTAGATGGAAAAAAAAGGCAAACATCAAACCCCCCATGACACTTTATAATGTAGTGCATGTACAATAAGGCACAAGATGTGCAAGATCCCAAGCATATAATGCATAGTGACACTTTATCTTAGTGTGTTTGCATAAAAAGAAATGCTTACAAAATGATGTCTAAAATGATTAGAAGAGACATAAGGCTGGAAATACAGAAAAACAACCAAAGATGAGACATCCTACTCAAAGAAAGAGATCCTAGGTCTTGAAACATCCAAGATATTCACCAGAGTGTTAAAAAAAAACTGAATAAAATGTACTTGGAGAAGAATCTGGAAAGAGAAATCATATAACTAGAAATTGCTCAAAACAAGCTTTCTAATGATATAAAGTTTTTGAGAAACAGAGTTTGGATGCTCAAGTTATGTCTTTTGGAGTGCAAAAAGAAACTTCTGGCTTTGACAGCAAAAAACACCATCAAAAAAGAAAAATTAGAAGATGAAACCTCCAGATCTAAAGAGAGCTCGAAAAGAGCTTTTTGATGATATAAAGTTTTTGAAAAAGCGCCTCCGTATGACCAAGTTATGGTCAAAAGAAAAAAAACTCCTTTTAGGGCATAAAGAGGGTTAAAAAAATAATAAATAATTTATTTATTTTTTCCACGAATTTTTTTCCTGACGCACTTGCAGGTACAACCATATGGATTTTTGTGTCTCGTAAAATGTGCCAATGAAAAAATCATGGCCTAGATGCCCTTGTCACTAAAATAGGCCGAATTATATATCAAAATGACTGGAAATGCCCTTTGGAAGCCAATGGTGGTCTTTTTTTTGGCCCATATTGCTCTAATTTTTTTTAATGATTTGTCTGACAAATTTCGCGAAATTCGTGCGAAAAAGGCAAAACCAAAAAACTGTTAAGAACCAAAATTTGTCAAAATTTGACAAATTTTATATGGAAATGGGGTTTTTTTGGGTATGCTGAGCTCAACAGTGAGGTCCGTTTGAGCCCAAAATGACCATAAACAAAACAACTACCCCATATCCAATTAAAAATCTCTGAAAAAATTGAAACCCTAACCTCCAAAAATCTTCTGAAAAATTCAAGAACATGTAGTAGCAGATGTAAGCTTTGATACCATGAAGAAGTTGAGAAAATACAACTTCAGAGATCCCAAGAACACCTGTTAGCAAAATACCTGTCACAAGAGAAGATTGGAGGCAAAACACAATAATGGCTCTGAAGAAAAAGATTATCATTCAGAGAGGGAATCAAATAAAAAGTACAATACAATCCTTATAAAATGAGAATATGCAACCCTAAAGAAACCCTAAAGGGATAATGTGTATTTAATAATTAAATACCTATAATATTATTAAATGCCTAAGTTTAGCTTAAGCATAGAGTATAATAGACTAATAATTAAATAAATAATTATTAGCTAATACATGATAACTCTAACAAAAGGTATGTTAGAGACATCAATAACACGATTATTACTTTAATTCCTAAGAAACCACAATGTCAATCTTTCAATGACTTCAGACTTATATCTTTATGTAATACGATTTACAAGGGTATTGCAAAAGTATTTGCTAATAGGCTGAAGGTATTAATGCACAAGGTCATTTCAAAAGAGCAATATGGCTTTACACCTGGTAGGGACATTGGAGACTGTATTATACTTACAAATGAAGTCATTTACACAATGAAATTTGAAAACTTGAAGGGGATGATGATAAAACTCGATGCTCAAAAGGCCTATGATAGAGTGGTGTGGGATTTTTCGCTGCATGTAATGCAAAAGTTTGGATTTTGTTCTTATTGGTTGGAATTGATAAAATTCTGCATATCTTCAGTTCGGTTCTCAATATCTCTTAATGGCACTTTGTTTGGTTTTTTTGCTGGTAAGAACGGATCGCGACAAGGATATCCTTTGTCTCCTTTCCTATTTGTGATTATGGATGAAGCCATGGGGAGGTCCTTTAGGTTGCAGCAGAGGTGGGGTTTATGGAAAGACATTCAATTAGTTGAATGTATTGATCCCATCATGCACACGCAATTTACAGATGATACATCCTTATTTGGAGAAGCAAGCATAAGTGAGGCTAAACAAATAAAAGAAGCTTTAATGAAATATGAGAAGCAGTCCGGACAAATTTTTAACAAAGAGAAATCCACTATTTTCTTCTTTAATGCAAAGAAGGGGGTTCAAAGGAGAATTTTATTGATTTTTGGCTTTTCAATTGGTTCACTACCAGCCAAATATTTGGGAGCTCCCATTTTTGAAGGGACTTGTAGGTCAAAGTATTGGGATAATATTGTTGAAAAATGCAAATTAAAGGCTGCCTCATGGAAAAATAAGTGGATCACACTAGCCGAAAGAATGGTAATGATAAAGTGTCCTATCAGCAATGCCAATCTGTGTAATGTTGTGTTTGGATACTACCCATAAGACTTAATCGGATCTTGAAATTTTTTTTTTTTTAAAATTATGGGAAGGTTCCAAGGAACTTAAGAAAATCCCACTTATCAATTGGGAGGCTGCATGCAAGGTGAAAAACAATGGTGGGGTAGGCCTTCGCAGAATGAGAAAGCAAAATCTTGCATTAGGGGCTAAGCTAGCATGGAAAATGTTCAAAACCCCTGATCGTCCTTGGTGCCAAGTTTTTCAAAGGAAATATTTGGATTGTCTCAATCCAAGTCGTATTTTAACAATAGCTTCCACATCTAATGGATCAACCTCTTGGAAATTTTTGTGTGGAGCAAGACATTTGATTACTAATCATCTCTCTTGGAAGGTCAATAATGGGAGAACAACAGACTTTTGGACTGAGTCTTGGAATGGGCACAAAATCTTGATTGACTTATTAGACATTCGACAATATGTGGACAACATCATCAGTAGATTTGGGTCAAAGGTATACAATTATTGGGCATAAATTAGTGTTGATGGAAGAGTGATAGCGAATGGATGGACATCCAATTGTTGGGTCTGCCTTTGGATCTAGAACTTAAACTGAAGCAAGAATTGGATGGGAGAAAGTGTGTGCCATGTGACCAGGAAGATGAGATTATTTGGTGTGGTGCCAAATCTGGCCAATACTCTGTCAAGATGGGATATGGTATTCAAGAAGAACAAGCATAGTCTTCAGATTGGCCTTCCATCTTATGTTGGGATCAGGTTGTCCTCCCTAAAGCTGGTACATTCTTATGGGTAGCTCTCTATAAGCGATGCTTAACTATGAATAGATTACATCTTGTAGACCTTTATGGTCCTTCAAGGTGTCCTCTGCGAAAAGGATTCTGAGACTTCTGACCATTTATTTCTAAATTGCGAATTCATTTCTAAATGTTGGGATTGGCTGATGTCTTCCATGCTCTGGATTGCTCCTCGACCTAGTTGTCTCCTTCAATTTCTTCAAGGGTGGCCACAACCTTTTAATAATTTGACGTGGAAGATTATTTGGACAATTGTGCCTTCTATACTTCTTTGGAACATATGGAAAGAGAAATCAAAGGAATTTTAAGGAAGTGAAAATGTCATGGGATGCTCTGATTTTGAAAATTAGGAAGGATATTGTGGAATCTGCAAATGTCAGAATTAAAATAAGAAAGGAGACTAAGTTCACCAAATGGGATGAATGGATACAAAAGAAATGGGGAGACCTAAAGAGGCCATCTATCTACCCTTCAAAATGTGTGGTAGATCGTTCTCTAGTCAGATGGAGATTCCTGAAACTCTCTAGGTGGAAACTAATGGCGCTTCCAAGGGTAACTCGAGGCCAGGGGGTGTTGGGTGTATCATAAGAAATTGGAATGACGAATGTGTTTGGGCTACATCAAAAAAATTTGGGGTTGGTTACAAACAATGAAGCAAAATTTGAAGCTTTAGTTTTGGGATTGAAGTTATGTAAAGATAAGGGTATTCAGATCATTGATATTGAAGGTGACTCCCGAATATGTATGCAAGTAGTCATGTGTGGTGAAACTCCAATAGAAAATTGTGTAATTGGATTCAGATAGCCTGAGATCTCCTCTTCGAACTCACTGACTACTCATTAGTGCATGTTTACAGGGAAGCAAACCGAGTTGTTGACCTGATAGCAAACATTGGAGTTATCCAAGAAGCTTTGATCATATCCAGCTTTGGATGATTCCCTCTGGCAAGGATTACAGGGAATACTAAAAGATGAAAGGGAGACTCAAACCTAGTTCTGAGATCCATCTGCTTTACTGTTTGTTCATTATGTGGTGGCATCTCAAGAAAATGGTGTACACAACGATTAGACTCTAACCTGTTTTCAACTGACATGACATACACAATATCCCGGTTAATCTTTGTAACTCAATTTTTGTCCATCGATGCCTTGTTAATGGGTGGCAAGTGCGAATTGGTCGATACCATATTGATTTGGATAGTACGTGATAAGATTTGGGGTGGGAAGAAATCTTGGATTCCATCTGGTTTTTTGATGAACAACAAGTTGGCTCCGTTTCGCAAGTTGTTGGAGGAGTAAGAGAACAAGCTTTGTGTTGCTAATTGAGTCAAGCTTGTGGATCTTGAACGAAATCTGGCCATCATTCACAATTTTCTCACTTAAATTAGGTGCATTTGTTGTCTGTTCTTGTTGATTGTGAATCAACCTGCCTTGTTTCATCTTTGTAATGGGCGTTATCCCCATAATTGATAGCATTTATATATATATATGCAACAATAATAATATTATAATATTAACATATAATACCAAAATTGTATAAATTTTACTAGTGCCTGCATTTTAATTCAGATTATACTTTCTTAAATCAAAAGTTCAATTTTTAATGTTATAAAAAAGCTTATATAGTTCATAATCAATTTTTAAATAATTTTTTTGTTAAAAAAATTTCATCTAAACATGGTGAAGTAGAAAAGAATTAATATGAAAAAGAACTAAAAAATCTTTACAATATAACTACAAACAAAATTCTGAATATAAATAAATGTAAATATGGTAAGTTAAATTTAAAATTATTGCATAAATATATTAATATATAGCTATTAAATTTGTTATATATAGTGTTCATATGTTTAATAGTTCTACCACAAAGTCTATATATAACTCATAAACTTTAATATGTCACTACATATTTATGAGTTATCTATTATTTATTTTTAGTTTAGATTTATTTATTACTAGTCATTTACATAGGTCATGTGACATTTGTGTCATTTATCCAATAATTTGTGGGTACTCTCATTTGATAATTAATCTTTATTCAAATGTGCTTCTGGATTCAGCTGTGTAGATATTTTTCCATCAATGTTTCAAATCACACTCGGTGATTTTCTTCTCCTGCAACTCTCTCATCCTGGTGATTCCAAACGTTGATGGGAAAACATCTACACAGCTGAATCTAGAAGCACATTTGAATATAGCATGGACTGTGGAAATCTCATCTCTCAAATTAATCTTTATTCATCTAACTTGTTATATAATTGTGTAATGTAGTTGGTTTGATTTTTATTATTTATAAATTTAGTTGACCTATGTACTAATGGAATAAAATGGATGTGGAGATAAACAAGAAGATAAATGGAATAATGTTTTTTAGAACTAAAATGGTTGAAGAAGATTAAGAAAAATAATGAAAAAAATTGAATTAGGAACAATAGGTAAGATCTCAATAGAAAAGGAAAAATTATAATTTAGATAGGTAAAAGGACATTAAATAAAAAGAGAGTGAGGGAAGATGGAAGTATACAATTAGAAGGAATTAGCATAGAAACTAATTACATTAGAATAAAAAACTATATCACCATTGTGTAAAATAATAGTTTCAGAATGAGATTGGAAAAGTTGAGGCATTCTCCAAAGAAATCCAATATTAAGATGATAGTCTGTATTATAATGCTTGATGACGTATAGAATTTTCATCCTTTTAAATAAATTTATTGAATACATTTCAAAGAGAATATAAGAAAACCTCGTGTACAAGTTAGTAAAAATAAAAAAAATCACTTGTTTGATAGGTTCCAGTGTCAAATTTAAGTTAGATGTTAGGGAGACAACTAAAACATTAGATATAAATTTTTCGTTTAGATTATATTTGTGTGTGGGTGTATACAATTTAACAAATATGTAAAATAAATAATACTAAGAAATATAATTTTAAAATAGATTAAATTTGGTAATTTAATTTGTAGTCACATAAATCTGTCCACTTAATTAAATGAATACTTAGTATTTATTTGATTATTTAACCATCAATTAATAATTAATTAAATTAATATTTAATTAATTCATCTTAACCCTCTTCTCCTATTAATTAAATAAATTATTCAATTTATTTGATTTAATTCACTTAACCAAATTCAGACCATTAATTAAATAAATAAATCATATTTGTTTAATTAAATCTTCTCTCACATTTAAATAAATTAATATTTATTTAAAACCCCCAAAATCTCACCTTGCACAATTATTTTAAATAAATAATTTATTTAAATCACCTTTATCCTCCACCCACTTGTATTTTCCTACAAAAGCAAGTTGCACAACTATTTTAAATAAATTATTTATTTAAAATCCTATTTATCCTCACCCACTTGAAACCTTTAATGGTTTCCCTTAAAGTAGTCAAACTTGATGGCTTTAAAGTCTTCAAACTTGATGGCTTCCTTCTATAGTCTTCTTAAGACTTTAATGGTTTTCCTTAAAGTCTTCAAGCCTTTAATGGTTTCCCTCAAAGTCTTCAAGCATTTTAATGCTTTATCTTCATTTTTCTCATTTAAATAAATTAATATTTATTTGAATATTTATCCAAATGCAAATTACACCATTTAATTGAAATAAATGATTTTATTTTAATTGAAAATACCAAAATTTCTCCCACTTGCATTTTCCTACAAAATCCACTTGTATGCCTAAACCCCTTCTAGATTCTTCTAACCCCTTCCTAATTAGCTTAATCCATCCCCTAATTATTGTCACATTCCTAAGCAAAATGGAGTCACTTCTCAAAGCCTAAAAGTCTTGGATAACCTTTGAAAGCTTCCAACCTTCAACCACTAAATGGCTCAAAGTCTTTGATAACCATTGAAGGCTTTCAACCTTCAACCACTTAATCCCCAAAGTCTCCAATAACCATTAATGGTTACCTCAAACCCTCCCACATGGTTAAAACATTTGTTTTGACTCAACCTCTACCCAACCCAAAGGTCTCATCAAGCCTTTAATGCTTTGACCATGATTATCTCTTAATCATTTGCACAAAGGTTTATCCTTGGGTTAACTCTTAATCCAATGGGTAATCTTAATTTAGACTTGACCCTTACCTTCTAGATAACCATGAGGTCTTCTCAGGCCTTTAATGCCTCCAACCTCTTCTCTCAACCCAATCCTATGTTGAAACTTGTCGCCATTTTATTGGTGCCAATTGTGCACATGGATCCCCAACTTTCAATCCTAACCCTTGTTAAGATTGCTCAATCTTAACCCTTCATTTCCCTATTTCTTCTATAAATAGAACCCTTCTCCTCAAGCAAAGGAGAAGCATTTTAGAGTATTGTTGTTATACTGGCATTAGCATAGAGCTTTTTCATAGCATCACTATCTACTCTTGCATAGTATTTGCTTATCATATTCAACCATCTTGAATCTCCATATGGCATCCATGGCTAGTGCTAAAAGCTGAGAGCTACACTCATTTGGGACTTGGAGAGGAGAGGAACAAGGGAGGAGCAACTATGAGCATCTTGATTAGCTATTTCATTCTATGTTTATATGCTTTCTATTTCATGCTTAATATCTCTCTTGATATGCCTGTTTAGGATAATCTTTTGTTGCTAACACTAACGTTTGTTTCTTGTGCTCTTGTGTGTGTTGCCATCAAACAGATTTTCTAATCCTTTTTTGCAGAGCATCATTTGGTGAACCCGACGTGAATCCAAACACCAAAAAGATTAATTTTTTTTTTTTTAACCAATAACATGTTTGAATGTTGAAAATGTCACACAGGTTGCGATTTTGACATTGTTTTGGTGCGTTTGGCATTATTTTGGCGCTATTCCCCCTGTTTCAGTGCTTTTTCCTTCTCTGTCTTTCCCTTTCTTTTAATACGTTTGTGTTAAATAGTGCCTCTGTTCAAACGCAGACTAGCGCTATTGTAACAAAACGTTGTACAAATCACTTTGTAACAAAAAAAAATAAAAAACCCAAAAAAAAAAAAAAATTTAGGCTTGTAGAAGCCCACCAAATAGGCGGATTTTACTAACTATTTTTCTCTTTTGTGCAGATTTAAATTAGATTAAAGAGTAGATTTATATTTTTTTTACTAACTTGTTTTTGAAGTTGGTTTTAAAAATGAATTCACTTTTTATTTTGGTTTAAAATTAACTTCACATTTCAAATTTGGGCTTTTGAAAAAGAATCACACATTTGTTTGGGGCTATTAAAAAGAATTTCATTGTTCAAAGGTAAAAAGAACCACAAACTTATACAAAAACAACTTTATTTTTTTTTGCAAGTTAGGAAACAAACTTCGTTTTGGTGCTTAAAATCAACAAGGCAAATTTTATTTCTTGCATCAAGATAAAACTCACAATCCACACTTCCATTTTTGGTGCAAATAAAATTCACAATCAACTTGTCTCATTTTCAAAGCAATTTTACTTCATGCAAACGTGTTTTTCATTAAGTTGACCAGGATTTTCAAATTCTAGTTTACTCAAACAATTGCCTTTGAAAATTAAAAAGAACACCATGATTGTTGGAGCAACATCTCCAAATAGTTAGATCACATTGCAATGACAGATTAAAAAGAACAAGTGTTTTTCGTGCTTGGCACACTTGTGCAAAGAGTTGGTCGAGTGGTCCTACTTCTAACACACACTATCCTCTCCCTTGGCTTTCGTGGTCCTAGGTGCAAGAGAAAAGTGTTAGTAACACTCACATTTTATCTTTTTAAGAGAGGCCTGCCAAGGGATCGATACTCTTGGGAACGACCTCGAGCGGTAAATCCTTCGAGCCGCTATAGAAATCAGGTGAGAGCGAAAGCTGTAGCCTTGGGTATAGCTGTTCCTACAGTGTAACTGGCCGAAAGGACAAATGGGCCCCACCACCAGTTACAAGGCTCTTAAGTGAGTCACTGCAGAATGAACTTATGTCCAAAAACATCGAACATGACTAAACACCTTTAAGTAGTAGCCCACCTGTTCTATTGATTGAGGATATTTGAGATATAATTTAGTGCAAGAGCATAGATGGTTTTGCTCCCAAGATACTCACCATACATATTTCCTTGAGTAGAAACATAGCTTTTTGAAAAGTCACTTGTGGCTTGATAAAAGTGGTGACTCCCCCATCATAGGGATCATCTATTTGTTATGCTCGTGCAAGACTTAGTATATCACATCCTTACCTGCCACGACGGGATTGATAAGGTATGTAGTACCAAAGTCGAAGAAATATCAAGATGTGGGCTAAATTTATCACAACTGGCCATTTGACCTTAGGGATAAAGAGTGTTTGAAGTGTGTTCGTTTTACAGACCTAGTGCAAATTGAGCCGACTTCAGGCTTTGGAATTACACCTTAAAATAAATCTAAAGGAAGGGTCAAAAACAAGTCCAAGGATTGGGTTGATCTAGACCCATACTCATTTGTGCCTTTTGAGGCAACATTCTTGTGTTTGTGTGCTTGCTTTGTTTTCTTGTCAAAGAAAAATCAGAAAATCAATCCCAAAAACAAAGTATTCATCCAACATCTGTCAACACAACCAAAAACATCAAAAACAAGGTACAAACAAACAAAGAATCAAAAATTTATGACCATTCTTCACATCTTGCGAAAGAAGAAGTGTCATCAGAATATCACCTTGAAAAGGAGACCACTAAGCTCAAAGGCTTTGATCAAAAGGAGGAAATTCTTCTATCTCAATAGACAAATCTTTGTCTCACATAGAGTCTTTCTACATCGCATGCGTCTCTATCTTCAAGGTAAAACAAACGAGTTTGATTCAGAATCACTGAACCGCAGAGCTTTTATGCAATATAGAGCTCTGAGTTATCACAAAAATCAAGGAGGAAAGATTAATCCCAACTTCTTCCCAAACATCTGTATCACCTACAACACAGCTCGAGAAGTGCCACCAACGCCTAAAAGGGAAGAGGTAGAGTTTGTCCCATCTGTGACACAGAGTTTTTATTGAAGTTGAAAACAAAAACATCCATCATCTCACTCATACATCATCACTTCATCATCAATCCATCCCAACTCTCAAAACATTAAGAGGTTCTTGTCCCAAGATTCTTTTTTAGATATTGCTTGAAATCAAAACACATCACATCACTTTTTAGATTGTTTCTACATCTAGGATAAGCTCATCCTAAGAGACACATCTACGCAGGTTAAAACTAGTTCATGAGTGAATCCTCTCATTGCTAGGTAGTCAAAATCTGTAACACATCTCAGATTTCTCTACACCTTATCACATCCAAAATCTATCAAAACAAGCAAGCAATTCAAAGAAGGAATTTCGGTTACATCTATCTCAAAGTGCTAGAGATCTACATACAAACACAAATCACCAACCATCAATCTTTCATTTCATCAACAACTCATCATCATCTTCAATCAACTTCAAAACCAAACTTGTAAACAAAATGGCTCAAACCCGATCCCGATCAAGGCAACGAGAAATAGAAATTGAGGAAGAAGAGGACAACCTCAATGAATTTCAAGAAGCACTTGGAGGAAATGTGAATGACGAAAACCCAAGTACTCCCACTCCTGCAACAATAGAGAGGGCCCAGCATAACCCTCTCTTTAACAGACTGTTTGACGAAATACTCAGGAGTAATGCGGATGCTCACTTCTTAAAACTCGCTCAAGAAGGAGCCAAACTCCCCTCTGACTTTGATCTTGCCCAATTAAGACATGCATCAGAAAGACAAAGTCACCATGAGGAGGAAAGAGGTAGAGATCACATCAGATATAACATTCCTCGAGGTAACCCACCACCTCCTCCTCCAAATGAAATGGAGATGTTGCGGCAACAAGTCGAGAATCTCGCCCAACAACTTCATAGTGGTGTTAAGACCAATCAATTCTCACTTAACGACATCTGTCCCTATCCGTTTGATAGGAATCTTTATATGCCACCCTTTCCACGCGGGTTTGAAACACCCAAATTTGAAAAATATAGAGGAAAGGGGGATCCCCGTGATCATGTCCGAGAATTTCATTCTGCTTGTCTTGAAGTGGCTTATGAGGACACATACCTAATGCGCCTTTTTCCCCAAAGCTTGGGAGGAACAACCACATCATGGTTTTCCCGACTTCTAGGTGGCATTAGAACATTTGAGGAACTCATCCAGAAGTTCCGATCTCATTACTCTTATAACATTGAACGCGACATCACCATGGCTGATCTGTGCAATACCAAACAAAAACCAGGTGAACTATTCTCAGTATTCCTGCAACGATGGCGCCAAATGTCTAGCAGACGTTCTCTTCAGTTACCTGAACGAGAACTAGTGGAAATTTTCATTTCCAACTTAAACGAAGAAATGGAATTTCACCTGGATGTCAAAGACACAGACTCCTTTAACGATATGATCACCAAGGGTATAAAATGTGAAAGGGCACTCATCAAGAAAGGACTCATCAAAATCTTTAATGAACCAAAAGATGGTCCTCGCCCGCGATTCAATAGTGATAAACCAAACTTCTGGAACAAGAATAAAAATATCGTCAACGATGGGGTTGTGGATGCTCGGACTGTCCAAAATGCACAACCTGTGGTTCGGTTTGCAGGACAAAATCCTCCACCTCAAAATAACACAAATGTTCTTCCTAATCAAGGTCGCATCACATCTCATGATGAACCAAGACCTCGTCCACAAAAACAAAAACGCACATACACTCCCTTAGGGGAACCCATTGAAACAGTGATGCGACAACTCATTTCTCAGAATTTGATCACTTTACCTAAGTTATCAAATTATGAGCCTCAAGTCAAACCGGCATGGTGGAGAGATACTGAACATTGTGAGTTCCATCAAGGAAGAGGACACAAGACAAGTAATTGTCACCGATTGAAAGATCTCATTCAGGATCTTATTGACCGAGGAGAAATTGAAATTGAAGGGCATGACCCAAAAACAACCAATAATGATCATCAGATGTTCAAGAATCCACTTCCATCGCAAGATCAAAGGGGTCCTTCCACTTCCAGACGAGGTCCTGATACCACTGATTATACGCAGGCTGCGTATAACTACACTGTAAATCACCTGTATGATGCCAGTGAACAAATTGCAACTATCAACTTCAAAAATCCCACCTCAAATTGCAATGTTGTTACGCGTCGCGGCAAAGTTACCATCAAGGCAGCTCCACAAGGCACCACCTCCATCCCAAAGCAGTACAATCTTGTGGAACAATTAGACAAAACCCCTGCGCTCATATCCATTTTAGAACTATTACGCTTATCACCATCTCATAAAACAATCTTGGATCAAGCACTCCAAGAGGCGTCAGTCCCTGCAAACCTGAATACGGACCAGTTTCAAGCCATGGTTGGAAATCTAAAGTCATCACCTTGTCTCACTTTTTCCGAAAGTGACAACTCCTCCTTCCAACAACCGCATAACGCCTCACTCCACATTGAAGGCTTTATCAACCAACACAGGATCAAGCGAGTCTTGATAGATAATGGAGCAGGCCTAAACATTTGTACACTACAGTTGGTCATAGCATTGGGATATGCAATAGAATCAGTGGATCCTCGCAAGAAGATCACCATCAAGGCCTATGATGATGCAGAGCGTTCATCCAAAGGAGCTGTGGTACTACCAATCCGGGTTGGCCCTGTGGTAAAGCACATAATTTGTCAAGTTCTGGACCTTCCTCTGCCATATAATCTATTATTAGGGAGACCTTGGATACATGCCATGCAAGCTGTTCCATCTACCTACCATCAATGTATCAAGTTCCCACATAACGGTACAGAGATCACAATCCTGGGCGATGCAAATCCCTTTGCATTTTGCCATAATATCAGCCATCAACCGGAGATTACTGTTCCTAATAATAGGGAAGCTATTTCTTCCACATCATATGTAAATCCTGCCTCTCTTGCCAGTTCAAACACCCCTATACCCAAGCAAGAGAAGCTTAAGATGAAAGTAGCAGAGGAAGGTCCTGGAGAATACAACTTGAGTCAGCTCTTTTGTGTGGGACAAATGCCCACTTCTCCTAGAACACATGGTAAACCACAGCAGTTACTCCAAAAACCCATAGTCACGCCCGCATGTGCTTTGACGCCTTTCGTCCTTGGAAAGAGTCAAGAGGAAGAAACCCAAGATGAGGACCTAGCGGACTGGATCTATAAAGATCCCATCACCACTGACAAACCGCAAGTTACACTTCCTACGGAACAATATGGCAAAGGCCTCCTCATTATGCAAAGAATGGGATATGATGGTCAGAGTGCTTTGGGATACTGCAAACAAGGACGACATGAACCTCTACTACCAGAATTCAAGCCCAAAGGTAATACAGGCCTAGGCTTTGAAAAAGAAGTCCTTCCTAAACTCAGATTCAAAGGAAAACCCAGCACACCATTTTGCCCACCTACTACAAAGAGGACACCTTTCATAATCAAAGCACCATCAAACACTATCCCCACTGCCCCATCGAGGCTCACAAACCCACCACAACCATCTACAATACCAATCATCCCACCAAATGAACCCGTAATCCCATCAAAAACACCAATAGCAGCAGCAACTATATCAGAACCCACAACAGCATCTATGGCACCAGCCATTCCAACAGAAGCCATTGAGGCAACACTACCAATACTTCCAGTGACAAATCCTTTTAACCCCATCACGGTTCCTGCAGCACCGATCACTACAAAGATACATAAACCAATCACACCTGTCGTGTTTAAATCCAAAGACATCCCAGTATGGTATAGCAATCGGATGCTGGAAAGTGATTCAGAGACCGACTCACATGAGTGGGAATTTGATTCTGTACAGCTTAACACTTCAGATGAGGAAGACATGTCACCACCTCTGCCACGCAAAGACATTCCTGTTTACGGAGAAGCACAGATAAAGACCACTTGGGTACCTGAGCTGGAAACATCTTCCACAGACCCTACGTCTCATCCTACGCCGGATTCTGACAGGGAGAGTACCATCAACGACCTTCACCACACTGTCTTAACCCTCACTGATACATCTCCCGCACTTAACTTAATCGATGAAGTAATGCCCATTATCCACCCTGAACTCATCGAATGGAACCAACCAAATCCCCCATGTCTTGACCTCTTCCAAAACGATGAGGCTATCATTGACTTTTTGGAATTAAGGGATAATCTACCAAGCGGGGATCACAAAGCTGGATTCGCCATTGAACTTAATAGCACAGCATACTTCGGAGCGGATGCCAAACCCTTCAGCTGCAAAAATATAACAATAAAACATGGATCTTCCAGTGAAAACCACACTGTGACACTATTTGATCCGACAAAAGTAAAAAGAAAGAGCGTATCCAATGGTGAAAACCTCTCTGAGGCGCCTGAGGATGAAGGGTTTGACATCCTCCCTGCTAGTACACAACAGGAACGATCAACGATTCTTATCGAGGAAACCAAAGAATACAATGTGGGGACTCCTGAAAACCCTCATATCATACATCTGGCATCTCTTCTCACTCCAGAGGAACAACCTCAATTTATAGAGTTCTTCCAGCAACGCCAGATCAACTTTGCATGGTCATATGCAGACATGCCTGGGCTTGATCCTGATTTAGTCATGCATCATCTCACAGTAGCAAAAGGAGCCAAACCTGTCAAGCAGAAGCTTCGTAAGATGCATCCTCAGATTGCCGTGCTAGTCAAAACAGAACTCAAGAAACTCCTGGATGTTGGTTTCATTCGACCAATTGATTATGCAGAATGGATCTCCAACATTGTACCAGTTGGCAAACCAAAAGGAGGCATCCGCATTTGTACAGACTTCAGAGATCTGAATAAGGCATGTCCTAAGGATGACTTCCCTCTACCAAATATCGACATCATAGTAGATTTGACAGCAGGACATGCCATGCTTTCACTCATGGATGGCTTTTCGGGATACAATCAAATAAAGATCGCACCAGAGGACCAACATAAGACAGCCTTCACATGTCCATGGGGCACATACTGCTGGAATGTAATGCCTTTTGGTCTAAAGAATGCAGGAGCGACCTATCAAAGAGCAATGACCACCATCTTCCATGACATGATGCATACTATGATGGAAGATTATGTGGATGATTTACTAGCAAAATCACTTACTAGAGAAGGACATCTTCACATCTTAGATAAAATCTTTGATAGACTGGAACAGTACCATGTTCGACTCAACCCAAAGAAATGTGTCTTCGGAGTGACCTCCGGGAAGCTTCTAGGATACATTGTCTCAAGCAAAGGTATTGAGGTTGATCCAGCAAAGGTTAAGGCAATAATGGACATGCCACCTCCAAAGAATATCAGTCAGCTAAGAACACTACAAGGACGGCTTCAATCTATCCGCAGATTCATTGCACAATTGGCTGATAAGTGTCACCCATTCACACACCTGCTACACAAGAACATCCGCTTTCAGTGGGATGACAGATGCCAGCAAGCATTTCAGGCGCTTAAAGACTATCTCATAAATCCACCATTGTTGATGCCACCAGATCCAAGTAGACCGTTGTTACTTTATATCTCAGCGACAAGTACAGCATTGGGTGTACTACTGGCACAACATAATGCAGAAGGAAAAGAGTGTGCTATTTACTACATCTCTCGCACACTGGTGGGCTATGAACTCAATTACACACCTATTGAGCGAGCTTGCCTAGCAGTAATCTTGGCAGCCACTAAACTGAGGCACTATCTGTTAACACACAAGGTACAACTCATCGCAAAAATTGATCCACTCAAGTATTTACTCAGCAAAGCAGCATTGACAGGTCGTTTGGCCAAATGGGTAATGATTCTAAGTGAATTCGACATTGAGTATGTGGACCGTAAGGCTATCAAAGGGCAAGTTATTGCAGATCAGTTGGCCGATGCACCACTCATAGGCGATCATCCTCTCATTTCCAATTTTCCAGATGAAGAGATATTCATGATCACAGAAGCACAGCCATGGAAACTATATTTTGATGGTTCATACACTAGGCATGGCTCGGGGGCAGGCATTCTGTTTATCACACCTCAAGGTGATAGCATCCCGAAGTCTTACAGGCTCACATTTCCATGCACAAACAACATAGCAGAGTATGAGGCCTTGATCACAGGACTCAGGTTAGCCGTACAATGGAAATTAAAAGAATTGCAAGTATATGGCGATTCCCAACTAGTCATTCGACAAGCAACCGATGAATATCAGACCAAGGATGATAAACTCATGCCATACAAGCAAATGGTGGACAGTCTAAAGACATCATTTACTACTATCACTTTTGAGCAGATACCAAGAGATCAGAATCGAGCTGCTGACGCTATGGCTACCATCGCATCTCTACTAGATCTTCCACAGAATTCAACACGCTACGAGTTCTTGGTAGAACAGCTTTGGATTCCCGCTTATGATATCCCCGAATCCGAAATGATATGTCACCTTGTCGGTTCCGAATCCCCATGGTACGGTGAGTTCTACACCTATCTCCGCGATCACACCCTTCCTCCCAACCAATCAAATAACCAACGTAAAACCTTCATTCGCCAAACTGCTCGATATACCATTATTGCCGAAACCCTATACCGACGCAGTCTTGATGGTACTCTCCTTCGATGTCTAGAACAAGGTGAGATAAAAAAGGCTTTGGAAGAGGTACATGAAGGAATTTGCGGGACTCACTCAAGTGGTCCATCACTAGCCAAGAAACTCATGCGAGCTGGATACTATTGGCCATCTATGGAAAAGGATTCCTACTACTTTGTCAGGAAATGCAAGAAATGTCAAGTTCATGGCGACCTGATACATGCACCAGCACAGGAACTACAACCAATCACAACACCATGGCCTTTTTGTCAATGGGGTCTTGATCTTGTGGGTAAAATCCATCCATCTTCATCCAATGGCCATAAATTCATTATTACCGCCACCGAATATTTCACCAAGTGGATCGAAGCTGTTCCACTTACCCAAGTCACCGGCAAGCAGATCGCCTCATTCATCCTCAATTAAATCATCTGTCGGTATGGTGTGCCCATGTCCATTGTCACAGATAATGGTCTTCCTTTCAAAAATCAGGATGTCCGTGAGCTTTGTGAGAAATTTCATATCCAACACCGCTTTTCCACTCCCTATTACCCACAAGGCAATGGTCAGGCCGAAGCATCCAATAAAAACATATTGAGGATCCTAAAGAAGACAGTCAATGATGCCGGCCGTGATTGGCATGTTCAATTGAATCCAGCGCTATGGGCATATCGAACTAGCATTCGGACCCCTACAGGTGCAACTCCTTATTCATTGGTCTATGGTGCCGAAGCTATCTTACCTATTGAGGTTGAGATACCATCATTACGAGTTTCCTTGCATAATCTCATTGATGATGAAGCATACAGAGTCTCACGCCTTCAGGACTTAGAGTTACTTGATGAGAAGCGACAAGCTGCATACAATCACCTCAAAGCCTATCAGCAGCGCATGAGTAGAAGTTACAATCACCGAGTTAGATCTCGTACATTTGAGGTAGGTGATCTTGTTCTTCGAGAAAATCCTCGCAACCAACCAAATAGAGAACATCAAGGCAAGTTTGAATCAAACTGGCTGGGCCCATATGTTGTCACTGCTGTATTCGGGTCCGGGGCATATCAGTTGGCTACTTCAGAAGGAGAACCGCTTGCAGATCCAATCAATAGCATGCACCTCAAAAGATTTTATACCTAAGGTGTACAGAGCATCAGGCTCCCCTACATATCAGAAAAATACCAAAAACATTCAGAAAATGTCCTGAAGAAAATACAAAAACATTCAAAAAAGTAAAGAAAAATCATGCATCCAAACGGTGAACAACCACTCCGGTGGCACCTTGGGTAAGTACGATGGCGAAAACCTGGCAAACAGGCGCCACTCGTAAAGGCTATGGCTCCATTGTCTTTCAGGCTTGTTGCGATCACATTCATACATACACACATCCATCCATCTAACCATGGCTTGTTATTTTATCTGTAATCCAAGAAAGTACTTCATGCGTCTAGCATCCCGCTTTTTCATAAATCATGTCCAACTTGGGGGCAATGCCCTTACAATCTAGATGATGGAAGTGGATTCTACATTACTGGTGATTCATTGGCAAAAACATTCAAAAATGTCTCGCAAAATACAAAAACATTCAAAAATATCTCGCAAAATAGAAAAACATTCAAAAATGTCTCGCAAAATCCAAAAACATTCAAAAATGACTCACAAAATCCAAAAACATTCAAAAACTATTACACAAAATCCAAAAACATCGAAAAACCCATCGAAAATCACACCAAAACATGGCAACACCTTGTACATACTCATCCATGCAGATACCAAAACAAACATTGCGACAAACTACTCACACAATGACCATTTACCAAACAACCACACAATCCACATCAACAATCCAAAACTGTCTTTAAAACAAGGATGCATCCTTCCTTACCAAAACAAAGACAAGATGATGTTTTCTTTGACAAGAAAATTCTGTTAGGCTGTCAAATACTTGGTTGATTTGTGAGTAATTCATTTGTTTATCTGTATCGGGATCTTTTCAGCATTGTTTTGTATCATTTGCGCATTATTTCCGATGAAGTTCTGGGGCATGTACTAATGGTGTCTACGTGGGAAGTTCACTAGGCTATGTGATCTTATGCCAAATGCAGTCATAGATCATTACGGCTTGCTGACTACAGCGTATACCTCGACCATATGAGCATGAACCATTACCAAGGATCCATATTCTTTATTCTTTATGTATATATTGTTTGTTTGCAGGTACAATGCTCATTCTTTGGTTCCTCCTCATCCAATTTGGATAAAGGTTTTTATTTCTTAATACGGTATGCACTTGTCTCAGGATATGATCAGCCTAAGATCAAGGAGGACGATCCAAGTCATGCATGAACGGAGATAATCCTTGTCTGTTCCGCAAGCAATACTCAGGTCAACTTGATCCATTATATCAAGTCGCTTGTATTAACTTGCTATATAAAATCCATGTAAGAAATACTCTAGTCATCTTGAATCTTTATGTCAAGTTGCTTGTATTTTCTTACAACATTTTAAAGCTCAATGATGAAAAATAAAGCACTATGGATCGTCATCTCATCTCATCTGTATATATTGCATTTTGTTGCATTCCACCCATCCATACATTCATAATAGCTGCATATCATGCATACATAGTCATAATAATGCATACTCTATTTTCCTCTTCTTCCATAGGAATGAGTCATAGGTCCTCCATTTCTTCTAACATCGAACCCCCCCAACCCTCCCCATCTCAATAATCAACATCACATATCCTTCATCGTGTCCCAATCAACCTAATCAAGCCACGTTCATCACCATCCATCTCTAAATAGGAGGGATGGTGTTTCCTATCCTAAGTCATCCAATAAGCCAAGCAAGTTACTCTGTCTGCACAGGTACCTCGACTCACACACACCTAGACTATCAACAGATACTCTGATCAAGTATCTTCGGGTCTCAACAGGTAATCGATTATGGTAATCCTAGACTACATCAGGCATTTATCATAATGACCTAGTCTCAACGGGGTTGCCATGATTCCCCACAACCATCCATCACACGCACACACTATCAATTGATCAACCAATCAAACACAATCCAACGGACAATTACATCAATTGTCTACGTCTCAACGAGTATTTTGCTTCATATACCTTGACTTCATCGGGCAATTACATCAATTGTCTAAGTCACCATCAGGTCACTTTGATTCACTTACTCAGACTTTATCATGTCCAAGCGACCAACTGACATCAACTGTCACGCTTTGACTTGACCGGGGCAATTAAACCGATTGCACCAGATTGTCCAACCAATTTTGATCAATTGTATAGCATCAATCAAAACCCCACACTACATCTGCTATGTATCTCTTGCATGACCTCAGGGTACTCGCTGGCTTGTTGTTTCTTCCTATTCACTCCATTTTCTCCCATTCTTTCATCATTAGTTCTAATTTCTTCTATTCTACCTCCCCTCCACTTTTCATTCTTTTTCGAGAGATCGCTCGATTTTAAAAAAAAAAAATTCGGCCCATCTCTCGAGGGGGCATACCACCCATTAAATTTACATTTTATGGGGCATTTCTTCACACCTATTTTTCTTTCTTTGAAACGATGCGATAAACCGCACCGTCTCAAAGAGGGGCAAATGTAGTCACATAAATCTGTCCACTTAATTAAATGAATACTTAGTATTTATTTGATTATTTAACCATCAATTAATAATTAATTAAATTAATATTTAATTAATTCATCTTAACCCTCTTCTCCTATTAATTAAATAAATTATTCAATTTATTTGATTTAATTCACTTAACCAAATTCAGACCATTAATTAAATAAATAAATCATATTTGTTTAATTAAATCTTCTCTCACATTTAAATAAATTAATATTTATTTAAAACCCCCAAAATCTCACCTTGCACAATTATTTTAAATAAATAATTTATTTAAATCACCTTTATCCTCCACCCACTTGTATTTTCCTACAAAAGCAAGTTGCACAACTATTTTAAATAAATTATTTATTTAAAATCCTATTTATCCTCACCCACTTGAAACCTTTAATGGTTTCCCTTAAAGTAGTCAAACTTGATGGCTTTAAAGTCTTCAAACTTGATGGCTTCCTTCTATAGTCTTCTTAAGACTTTAATGGTTTTCCTTAAAGTCTTCAAGCCTTTAATGGTTTCCCTCAAAGTCTTCAAGCATTTTAATGCTTTATCTTCATTTTTCTCATTTAAATAAATTAATATTTATTTGAATATTTATCCAAATGCAAATTACACCATTTAATTGAAATAAATGATTTTATTTTAATTGAAAATACCAAAATTTCTCCCACTTGCATTTTCCTACAAAATCCACTTGTATGCCTAAACCCCTTCTAGATTCTTCTAACCCCTTCCTAATTAGCTTAATCCATCCCCTAATTATTGTCACATTCCTAAGCAAAATGGAGTCACTTCTCAAAGCCTAAAAGTCTTGGATAACCTTTGAAAGCTTCCAACCTTCAACCACTAAATGGCTCAAAGTCTTTGATAACCATTGAAGGCTTTCAACCTTCAACCACTTAATCCCCAAAGTCTCCAATAACCATTAATGGTTACCTCAAACCCTCCCACATGGTTAAAACATTTGTTTTGACTCAACCTCTACCCAACCCAAAGGTCTCATCAAGCCTTTAATGCTTTGACCATGATTATCTCTTAATCATTTGCACAAAGGTTTATCCTTGGGTTAACTCTTAATCCAATGGGTAATCTTAATTTAGACTTGACCCTTACCTTCTAGATAACCATGAGGTCTTCTCAGGCCTTTAATGCCTCCAACCTCTTCTCTCAACCCAATCCTATGTTGAAACTTGTCGCCATTTTATTGGTGCCAATTGTGCACATGGATCCCCAACTTTCAATCCTAACCCTTGTTAAGATTGCTCAATCTTAACCCTTCATTTCCCTATTTCTTCTATAAATAGAACCCTTCTCCTCAAGCAAAGGAGAAGCATTTTAGAGTATTGTTGTTATACTGGCATTAGCATAGAGCTTTTTCATAGCATCACTATCTACTCTTGCATAGTATTTGCTTATCATATTCAACCATCTTGAATCTCCATATGGCATCCATGGCTAGTGCTAAAAGCTGAGAGCTACACTCATTTGGGACTTGGAGAGGAGAGGAACAAGGGAGGAGCAACTATGAGCATCTTGATTAGCTATTTCATTCTATGTTTATATGCTTTCTATTTCATGCTTAATATCTCTCTTGATATGCCTGTTTAGGATAATCTTTTGTTGCTAACACTAACGTTTGTTTCTTGTGCTCTTGTGTGTGTTGCCATCAAACAGATTTTCTAATCCTTTTTTGCAGAGCATCATAATTAATATTTAAAATTTATATATTAAATTATTTAATATCAATATTAATATTTATAATTAACTTACAATTATTAATTATAAATATATCTAATATATATTATTAACATACAATTAAATTAAATTATAGTAAATAACATATATAATATTATAGATAATCAAATTTGATCATATAATTGACATTTATATATTAAAAGTTAACGATACTTTATATATATTATAATATTTCATACAAAAATAATAATAAATAATAATTTATACAAACAATTATATTAAAATTATTGACAACAATAAAATTTAATATATAAATGTCAATTATATAATTTAAATTTAATTATATATAATTATTTATAGGCTATTAATATATATACCAAATACATTAATATTAAAATAAAAACTCTCCAAAATAAAAGAAAAAAATTTATGTGTGCACAATTTATCTTTTCATAACAATTCACTAATTTTTTTTTTGATCGCTAATATTTATATTTTATTTATTTAAACTAAAAAGTACATCTACACCAAACTTTCCAAAAAAGAAACCACTCCCACAAACCACCCCCAACCACCATCCAATCCTACTATCTAAAACCATGGTTTTCCAAAATGTATACTGCTCAAACCCTACCCCACCCCCACATCATCTGAAACAGAAATTCAAAATACATCATGCCAATGAAAGCTAGCTGAAGAGTTTATCATTTAATAGAAAATATAGTTTTAAGTTTATCAACCAAAAAAAGAAACATCTAAACAAAAAGATGTGACCGTAGGTACCCTGATTTAGTGAAATCCTCATCTTCTCGTTGAGGCTTGTGAATCTCCAGTTCTTCCTTCTGCATCTTTGACCACTAACCCTCGCAAAACTGGACTTTTTGTCTCACCACCACTCCCACCCGCCACACCACCCACTACACCCTTCCTTCCCAATTTCGCTGATAGTTTTCGCGTCATCGGCCTCCTACATCTCATCTCCTCAGCCAATCTCACCTCCCCACCCTCCTGCCGAATTACATCTTCGATATCCATAATCTGGACGAAGATCATCAACCCTTCCCATCCTCACTTCGCGTCTTCTTTAAAACGGGCTCGGGCTTCCTCATAGCGGCGAAGGAATTGAATTCGAGAGTGCCTTGCCCACAACTCCCCATTCTCCTCTGGGATGCCTTCAGGAAGATTGAAACCCCACCTTGACACAACCCATTCCAGCAGGGACTCCATTTTTAACAAGTACTCTTGTGGAATGATTTTCTTCAAAACTTTTCTCACATCCTCACAGGTGTAACCCAGCTCTTGTCCCCATGCCATGATAAGAGAGTAAATATCTACTCTGCATCTGTATCTGTGGCCGATAACCGCCACCTCGTCACCCAAGACCAGTTGAATTGCCTTAAAAAACAATGGGTCTTTTGCAAGAAACATCTTCTCAAGCTTCTTCATGGGGATAGGTCCTCAAAAAGCTGACATTAGCTTGGAAAACTATAGAGTGAAATTGGCTTCCATTTTGGTACTCACTAAAGAATTGCAGAGAAATCCGATGCAATCTGTCAAAAGTTGTCTTCACCAGCTTACCTACTCTTCTCATTAAGTGCACGAGAATTCCTAAATTAGTATTCAATACACCACACTCCACCATCACTGCCATTTCAGAAAGCATTCCACAATAAATGCTCATTAACTCGACCTTACTCAGATGAAATATCGACCTTCTGACATGAAATTTGAATTTGTTGGCATACCAACTTGGCAAGGAGCCTTAGCTCCATCTCACTATGTCTTATTTGCAGTCATGCCACCTCACTTTCCCTAGTGTGAGCTCACACGCTTCATTCAACAACCCATCTAAAATGACATTTCCTCCTCTTTTCACATGCGAGATGCAATAATTTTGGAGAGATTTCAGCTTTTCACTTATATTGTGTACACATTTATTCATTTTCCAACATAGTGTATTGCCTTTGATCAAGGCCTAGACTACAATTTGGGAGTCACCCTCCAGATGTACCTTCATCACCTTCATATTTGCTGCTAGTTCAGCTGCTAGTAAGGCCGCTTGAGCCTTTGCCTCATTATTAGTGCCATCTTGTAGCCTTCTTGCACCTGTAAAGAGGATCTTCCCTTCATCATCATAGGCCACACATCCAGCACCTAAAATCCTTGGATTACCTTTTGACGCCCCATCAAAATTTATTTTCACCCACCCCCTCTCTAGTTTTGACCATTTCACCATCTCCCCATCCAAAGGAACGTTCAAAAGATTAACCTCGGGGAACCCACAAATGGGTATAACAATTCACTAATTTAACCCACATAACAATTCATTAATTTAACCCACTGAAAAGAACAACCACACATAATAAAAAAAAGCAAAGATTTTTGAGAAAATTCAACAATCAAATCAATTGTAGAGTTCATGTTTTGATGCAAGTACTCTCCTGACATGTGTTGACTGAAGGACATTGTATATTGGATGGGAGGAGCTCCATTTTGCTCCCTGCATAGCCGGTGCCCATGGCATGGGGGTGCAAATAACCCTTGAGATAGACAGTGTTGTATTGGAACCCCCCTTCCACTAAAGGTCCCTCTCCCCTACTTGTATATGCTTTTTTCATGGACAAATAACGTAGAAAGGAAAAATGGGCTATTGAAATTGATGGGCCTAAGATAAATGTCGTTGGTGCTAATTGTGATTTTTGTCTCAATTTTAATGTTTAAATAGCTTTATATTGTTGGTTTATTTTTCTATACTAAGTTAATTCTTTTATTGAATATTATGTACACATAATAAGATGGACTGGCCAAATGGGCTTCTAATCAGATTCATTGTTGGAATATTGTAGATAGGACTCAGCTGCCTATGGATTTCTCTGATATGTTGGAGCAATTAGTTGGTGAAGATAGGATTGTGTAATTCTTTGATTTTACTGGGCTGCTGACCTTTCTTGCTTTGTAATTCTATTTGTGGTTAAGATTTTTCACCTCTTTTTTCTTAAAAAAAAAGATGGACTTATTTAGGTAAGCATTTATTTGGGTGGTTGATATTTTTCTTGTATAGAAGTAGGTGTTTATTTAGAGAGGTAATTTATATTAATGGTTGTGTTTGTTTTCATAATTGAGAAATAAGTGGTGCTGAAGAGCAAAAAATTGAAAGCATATCAAACAAATGATGTTAATGTAATAAAAATTGATCTCAAATTCGATGTGATTGTGATCAAATGCAAACATGAATATTTTTGTCCTATTATTATATGATCTAGTATTAAGAAGATAACTTTGTTTTAAACACACTTGGTGTTAAGCCTTTTGAGCACACAAATAGATGGACAACAATCATATTTCTATAAATTTAGGTTGAGAAGTTAGAGATTATAAATTTCAGATTTGAATACTAGATTGTGAGTATTGTTCAATTTAGGGGATAGGATAGTGAGGATGATTATCTCAAAAGACTAAGGTCTATAGAGTTAGGCTAGTTTTGTTTTGTAATGATGTATTTAGCATAATAGAGCGATTGGTCATGATTAGCGTTGGTGCATCAAGGTTGAATTGAGAGATAAAACCATGTGAAATTGTTGGGAGAAAAACATGATTGTTTTTTGTATGAATTTAAAATAAAATTAATAATAATGTCCCACATTAAATATGCATATTATAATAAAGTACAAAATTAGTCAAAGAGGAAAGAAAACCAACCAGAAAAATACATACTTTGTGACTTAACTATTGAGCATGATAAATAAAATACTCAATATAGAATCCATACTTAGTGTATGTACTAAGGAATTTCCTTAGCCTCATTATAATGGGTTTGTTGAAAATAAGGTGAAGAAAACTTGAAATATTATCTTATGTATGTGATAGAGAATTTAAAAATAAGATTATGAAATTTGAAAATTGTATGTGATTGCACACTCAACTCAAATAGAACAATCAACGAACCATAAAGACACTAAATTTAAGTGGAGAAACCCTTTTGACCAAGAATTCCACATAGGAAAGAGGACAAGTATATTAAATCTTCAAGATTAGACATATATCAATACACTTCACTACTCTCCACCTTGGTAGCACCATGTTAATTGTAAGAAATCAACATCATAAGACTACCATCTAATGGCTCTAATTTATAGAAAATTATGCGAAACCATCGTGGTATCCCAAAATAAGAAGCAAGAAACTAGTTGCAAAAACCCATGGGTAGGATAATGGACAACCAATAGACATAATAATAAAATAATATATTTCAAATGGTTCCAACGTGAGAATCTAAACCATATCCACTTAACTCTTGCACTTCCCAAATGCTCTATAACTCTTTGATGACTCTTTGTATCACCCAATGACAACCTTACACCTTCCAAACTTGGGTTCCCAAAGCATGGCTTCTCACATTCCCAAAAGTGGATGTCTAGGAGGTATTTTTGCCCATTTTATCTTATCTCCATTATCAACACATGTTCACCTCCTAAGATGCAATAACAATTTGTCACAAAATACAAATATTAAATGTTTTTCCTCTAATGTCCCTGAGAACACTTTCTAAGAAACATAGAGACACATGAATGTGATAGGATTGCAAGGTTAATGTCAACTATCCTAACATTCTCCCACTTGACATTATACATTGCAAATGCATCTAAGACATACACATAATAAAATCAAATACATTGATCAAGTCCCATGGCCTTCGATACCAAGAGAACTTATTTGTGGTAATTGAGTTCATAAGAGTGTTAATGTTTTCAATCAATACCTTAGCATTCTCATCCATTTCTTGCACAAAGTGATATTGAACATCAACATGCTTAGTATGAGCATGAAACATAGGATTCTTGGCCAAAAGAATAGCATTTCAACTGTCACATTCCTCACAGTCTTGAAATCAAAACCAATGAAATTACCGTCTTTGTAACCATACCACCTCATTAGATGCATGTGTAGTAGACATATGCTCTACTTCAGTGGTGGACAAACCAATTCTAGGATGCCTCTTACTCATCTAACTCACTGCTCCTTCAAACAAAGTAAATACATAGTGATGCTATGCAAAATGGACAAAGATTAGACTAGAACCTGTGGTCGTATAACACACAAAAATACAAGAAACCGTTAGTGTTAATCAACCAAAAACTAATCTAAGTAGGCATATCAAAAGAGACACTAAAAACATGAAGAAATATTTAACTATGAAAGTAATATAACAAGACATCTCCAAATGCCTTCTAACATTCTCTTAGCTCCTTCTCCTTTGTTCCTCTCCTCTCCAAGTTCCAAATTAATGTAGCTCTCAACAACTTTTTGCACTATGGATGCTTATGGAGGTTCAAGATTGAAATGTTTACTCTAAAATGCTATGCAAATGTGAATAAAAGCTAATATTAGATGCTATGATGCTAAAATAATTTATTTTAGGCCAAAATAACAATATATTAGTGATTTATGCTAGATGCTCTCTAAAATTCACTATAGATTAAATGCATACAAGTTTTTCAAGATCTGGATTGTGAGGAAATGGGCTCTATTTATAGGAAAAATGGAGCAATGGATGGTTAAGATTGAGTAATCTCAACGAGGATTAGGATTGAATGATATTCAATCCATGTGAGGGCTTTCAACCCAATCCAGGATGACAAGTGTCAACATGAGAAGGGTTGAGAGGAGAGGGAATAAACATTAAATGCTTGACATGACCTTAGAGTTAACTTGGGGGTTAAGGTCAAGGTTAGGTTGAATGAATAAATTCTTTATTCAAAGAGTAAAGCTTTTATCCAATGGATAAATTCTTGTGCAAAGGCAAAAGGGATAACCATGGTCAAAACAATAAATGCTTGAGGAGACACATGAGTGCAAGTTGAATTAACTATAAATGGTTATGTAAGAGCCATTAATGGTCATGTAAGAGCCATTAGTGGTTTGGAAGACTTTAGAGGTTAGTTTGTTGAACACATAAAGCATTAAATACTTTTCAAAGACTTTGGAGTCTTTGAGAAGTGAATTAAAGTTTCTTAGGAATGTGACAATAATTAGGGGATGGATTAGGTTAACTAGGAAGGGTTTAGAAGAATCTAGAAGGGGGTTTAGGAATGCAAGTGGATTTGGTTGGTGAGGGAAAATAAGATTTTAATTAAAATAAAATTCATTTATTTCAATAAATGTGTGCAAGTTGTATTTGTAGAAAAATGCAAGTGGGGGGGATAAATGATTTGAATAAATGTTTTATTTACTTTATTTAAAAGAGGAAAAGGGGATTAAATGAAATAAATATGATTTATTCATTTAATTGATTTGTGAATTTGGTATAATGAATTAATTAAAATAAATTGAATAATTTATTTAATTAATAGGAGAATGTTTGAAGATGAATTAATTAAATATTAATTTAATTAACTGATGGCTAGTGGGTTTTCAATCAAATAAATAGCAAATATTCATTTAATTAAACTGGACAGATTTATGTGACTACATTTGCCCCTCTTTGAGGCAGTGCGGTTTATCGCATCGTTTCAAAGAAAGAAAAATGGGTGTGAAGGAATGCCCCATAAAATGTTGATTTAATGGGTGGTATGCCCCTTGAGAGATGGGCCGAATTTTTTTGAAAAATCGAGCAATCTCTTGAAAAAGAATAAAAATTGGCAGGGTGATAGAAGAGAAGAAGTTAGCAATTCTAGTGAAAAATAGAAGAAATCGGAGATAAAATGGAGAAATGGGAGGCTCAGGAAGTTCACGGGGACCACGACGGTGAGTGGGGGAAAATGAGGGTTACGACGAAGGGTTTATATGGGGAGAAAGGGTTGAAAACAGGGTCATTTGTATTCGCGACCATAGTGAAATTTTAGCTCTGATAGTGACTTTTTGGAAGAGCAAGGAGCAGTCAAGATGCCGGTTCTCATAGCAGAGCACCGATTAGAGCGAGTCTGTCGATTCCAGCGGCCATATGATTACGGACCAACGGTATGTGATTTTGAATTTTTGAATTTTATGCATTTTAAATGTGTTTTTTGCTAAGTCCAAGTTGAGTCGACACAATAGCGCTAAAACTGTGTTTTGGCATTGTTGTTAACTTAATTAGCGCTATGGTGTCACTATGGCGCTATTGTGTAGTCGTTTTAGCGCTTCTGTAAAGGTTAGCGCTATTGCCTAGCTGTTTGAGTGCTATTAGTTGTTCAACGCTATTGAGTAGTTGATTGAGCGCTATTGTTGTTAAGTAGCGCTATTGCATAGCTAATGTGGCGCTTTTGTGGTTTGAGCGCTTTTGCATAGTTTATTGAGGGCTTTTGTGAGGGTATTAGTGCTTTTGTGAGGAAATAGTGCTTTTGTGTGCAAGATAGTGCTGTTGTGTAGAAAAATAGATGCCCCAGTTTGCGTGAACAAAAATCGCCCGATGCTAATGATGTATGGATGGAAAGATGAGGTGAGAGTTATTTTGAACCATAGCAGCCCTGATGAGACTTAGGTCATTTAGGATAAATGTCTATTGAAGTCTAGGTGTGCCATGATTGCTTACCTGTTGTGACCCGGAGATACTTGATCAAAGTATTTGTTGATAGTCTAGGTTTAAAATTTAAGAAAGTTTGAAACAAAACAACTGATGATGATGGTTGATGCACTTGTGTAGGAGGATCTTTGCATCTTACAGTTGCACGAGAGACATCCCGCCACATAGGGGCTACGCGATCGGTTGATAGAGGCCGAGGTGGATTGCATTGCAGCGACTGGCTTGTACGATGTGATGTACATGCCCGTGATTTAGATGAATCACGGTTTGATTACAGCATTGGCAGAGCGGTGGCATAGTGAGACATGCACGTTTCACTTGGCGCAGGGAGAGATGACTGTTACACTGGAGGATGTATTGCGCATCTTGCATATTCCCATTCGAGGTGAGTTGGTGACGTATGACAGAGCATGGGGGACCCTAGTGGTGTAGAGATGTTTTGATGAGGACGTCTTTATTGATGATGGTTTGATAGCTTGGGAGGATATAGCCGGTTTGTATGAGCCATTACCAGCAGTGCTATCAGGGATTGTTGGGGGACTACTATGCCCAGATCGACGATCACATGGACTTCTTGTTGGTTGGGCTCAGGTGATTGAGCAGATGATTACAGAGGAGACACGATTTGCATGGGGACCGTGCGTGCTAGCGCACTTATATCAGGAGCTTCATGATGTAGTATACTGAGGGAGGGTCTCATTGGGAGCGGGAGTCACGTTGCTACATATTTGGATGTGGGAGCACTTACCAGTTACCTGACCCGTTAGTCTAAGATTTTGGGCAGTGGATCAGCCATATGTATATATGTATAACGGTATGATGAGTCAACCCCACCTGGGGAAGTTAGAGTGGCGGCGACGGGCACTGGATGATCTGGATGCAGTGATCTGGAGACTGTATATTGAGTGTGAGCCCTAAGAGGATGATGCGGAGGCATTGCCATATGTGTTCATGACCTGATTCCTCATTGGTAGGACAACCTACCATGTGGAGAGACAGTTGCCTAGCAGAGTTTTGAGATAGTTTGGATGGCGGCAGGGATTGCCTAGGGGATCAGGAGAGTATGCACGGGTGGTCCGAGAGAGGTATTTATGGGGGCCAGTATTACTTATGATTAGGCATTACTAGAGTTTCAGATGCTACAGGCGAGACCATGGGATATATGGCCGAGGATGGTAGATGCAGGGGTGTCAGAGGAGTATACGCAGTATGTGGCGGCACATCTGATTCCTCGGATATCAAATCCGACAAAGCCGATTCCAGAGTTTGAGGAGGATAGGGGATGAAGATGGAGGAGGAGAGGAGGTCGAGGACCTATAGTAGAGGGATGAGGGAGAGGGGATGGTGGTGATGGAGGAGGAGGAGGGGGGGATGGTGGAGGTGGTGGATTCAAAGGTGGAGGTGGTGGTGGTGGTTGATTTCAGCGGAGAGGGAGAGGGAGAGGCGGTTTTCCATTGCGGATATCACAGGGACCTTTGATGCAGGGAGGAGTTAGATTAGGTGGCAGAGGTATGGGGGAGAGGGAGGTACCGATGGATAGAGGGAAGGGAGCCACTGGAGAGGGAGCTACAGGTGAGGCACCTATGGATATAGGGGAGGGAGCCACCAGAGATCTTTGGGACCATATGATATTACATTTGTAGACTCGACTTACAACAGTTGAGACACAGGTGGAGGATCTGGAGGCGGAGGTTGTAGCTAGAGATGTGCAGCTATTTGCACGAGAGTCAAAGCTGACTGTAGTGTTGCGGGAGAGGGATGATGCGGTGGAGAGACTAGTAGAGTTGCAGGAGAGAGTCCAGGTTGGAGTAGGAGCACAGGGTCCTACCAGGGAGGTGATGAGGGAGATTTGGTGAGCACGGGATGAGATAGAGTATTGGCAGGGGTTATATGAGCAAGTGGTACCAGCTAGTCAGCGAGCACTGAGCTATTCACAGATGCGGAAGGCTAAATCAGAGCGGTCTTAGAGGATGCAGAGCAGTGGGGGTGTGATGGGTCCTCCACGGAGAGATAGGTTAGGTGATGCAAGAGCTAGTGGGGGTTTGATGGGTCCTCCATAGAGAGATAGATCGGGTGGTGCAGGGACTAGTGGGGGAGCAGGTGGTGATGGTGGTGCAACATCTGGTCAGAGTGGCATTTGAGAGAGCATTTTGTATATTTTGACATTGTCATTTTTGGACTGTACCTTGGATGGCTCTTGGTAGCCGATTTTTTGGACTTCATTGTACTCTGAGATATGAGACGATATATATGAGGAGATCCCATATTTTGTGATGATATGCATGTTGATGTGTATGGAGTTTATGCTTGATGATGATTTCATGAGTTATGCTTAGATGGATACTTGTTCTTTGCTATATGTATGTGTTTATGAGATGATTCTTATATGCATGTTTTATGATGATTTATTCTTACATGATGTCTATATGCATGTTGTATGATGTTAGATGCTAACATGTGGATGCAGGTTGATATATGTGTGCATTGATGTTTTGGGATAGAATGCCTCATGTATGTAATGCCATGCTGGTTATGTATGCATAATAAAATGATGATTTATGATGGTATAGATAGTATTTTGTACTTTATATCAATACAATGATGAGATAATGATATGCAATGATGTTAATGTAATGCTTTGAATGAATGATTTATTTATGGATATGCATCTAGATGGTTTTTAAAAAAAATGAATGTATATGTGGATAAACAAATGTAAAGTACAACTGTTTAAATGATGATTTCTAAATGAATGCATATGTATAATGTATGAACCAATGTTTGAGACAAATGGTTTTATGATTCTAAATGTCAAAATATGATGAAGTAAAATGATAATGTGATTATAATGCAACTCATGGTTAATGAATAACTGCACTTTAATGCAATTAAAAGGGATAATGAATGCAATCTAATGAATCCTAAGTGAGATAAAATGAGTATAAGAATATACTAAAATGGATGAATGAATGCACTTTAACTAATGGATAGATAAATGAATGTATGCAACTATGGAAACCTAAACAAATGTATGATAGATAAGTGTTGAAATGATGATAAATGATGATCACTAATTGATATTAAATGAATGTATAGTAATGGCTAATCATGGTAGGAAATGAAAATAAGGACAAGTTATCATATAAGTGAATCTAAATGTCACGAGTGTAATAATGAAATGATATAATGATACTAATGCAAGTAAATGAGAATGAACTATATGTGGTAAGTGCAACTAAATGATATTAAATGGACACTAATGAATGGCTAAAGATCAATGAAAATGCAACTAAATGTAATGAAATGATGATGTGATTATGATAGATGAATGCAAGGTTTTCTAAACTTTGTATGATGCACTGATGATGTATCAGAGAACTCTGTCGTGATTGTATCCAAGACCAACTAAATTTTCCACAACTGTTCAATTTTGTTCATACTTATATACAAAACCATGCTTATGAATAATGAATGAGTAAATGGATGGATGATATGCAACGAAATGCAATATATATAGATGAGATGAAATGACTATCCATAGTGCTTTATTTTTCATCATCGAGCTTTAAAATGTTGTAAGAAAATACAAGCAACTTGACATAATGATTCAAGATGACCCGAGTATTCCTTACATGGATTTTGATATAGAAAGTTAATACAAACAACTTGATATAATGGGTCAAGTTGACCTGAGTATTGCTTGCGGAACAGACAAGGATCATCTCCTTTCATGCATGACTTGGATCGTCCTCCTTGATCTTGGGCTGATTATATCTTGATACAAGTTCATACCGTAATAAGAGATAAAAAACCTTTATCCAGCTTGGATGAGGTAGGAGAAACCAAAGAAAGAGCATTGTACCTATAAGCAAACAATATATTTAATGAATAAAGAATGTGGATCCTCGATAATGGTTCATGCTCATATGGTCGAGTTATACATTGTAGTCAGCAAGTTGTAATGATCTATGACTGTATTCTCGCATAAGATCACATAACTTAGTGAACTTCCCACGTAGACACCATTAGTACATGCCCCAGAACTTCATCGGAAAAATTCGCAGAAGACACACAAACAATGCTGTAGGAACCTGATATATATAAACGAATGAATAACCTACAAATCAACCAAGTACTTGATAGATTAAACAGAATTTTCTTGTTAAAGAAAATGTCATCTTGTCTTTGTTTTGGTAAGGAAGGATGCATCCTTGTTGAAGATAGTTGGTGCGTGTTGGATGTTGATTGTTTGGTCGTTTTGATAAGTGATCATCATTTGAGTATTTCACAATGTTTGTTTGGTATCTGCTCAGAGAAGTATGTATAAGGTGTTGCCATGTTTGTGATTTTCGATGTTTTATGATGTTTTTGGATTTTGTGAGATAGTTTTCCAATGTTTTTGATATTTTGATGATTGTTTTGAATGTTTTTGGATTTTGTGAGACAATTTTGAATGTTTTTGGTATTTTGATGATTGTTTTGAATGTTTTTGGATTTTGTGAGACAATTTTGAATGTTTTTGGTATTTTATTGATTGTTTTGAATGTTTTTGGATTTTGTGAGACAATTTTGAATGAAGAACCCAATGAATCACAAGTAATGCAGAATCCACTTCCATCAAGAGAGTTAAGGGTATTGCCCCCAGTTTTGGCATGACTTCGAAAAAGCGGGATGCAAGACGCCTGAAGTACTATCTTTGATTGTAGATCGATAACAAGCCATGGTTTGGACAGATGGACATGTGCATGTAATGAATGTGATCGCAACAAGTCTGAAAAAAAATGGAGCCATAGCCTTTACGAATGGCACCTGTTTGCCAGGTTTTCACCATCACACTTACCCAAGGTGCCACTGGAGTGGTTGTTCACCATTTGGATGTATGATTTTTCTTTACTTATTTTGATGTTTTTGTGTTTTCTTCAGGACATTTATCTTAATGTTTTTGGTGTTTTTGTCAATATGCCTAGGAGCCTGATGCTCTATGTAGATTATGTATAAAACTATTTGAGGTGCATGCTGTTGATCAGATCTACTGGTTCTCCTTCTAAAGTAGCCAACTGATATGCCCCAGACCCAAATACAACAATAATAACATATGGACCCAGCCAATTTGATTCAAACTTTCCCCGATGTTCTCGATTGGGTTGGTTACGAGGATTTTCTCGAAGAACAAGATCACCTACCTCGAATGTACAAGGTCTAACCCGATGATTATAGCTTCTGCTCATGAACTACTGATAGGCTTTGAGGTGATTGTATGCAGCTTGTCGCTTCTCATCAAGTAGCTCTAAGTCCTGAAGATGTGATACTCGGTATGCTTCATCATCAAAGAGATTATGCAAGGAAACCCGTAGTGATGGTATCTCAACCTCGATAGGTAAGATAGCTTATGTGCCATAGACCAGTGAGTAGGGAGTTACGCCTGTAGGGGTTCAAATACTAGTTCGATATGCCCATAGTGCTGGATTCAATTGAACATGCCAATCATGACTGGCATCATTGACTATCTTCTTGAGGATTCTCAATATGTTTTTGTTTGATGCTTCGGCTTGACCATTGCCTTGTGGGTAATAGGGCGTGGAAAAGTGGAGTTGGATGTGAAACTTCTCACAGAGCTCACGAACATCTTGATTCTTGAATGGAAAACTGTTATCTGTGATGATGGACATGGGTACATCATACCGACAGATGATGTAATTAAGGATGAATGAGGCGATTTGCTTGCCACTAACTTGGGTAAGTGGATCAGCTTCGATCCACTTTGTGAAGTATTTAGTGGCGGTAATAATGAATTTGTGGCCATTGGATGAAGATGGATGGATTTTATCCACAAGGTCAAGTCCCCATTGACCAAAGGGCCATGGTGTTGTGATTGGTTGTAATTCTTGTGCTGGTGCATGTATCAGGTCTCCATGAACTTGGCATTTTTTGCACTTTCTGACAAAGTAGTAGGAGTCTTTTTCCATTGATGGCCAATAGTATCCAGCTTGTATGATCTTCTTGGCTAGTGATGGGCCACTTAAGTGAGTCCCACAAATTCCTTCATGTACCTCTTCCAAGGCCTTTGTTATCTCATCTTGTTCCAGACATTGAAGGAGAGTACCATCAAGACTACGTCGGTATAGGGTTTTAGCAATAATGGTATATTGAGCAGTTTGGTGAATGAAGGTTTTATGTTGGTTATTCGATTGGTTAGGAGGAAGTGTGTGATCATGGAGATAGGTGTAGAACTCATCGTACCATGGGGATTCGGAACCAACAAGGAAAAATATCATCTCGGATTCAGGGATATCATAAGCGGGAATCTAAAGTTGTTCGACCAAGAACTCATAGCATGTTGAATTTTTCGGAAGATCTAGGAGAGAGGCAATAGTAGCCATAGAATTAGCCGCTCGATTCTGATCTCTAGGTATCTATTCAAAGGTGATAGTAGTAAATGATGCCTTTAGATTGTCCACCATTTGCTTGTACGACATGAGTTTGTCATCTTTAGTTTGATATTCATCGATTGCTTGTCGAATGACTAGTTGGGAGTCTCCATATACTTGCAGTTCTTGTAACTTCCATTGTATGGCTAGCCTGAGTCCTGTGATCAAGGCCTCATATTCAGCTATGTTGTTTGTGCATGGAAATGCGAGCCTGTAAGACTTCAGGATACTATCACCTTGAGGTGTGATAAACCTTGAGGTGTGATAAATAGAATGCCTACCCTCAAGCCATGCCTAGTGTATGAACCATCAAAGTATAGTTTTTAGGGTTGTGCTATTGTGATCATGAATATCTCTTCATTTGAAAAATTGGAAATGAGAGGATGATTGCCTATGAGTGGTGCATCGGCCAACTGATCTACAATAACTTGTCCTTTGATAGCTTTACGATCTACATACTCGATATCAAATTCACTGAGAATCATCACCCATTTGGCCAAATGACTAGTCAATGCGGCTTTACTGAGTAAGTACTTGAGTGGATCGATCTTTGCAATGAGTTGTACCTTGTGTGTTAACAGATAGTGCCTCAATTTAGTGGCTGCCAAGATTACTACTAGGCAAGCTCGCTCAATAGGGGTGTAATTGAGTTCATAGCCCACCAGTGTGTGAGAGATGTAGTAAAAAACACACTCTTTCCCTTCCGCATTGTGTTGTGCCAATAGTACTCCCAAAGCTGTATTAGTTGCTGATATATAAAGCAATAGAGGCCTACTTGGATCTGGTGGAATCAGCAATGGCGTATTCATGAGATAATTTTTAAGCATCTTAAATGCTTGCTGACATCTAGCATCCCACTGAAAGCGGATGTTTTTGTGTAACAGGTGTGTAAATGGGTGACACTTATCTACTAGTTGTGCAATGAATCTTCGGATGGATTGAAGCCACCCTTGTAGTGTCCTTAGCTGGCTGATGTTCTTGGGAGGTGGCATGTCCATGATTACATTGACCTTTGCTGGATCAACATCAATACATTTGCTTGAGACAATGCATCCTAGAAGTTTTCTTGAGGTTACTCCAAAGACACATTTCTTTGGGTTGAGTCGAACATGATATTGTTCTAGTCTATCAAAGATTTTCTCTAATATGTCCATATGACCTTCTCTTGTTAGTGATTTTGCTAGTAAGTCATCAACATAATCTTCCATTATGGTATGCATCATATCATGGAAGATAGTGGTCATTGCTCATTGATAGGTCACTCCTGCATTCTTTAGACCAAAAGGCATGACATTCCAGTAGTATGTGCCCCATGGGCATGTAAAGGCTGTCTTATGTTGATCCTCTAGTGTGATTTTTATCTGATTGTACCCTGAAAAGCCATCCATGAGTGAAAGCATGGCATGTCCTGCTGTTAGATTTACTATGATGTTGATATTTAGTAGGGGGAAGTCATCCTTAGGACATGCCTTGTTTAGATCTCTGAAGTCAGTACAAATATAGATGCCCCCATTTGGTTTGCCGACAGACACAATATTGGATATCCAATCCGCATAATCAATTGGTCGAATGAAACCAACATCGAGGAGTTTCTTAAGTTCTGCTTTGACTAGTACCGCAATCTGAGGATGCATCTTGTGAAGCTTCTGCTTGACAGGATTAGCTCCTTCTGCTACTGTGAGGTGATGCATGACTAAATCCAGATCAAGACTAGGCATGTCTGCATATGACCATGCAAAGTTAATTTGACGCTTCTGGAAGAATTTGAGAAACTTGGGTTGTTCGTCTGGAGTCAAAAGAGAGGCTAGACATATATGGTGAGGAGTTTCAGGATTCTCCATGTTGTATTCTTTCATCTCCTCGATGAGAATCGTTGATCATTCCTGCCATGTACTAGATGGAAGGATGTCAAACCTTTCATCCTTGGGTGCCTCAGAGAGGTTTTCACGGTTGGATACACTCTTTCTTTTTACTTTTGTGGGATCAAATAGTGCCATAGTGTGGTTTTCACTGGAAGAGCCATGTTTTATTGTTATATTTTTGTAGTTGAAAGGTTTGGCATCCACCCCAAAGTATGCTGCACTATTAAGTTCTATAGTGAATCCAGCTTTGTGATCCCTACTCAGGATGTTATCCTGTAATTCCAAGAAGTCAATGATCACCTCATTATTTTGGAAATGGTCAAGACATGGGAAATTATGTTGGTTCTATTCAATTAGTTCAGGATGGATAATGGGCATTACCTCATTGATTACGTTAAGTTTGTTAGATGTGTCATTGAGGGTTAAGATGTTGTGTTGAAGGCTGTTGATGATACTCTCCATGTCAAAATCAGGCGTAGGATGCGACGTAGGGTCTGTAGAAGAAGTTTCCAGCTCAGGAACCCAAGAGGTCTTTATCTGTGCTTCTTTGTAAATAGGGATGTCTTTGTGGGGTGGAGGTAGTGATGTGTCTTCCTCATCTGAAGTGTTAAGCTGCACTGAATCGAATTCCCACTCATGTGAGTCAGTTTCTGGGTCACTTTCCAGTAGCCTATTATTGTACCATACTGGGATATCTTTTGAGTTAAATACTGCAGGTGTGATCGGTTGATGTACCTTTGTAGATGAAATGATCAGTGCTGCAGAAAGGATTATAGGGATTAGTGAATCTTATATGGGGAGTATTGGTGGTGTTGGATCTGCTGCTTCTGTTGGGACTACTAGTGTTGTTGATACTACTGGAAATTCGGATATAGTTGCGGCTACTAAGGGGACTATTGATGTTATCATTGATGTTGATGGTGTTGTTGGTTTGATTGATGGGACGACTGGCGTTGCAGATGGTTTTGCTAGGATTTTTAGCCTTAATGGGGTAGTTTCTATGTTGTTGGGTGCTGCTTTTATAATAAAAGGTGACCTCTTTATAGTAGGTTGATATAGTGGGTTGCTGGGTTTCCCTTTGAATCTGAGCTTAGGAAAGATCTCCTTTTGAAATCCTAAGCCTGTGTTGTCTTTGGGTTTTAATTCTTGCTACAACGGCTCATGTCGCCCTTGCTTACAATGCCCTAAAAAACTCTGACCATCATATCCCATTCTTTGCATAATGAGAAGACCTTTGCCATATTGATCTGTGGAAATCTTAGCTTGCGGAGTGTCGGTGGTGATAGGATCCTTATAGATCCATCCTGCTACGTCTTCATCTCTGGTTTCCTCTTCTTGATTCTTTCCAAGGATGAAAGGTGTCAATGTACATGCTGGTTTGACTAGTGACATTTGAAGTACTTGTTGAGTTTTACCATGTGTTTTAGGAGAAGTGGGCATTTGTCCTACACAAAAGAGTTGGCTTAGATTGTATTGTCTAGGACCTTCCTCTGCAATTTTCATCTTGAGCTTCTCTTGCTTGGGTATAATGGTGTTTGAACTGGAAAGAGAGGCTAGACTTATGTATGACGTGGAGGAGATGGATTCTCTATTGTTGGGAATGGTAATCTCTGGTTGATGATTTATATTATGACAATATGTAAAGGGGTTTGCATCGCCCAAGTCGTGATTTCTATACCATTATGTGGAAACTTGATACATTGATGGTAAGTGGATGGAACGACTTGCATGACGTGTATCCAAGTTCTTCCCAACAACAAATTGTATGGCAAAGGAAGGTCCAGAACCTGACATATGATGTGCTTCACTACAGGGCCCATTTGGATTGGTAGTACAACAACTCCTTTGGATGAATGCTCTGCATCATCATAAGCTTTGATTGTGATCTTCTTGTGGGGATCCACTGATTCAATTGCATATCCCAAAGCTGTGACTAATTGTAGTGTACAAATATCTAGGCCTGCTCCATTGTCGATCAAGACTCGCTTGATCCTATGTTGATTGATAAATCCTTCTGTTAGGGTTTCAAGCAGATCCGAAGCAAATATGAACTAACAATTATATGTAGATTTAAATACAAAAGATAAAGAAATAAAACAGGACACAAATAACACAGAGATTTAACGTGGTTCACCCAGAATGGGTTACATCCACCATACACAACCATCCAATCTTTCTTATTATCCAACAAAAATAGTACATCAACCTTACAATGCCTTAAGCATCCCAACCGCTTATAACATGCATTTTTAGGGCAACAAACAAAGTCGGCCTTTTTAGGGTTTTATTACAATGTCAGTTTTCATCAACGAAAAATGGCAAAATTTTTTTTCTCGGGGGCTCCCTCCTCTGAACCCTTGCTTTTCTCGGGGGCTGCTGCCCTCGAACCCCTGCTCGGGGCCCGGATCGACCTCGAACCCCGACAAGGATACGTGCTGAGTGTACAATACTTTGCTGATCAGTCACCACATTTTAACAATCTCCCACTTGGAGACTGATCAGGCTCCACACCGAACAATCTCCCACTTGGAGACTGATACTACACGATACCATTGTACATGTAGCATCTGTTGGATAAAACACTAGGACTCAACTGGTATAAATTCCACAATTATCAATCAAGAAGACCAACAGAAATTGATGAAGAAATCAGCTTCTCCTGTAGAATTGCCTTCGTGAACATATCGACAGGATTCTCACTTCTGTGAATCTTCTCAAGCCCTAATTGACCCTCCTCCAAAACAGTCCAGATGATGTGGTACCTGAGCTGAATGTGCTTTGTCCTTGAATGAAAAACAGAGTTCTTCACAAGATGAATGACACTCTGGCTATCAGTATACAATGGGCTATCCTCTTGCGTCTGACACAATTCCTCCAGAAAACATTGCAACCAAATAATCTCCTTACTGGCTTCTGTAGTAGCAACATACTTAGCTTCAGTGGTTGAAAGTGCAACAACCTTTCGCAGCCTAGAAATCCAACTGACTGCAGTTCCCCCTATAGTAAAAACATACCTTGTAGTACTCCTCCATGAATCATTATCACCCACCAGATCAGAGTCAACAAATCCACTCAGAGCAGCATTAGATCCTTTGAAATATAATGCCTTCGTAGTAGTTCCTTTCAAATACTGAAGAATTCATTTCACAGCATTCCAATGTTCCATACCCGGATTACTCATAAACCTGCTCACAACTCCCACTGCATGTGCAATTTCTAGCCTTGTGCATACCATTGCATACATCAGACTACCAACAGCTGATGGATACAGGATGTTAGAAATTTTATTAACCTCTTCCTGTGCCTTTGGGCACATCTCTTTAGTCAATTTCAAATGACTAGCCAAAGGTGTACTAACTGCTTTTGCATCCTGCATGTTAAATCTTTTCAACACCTTCTTTATATACTCATTTTGGGACAAATTCAAGGTTCTATTTGTCCTGTCCCGTGTAATCCTCATACCGAGAATTTCCTTAGCTGCACCCAAATCCTTCATAGCAAATGACCTGGCTAATTTCTGTTTAGGATCATTTATATGTTGCATGTTAGACCCAACAACAAGCATGTCATCAACATAAAGCAACAAGATAATATAACTGCCATTATCAAATCTTTTAAAATATACACAATGATTAGAATGACATCTATGATAACCGTGTTCAACCATGAAACTATCAAATTTTAAATACCATTGTCAGGGTGCTTGCTTTAGGCCATACAGACTTTTCTTCAACTTGCACACCAAGTTCTTCTTACCTTTGACCTTATATCCCTGTGGTTGCAACATTTAAATTTCCTCCTCCAAATATCCATGGAGAAAAGTTATTTTGACATCTAATTGTTCAAGATGTAAATCATCTGCAACCACAAGACTAAGTACAGTTCTAATTGAAATCATTTTTACAACTGGAGAAAATATTTCATCATAATCTATACCCTTCTTCTCTGCAAAACCTTTTACCACAAGTCTGGCCTTATATCTTTTCTGAGCTCCTTCCTCCTCCTTTAGCCGATAAACCCATTTGTTAGGCAAGGCTCTTTTTTCTGTAGGTAAAGGGACTAAGTCCCAAGTCTTATTTTTCATCAAGGAGTCCATCTCCTCTTTCATGCCTAGCTCCCACTATTGTTTGGCATCTACCTGCATTGCTTCTTCATATTCTTCTGGTTCACCAGAATCTGTTAATAAAATAGAATACAAAGAAGGAGAAAATATTTCAGGGGGTCTACTTGTCCTCGTAGAATGTCGAACACTTACAGGAGTTTTTGGGACAATTTGTTGTTGCTGAGCATCAGGGACCTGTGGCATTTCATTTTTAGGAATTTCATCCAACACCACATATTCTTGTTTGTCCTGTTCATGCTTCTTTTCCTGCATCTGTTCTTTATACATAACCTTCTCATTGAATATAACATCTGTACTTCTAATTATTTTCTTATTTTCAAAATCCCATAACTGATAGCCATATTCATCTATCCCATATCCAATGAAGGTACATTTCTGAGATTTAGCATCAAGCTTGGTTCTGTTTTTTTTATCAACATGGACAAAAGCTTCACAACCAAAGATTTTCAGAAAAGAATAATTTACCTTTTTACCAGTCCATGCCTCCTCTGGAATACCACCATCCAAAGGGGTTGAAGGTCCTTTATTTATCAAATAGACAGCAGTATGTACAACATCTGCCCAAAAATGTAAGGGCAATCCAACATGCAATCTCATGTTCCTCGCACGTTCTATGATTGTCCTATTCATTCTCTCTGACACACTATTTTCCTGTGGAGTTCCTGGAACTGTCTTCTACTTTCTAATCCCATTTAAAGAGCAGTAATCTTCAAATGCTTTGCTGCAATACTCACCTCCATTATCCAATCTGAGACACTTCAACTTTTTTCCTGACTCATTCTCAACCAAAGCTTTCCATTTCTTAAAAGTTTCAAAAATATCTGATTTTTGTTTTAGGAAATATACCCATGTTTTTCTGGTTGAGTCATCAATAAAAATAATATAATAACAAGAGCCACCAAGAGATGATACTTGAGATGATCCCCATACATCTGAATGCACAAGCTCTAACTTCTCACTCTTCTTTTCTTTCCCAACTTTGAGAAATCTGACTCTTTTCTGTTTACCATAAACACAGTTTTCACAAAACTCTAAATCAATCTTCTTTAGTCCTAGCAATAGATTTTTGGAGTGAAGGGTTTTCATCCCTTTCTCACTCATGTGCCCAAGCCTATGGTGCCACATTATCGAATATGTTCTTGCAACATTTATTGTTGTTGTCCTTGCAGTAACTTTATTTGTAACAGCTAGGGTAGAGTAAGTGTTACCTTTACACAGATATAATGTGCCTACCTTCACACCTTTAGCTATTACTAATGATCCTTTAGTGACCTTCCACATACTGTCTGAGAGGGTAACTATGCAACCTTCACTACCTAGTTGCCCTGCAGAAATTAAATTTCTTCTTAAATTAGGAACATGTCTTACCTCCTGTAGAAACCAGTCATTTCCATTCTACAACTTGATCTTTATCTTTCCTTTTCCAACAATTTGATAGGGCTCATCATCACCCAAATATACCTGTCCAAAATCACCTTGAACATAATCTAGAAAATATTTTCTATTGGGTGTAGCATGAAATGAAGCCTCAGAATCTATTACCCAGGAATCATTAACATTATCCAAACATAAGATTAAAGCATCTTGTAAAGTATTACTTGCAATATTATCTTCCTCACTGTCATTTTCATTTTTGTCTCCTTTGTTTTTCCGAGACCAATAGTCTTTCTTTAGATGACCAGGCTTTCCGTAGTACCAACAATCTTTCTTTCCTCTAGATTGAGAGCGTCTTTTCTTTGACTTCCCTCATGACTTCTCATTCCCAGGGCCTTTTCCTCTTTCCTTTGATCTTCCTCTGTTTTCTACATTCAAAACACTACTCAATGATGTTGGAGTCTCACCCGTGCTTTTCCTTTGCATTTCCTCACTTAGGATAACACCAACAATATCATCAAATACCAAAGTATTTTTACAAGAGATAGAGTTACTTATAGCCATAACCAAGCTATTCCAGCTTTCTGGCAAAGAACATAAAATCAAGAGAGCCCTAACCTCTTCTACAAAAGTAATTTTTACCGAAGACAATTGACTGGTAATTGTATTAAATTCATTTAAGTGCTCCGCTACAAATCCTCCCTCACTCATTTTCAAATTAAACAGACACTTCATAAGAAATACCTTATTTGAAGCCAAGGGTTTCTCATACAACTTAGCCAATGTCGCCATCAAATCTATAGTCACTTTTGCTTCTGTTATATTGAATGCTAGAGACAGTGCAAGGTATAATCAAATGGATCCCAGTGCCTTTCTATCTAAAATGTCCCACTCTTCATCAGACATTGTGGTCGCTTTCTTTGCCTTTCCTTCCAATGGTTGCCACAAATCCTTTTGATACATGTAATCCTCCATCTACATTTTCCATAATTGATAATTCTGGCCATTAAACTTTTCGACCTTGAATTTGGAATCCTCCATTGCTCCCACTCAAATCTGAAAGTCCTGCCAATTTACAAAAAACCTCGCTCTAATACTAATTGTTGGGGTTTCAAGCAGATCTAAAGCAAATATGAACTAACAATTATATGCAAATTTAAATACAAAAGATAAAGAAATAAAATAGGACACAGATAACACAGAGATTTAACGTGGTTCACCCAGAATGGGTTACGTCCACCATACACAGCCGTCCAATCTTTATTATTATCCAGCAAAAATAGTACATCAACCTTACAATGCCTTAAGCATCCCAACCGCTTATAACATGTGTTTTTTAGGGCAACAAACAAAGTCGACCTTTTTAGGGTTTTATTACAATGTTGGTTTTCATCAACGAATAATAGTAAAATTTTTTTTCTTGGGGGCTCCTGCCCTCGAACCCCCACTTTTCTCGGGGGTTGCCGCCCTCGAACCCCTGCACGGGGCCGAGCCCGACCCTGGACCTTGGCAAGGATACGTGTTGAGTGTATAGTACTTTGCTGATTAGTCACCACATTTCAACACCTTCAATGTGTAGTGAGGCGTTATGAGGTTGCTGGAAGGAAGAGTTGTCACTTTCAGAGAAAGTGAGACAAGGTGATGATGTTAGATTTCCGACCATGGCTTGGAATTGATCTATGTTCAAATTGGTAGGGACTGATGCCTCTTGAAGAGCTTGATCCAAGATTTTTTTATGAGATGGAGATAGCCACAATAGCTCTAAGATAGATATCAGTGCAGGCATTTTATCTAATTGGTTCACAAGGTTATACTGCTTTGGGATAGATGTGGTGCCTTGTGGAGCTGCTTTTATGGTAATCTTTCCGCGACATGTAACAACATTGCAAGTGGAGCTGAGATTTTTGATAGTAATAGTTGCAATTTGTTCACTGGCATCGTATAGGTGATTCACAGTGTAATTATATGCTGCTTGCGTATAATTAGTGGTGTCTGTGTTTCTCCCTAAAGTAGAAGGACCCCTTTGATCTTGTGATGGAAGTGGATTTTTGAACATTAGATGATCATTGTCTGTTGTCTTTGGGTCATGTCCTTCAATTTTGATTTCACCTCGCTCAATAAGATCCTGAATAAGATCTTTCAATCTATGATAATTCCTTGTTTTATGTCCTTTCCCTTGATGGAAATCACAATGTTCGGTATCCCTCCACCATGAAGCTTTCACTTGAGGTTCGTAATTTGATGTTTTGGGTAAGGTAACCAGATTTTCAGAAACCAATTGACATAACACTGTTTCGATGGGTTCCCCTAAGGGAGTGTATGTTTGCTTTGGTTTAAAATTTTGTTGATGTTGTCTGGGTTCCTCTTGAGATGTATTGCATCCTTGATTTGGAGGAACAACGGTGTTAGTCTTGGGTGGATTCTATCCTGCAAATTGAACCACAGGTTGTGCACTTTTGATAGTTCTTGCATCCACAACCCCATCATTGATGACATTTTTGTTTTTCTTCCAGAAGTTTTGTTTGTCACTATTGAAGTGTGGATAAGGGCCATCCTTTGGTTCATTGTAGATTTTGATAAGTCCTTTCTTGATAAGAGCCCACTCACATTTTAAGCCTTTGGTGATCATGTCATTGAAGAGTCTGTGTCTTTCACATCTAGGTGAAATTCCATTTCTTCGTTTAAGTTGGAAATAAATATTTCCACTAGTTCTTGTTTAGGTAACTAAAGAGAATGTCTGCTAGACATTTGACACCATCGTTGTAGAAAGACTGAGAATAGTTCACCTAGTTTTTGTTTAGTGTTACATAGATCAGCCATGGTGATATCATGTTCAATGTTGTGTGAGTAATGTGCTAGGAACTTCTGGATGAGTTCTTCAAAGGTCCTAATGCCACCTGGTAATCAGGAAAACCATGATGTGGTTGTTCCTCCCAAGATTTGGGGAAAAATGCGCATGAGGTACATATCCTCGTATGCCACTTCAAGGCAAGCTGAATGGAATTCTTTGACATGATCGTGAGGATCTCCTTTTCCTCTATACTTTTCGAACTTGGGTGTTTTGAACCCTTGTGGAAAAGGTGGCATATGAAGATTCCTATCAAAGGGATAGGGACAAATCTCATTGAGTGAAAACTGATTAGTTTTCACACCACTACGAAGTTGCTAGGCGAGATTTTCAACTTGTTGCCGCAACATCTCTATGTCATTTGGAGGAGGAGGAGGTGGTGGATTACCGTGATGAAGGTTGTATCTGATGGGATCTCGACCTCTTTCTTCCTCATTGTGACTTTATCATTCTGATGCTTGTCTTAGTTGTGCAAGATCAAAGTTAGAGGGGAGTTTGGCTCCTTCTTGAGCAAGTTTTAAAAAGTGAGCATCCAAATTGCTCCTGAGTATTTCATCAAAAAGTCTATTAAAGAGAGGGTTGTGTTGCACCCTTTCTATTGTCGCAGGAGTAGGAGTACTTAGGTTTTCATCATTTGTGTTTCCTCCAAGGGCTTATTGGAATTCATTGATATTTTCCTCCTCTTCTTCTTCCTCAATTTCTTGTTGTCTTGACCATGATCAAGTATGAGCCATTTTGTTTATAAGTTTTTGTTGAAGTTGGGTGAAAATGATGATGAGTTGTTGATGAAATGAGATATTTATGGTTGGTGTGGTGTGTTGCATATGGATCTCTAGCACTTAAAGGTAGATGTGACCAAAGTTATTTCTTGAATTGCTTGTTGTGTTTGATAAGGTTTAGAGAAATCTAAGATGTGTTACAGACTTAACTACCTAGTAATGAGAGGATTCACTCATAGACTAGTTTTAACCTGCGTAGATATGTCTCTTAGGATGAGCTTATCCTAGATGTAGAGACACTCTAAAAAGTGATTTTTTTGTGTTTGATTCAAGCAATGTCAAAATAGAACTTAGGACAAGAACCTCTTAATGTTTTGAGAGTTGAAATGGAGTGATGATGTGAATGTAGGAATGGATGAAATGTTTAACTTCAATAAAAGCTGTGTCACATATGGGACAAATTCTCCTTCTTCTCTTTCAGGAGTTGGTGGTTCTTCCCGAGCTACATTATATGTGATGCAAATATCTAGAAAGAAGTCAGGATTGATCTTGCCTCGTTTGTTTTTGTGATAACTCAAAGCGTGATATTGCATAAAAGATCGACGGTTTAATGACTCTTGATCAAATTTGTTTGATTTCCCTTGAAGATAAAGACGCATGTGACATAGAAAAGTTCTATTAGAGACAAAGATTTTTCTATTTAGATAGAAGGATTTCCTCCTTTTGATAAGAGCCTTTGAGCTCAATGGTCTTTTTTTCAAGTTGATGTGCTGATGAAGATTCTTCTTTTTCAAGATGTGAAGAATTGTCATATATTTTGATTCTCTTGCTCTTTGTTTTTGATCTTTTGTTGGTGTTTGAAAATATTTATGTTGGATGAATACTTGTTCTTGGAATTGATTTTTGATTTTTCTTTGACAAGAAAACAAAGCAAGCACACAAACACAAGAATGTTGCCTTAAAAGGAACAAATAAGTATGGGTCTAGATCAACCCAATCCTTGGACTTTTTATGACCCTTTTCCTTTAAGTGTGTTTTTAGGTGTTTTCCAAAGTGTGAAGTTGGCTCAATTTTCACTGGTCTTGACTAAAAAATGAAAACACTTCAAACACTTTTTATCCCTAAGGTCAAATGGCCAGTTGCGATAAATTCAACCCACATCTTGATATTTCTTTGACTTTGGTACTACATACCTTATGAATCCCGCTGTGGCAGGTAAGGATGTGATATACTAAGTCTTGCATGAGCATAACAAATAGATGATCCCTATGATGGGGGAGTCACCACTTTCATCAAGCCACAAGTGAATTTTCAAAAAGCTATGTTTCTACTCAAGGAACTATGTATGGTGAGTATCTTGGGAGCAAAACCATCTATGCTTTTGCATTGAATTGTATCACAAATATACTCAATCAATAGAGTGGGTGGGCTACTACTTAAAGGTGTTTAGTAATGTTCGATGTTTTTGGACATAAGTTCATTCTGCAGTGACTCACTTAAGAGCCTTTTAACTTGTGGTGGGGCCCATTTGTCCTTTCAGCAAGTTACACTGTAGGAACAACTATACCCAAGGCTACAACTTTCGCTCTCACCTGATTTCTATAGCGACTCAAAGGATTTACCGTGCGAGGTCATTCCAAAGAGTGATCGATCCCTTGGCAGGCCTCTCTTAAAAAGATAAAACTTGAGTGTTACTAACACTTTTCTCTTGCACCTAGGACCACGAGAGCCAAGGGAGAGGATAGTGTGTGTTAGAAGTAGGACAACTTGACAAACTCTTTTGCACAAGTGTGCCAAACACAAAATACACTTGTTCTTTTTAACTTGTCATTGCAATGATGTTTTATCTATTTGGAGATGTTGCTCCAACAATCATGATATTCTTTTTAACTTCAAAAGCAATGTGTTTGAGTAAACTAGAATTTGAAATCTCGGTCAACTGAAATAAGAGCACGTATGCATGAAGTAAATCATTTTGCAAAATAAGACAAATTGATTTTTCTTTTTAGTTGCCCAAAAATGGAAGTGTGGATTGTGAATTCTTAGTTTGATGCAAGAAATAAATTTTGCTTTGTTGATTTTTAGCACCAAATGAAGTGAACCTAACTTGCAAGGAAATAAAATTTGCTTGTAAGTTTTAGAGCACCAAAAATGAAGTGATCCTAACTTGCAAAGAAATAAAGTTTGCTTTTGTGAATTTGAGAGCACCAAATGAAGTGAACCTGACTTACAAGGAAATAAAATTTGCTTGTAAGTTTTAGAACACCAAAAATGAAGTGAGCCTATCTTGCAAGAAATGAAGATTGTTTTTTTGTGATTTTTAAAGCACCAAAAAGAAGTGTTTTTTATTTTTAAGCTAGAAAAAGTTATTTTAAAACCTGCACATGAAGCAAATAGTTAGAAAAAACTGAAAACATGGTGGGCTTCCATAAGCCTAAGAAAATTTATTGTATTGATTACATGGCCTTTTTTACAACGTTCTGTTACAATAGCGCTAGTCTGTGTGAAAATAGAAGCACTACTTTAACATAAACACGCTAAACGACTACAAAAGCGCTAAAGATTTCTCCAACAATACAAAAGTGCTAATATAAAAACACACGTGCTAATAAATGAACAAAAACACCAAACAACTGGCAAAAGCACTAATTTTTTGACAATAGCGCTATTGTAAGAACAAAAGCGCTAGAAGACAAAAAAACAATAGCGCTAAAACGCGAACAAAAGTGCCAAAGCGCGACCTGTGTGTCAAGCTAAACAGTCAAACAAGTTAGTTTTGTTAAAAAAAATGTTGTTGGGTGTTGGATTCACGTCGGGTTCACCAAATGATGCTCTGCAAAATGGACAAAGATTAGACTAGAACTTGTGGTCGTATAACACACAAAAACACAAGAAACCGTTAGTGTTAATCAACCAAAAACTAATCTAAGTAGACATATCAAAAGAGACACTAAAAACATGAAGAAATATTTAACTATGAAAGTAAATATAACAAGACATCTCCAAATGCCTTCTAACATGCTCTTAGCTCCTTCTCCTTTGTTCCTCTCCTCTCCAAGTTCCAAATTAGTGTAGCTCTCAGCAGCTTTTTGCACTATGGATGCTTATGGAGGTTCAAGATTGAAATGTTTACTCTAAAATGCTATGAAAATGTGAATAAAAGCTAATATTAGATGCTATGATGCTAAAATGATTTATTTTAGGCCAAAATAACAATATATTAGTGATTTATGCTAAATGCTCTCTAAAATTCACTATAGATTAAATGCATACAAGTTTTTCAGGATCTGGATTGTGAGGAAATGGACTCTATTTATAGGAAAAATGGAGCAATGGATGGTTAAGATTGAGTAATCTCAACAAGGGTCAGGATTGAATGATATTCAATCCATGTGAGGGCTTTCAACCCAATCCCACGATGACAAGTGTCAACATGAGAAGGGTTGAGAGGAGAGGGAATAAGCATTAAATGCTTGACATGACCTGAGAGTTAACTTGGGGGTTAAGGTCAAGGTTAGGTTGAATGAATAAATTCTTTATTCAAAGAATAAAGCTTTTATCCAATGGATAAATTATTGTGCAAAGGCAAAAGGGATAACCATGGTCAAAGCAATAAATGCTTGAGGAGACACATGAGTGCAAGTTGAATTAACCATAAATGGTTATGTAAGAGCCATTAATGGTCATGTAAGAGCCATTGTGGTTTGGAAGACTTTAGAGGTTAGTTTGTTGAACACATAAAACATTAAATTGTTTTCAAAGACTTTGGAGTCTTTGAGAAGTGACTTAAAGTTGCTTAGGAATGTGACAATAATTAGGGGATGGATTAGGTTAATTAGGAAGGGTTTAGAAGAATCTAGAAGGGAGTTTAGGAATGCAAGTGGATTTGGTTGGTGAGGGAAAATAGGATTTTAATTAAAATAAAATTCATTTATTTCAATAAATGTGTGCAAGTTGTATTTGTAGGAAAATGCAAGTGGGGGGATAAATGATTTAAATAAATGTTTTATTTAATTTATTTAAAAGAGGAAAAAGGGGATTAAATGAAATAAATATGAATTATTCATTTAATTGATTTGTGAATTTGGTATAATGAATTAATTAAAATAAATTGAATAATTTATTTAATTAATAGGAGAATGTTTGAAGATGAATTAATTAAATATTAATTTAATTAACTGATGGCTAGTGGGTTTTTAATCAAATAAATAGCAAATATTCATTTAATTAAACTGGACAGATTTATGTGACTACACATAGCCACTAGTAGACCTTTGATTGTCCAAGTCACCTACCCAATCTACATCAACAAATCCCTATATGTCCAATGACTTAACCACATCATCAATACTATGATAAACCAAATAGTATTAGAAGTACCTTGCAAATAGTTGAACACCCTTTTAACAAAAGTCTAATGCTCTCTACTAGGATAGATATAAATCTACTAAGATATAAGGAACCTTGGACATATCTTTCAAATCTTCATCAAAACTAGGAATCTTGTCTAAACTCAACTTATTACCAACCAGAAACAAAATAGTAACTAGTTTACGATTATTCATATTAAATCTCTGCAAAATAGTATAAACATACTTACTCTGGGTTAACCAAAGCTTTTTATGAACCTGATCTCTATTGATCTCCATCCTAAGAATATATTTTGCAACCTACTATAATGGGCCTTAGATCAATGACCTACAATAAGTGATGAATAATCAATGCTAGGAGGCTCAATATACTAAATTAAGTTGCACAATTTATCCTTAACCATTCCATGATTACGAAAAAGAGGTGAAACACCACAAAGACATGAAATACTTGTGAAGCTAACCTCTATTAATGTGTCATGCATTTATTTTGGAAACTTTCTTGTGTCAAATGTAAATACTCGTTAGTTCATTTTCTTTGAATAATATTTTATGTCTAGCAAAATAATGCAAAAACCTATGTATCTAATTGAATTAATTATGACGTAACAGATTAGATAATGCACAATACTTCAAACTTCAAATAATTTCTAAAGATTCGATGACACAAAAAAATACATCGATAAAAATTAAAAATTTCTATTATAATAAAAATTTTCTATAATTTTGATAATTTTTAAGGATCCTTCCACTAAAGAAGAATATTGCACCCAAAAGATTGCACATTAGAAAAAGTCAAATATTCAATATTGAGATTGTAGTCACATAAATCTGTCCAGTTTAATTAAATGAACATTATCTATTTATTTGATTAAAAACCCACTAGCCATTAGTTAATTAAATTAATATTTAATTAATTCATCTTCAAACATTCTCCTATTAATTAAATAAATTATTCAATTTATTTTAATTAATTCATTAAACTAAATTCACAATCAATTAAATGAATAAATCCTATTTATTTCATTTAATCCCCTTTCTTCTTTAAATAAATTAAATAAAACATTTATTTAAATCATTAAATCCCCCCACTTGCATTCTCCTAAAAATGCAACTTGCACCTATTTGTTGAAATAAATGAATTTTATTTTAATAAAAATCCTATTTTCCCTCACCCACCAAACCCACTAGCAATCCTAATCCCCTTCTAGATTCTTCTAAACCCCTTTCTAATTATCCTAATCTATCCCCTAATTATTTCCACATTCTTGAGCAACTTGAAGTCACTTCTCAAAGACTCCAAAGTCTTTGAAAAGTATTAAATGCTTTATGTGTTCAACAATTTAACTTCTAAAGTCTTCCAAACCACTAATGGCTCTTGCATGACCATTTATGGTTAAATCCACTTGCACCCATGGTTAGGGACTTTGACCCCTAACTCAACCCTCATGTGACCCATATATCTTCTCAAGCATTTATTACTTTGACCATGGTTATCTTCACTAACTCTTGCACAAGAGTTTATCCATTGGATAAAAGCATTATTCTTTGAATAATGAATTTATTCACTCAACTCAACATTAACCTTACCTTCAAAGTTAACCCTCAGGTCATGTCAAACATTTAATGCTTCTTCCCTCTCCTCTCAACCCATCTTATATTGACATTTGTCATTCTGGGATTGGATTGAAAGTCCTCACATGGATCATAAACCATTCAATCTTGACCCTTGTTGAGATTACTCAATCTCAACCATCCATTGCTCCATTTTTCCTATAAATAGAGCTCATTTCTTCATAATCTAGATCCTGAAAAATTGTATGCATTTACATTATAGTCATTTTTAGAGAGAGCATTTAGTATACATCAATCATATTCACTCTTTTGGTTTAAAATCACCACTAGCTAATTGGATAATCTCTTATTTTATCTTTTGTTCACACTTGCATAGCATTAGATTAATCATTTTTCAATCTTGAACCTCCATAAGGCATCCATAGTGCAAAAAGTTGCTGAGAGCTACACTTATTTGGAACTTGGAGAGGAGAAGAACAAGGGAGGAGGAGCTACAAGCATGGTGGAAGGCATTTGGAGATGCCTTATTTTATTTGCTTTCATTGTCAAATGCTTTATTACATTTTTAGTGTCTGTCTTGGTATGCCTGCTTAGACTAGTCTTTGGTTGATTAACACTAACAGTTCTTTGTTTCTTGTTGTTTCTCTTATGTGTTATACCACCATAGGTTTTTGTCTAACATCTCCCATTTTGCAGAGCATCATTTGGTGAACCCGATGTGAATCGAAGAGCAACCTTCTTAAACTACTAATTTTTTTGACTGTTTTAATTGACACAAAGGTCGCGCTTCAGTATTTTTGTTCATGCTTTAGAGCTATTGCAGTTTGGTCTTTTAGCGCTATTGTTTCCCCAATAGCGCTATTGTCCCAAAATTAGCACTTTTGTTTATAGTATAGCACTATTGACCCTTAAGTAGTGCTTTTGTTCCAATATTAGCACTTTTGGCTCTCTGTGTAATAATTTAGTTTAACGCTTTTATACTTTCCGTTGCGCTTTTGTGTTAAATAGCGCTTCTATTCTCACATAGAGTAGCGCTATTGTAATAGAGTGTTGTAAAAAATGCCTTGTAACCAAAAAATCAAAACTTTTTAGACTTGTAGAGGCCCACCATGTATGCGGATTTTACTGACTTTTTGTTTCTTGTGCAGGTTTGAACTAACCCATTTTATTTCTTAAGATTTTAGAAATTCACTTTTCTTTTTTTATTGCAAGTTAAAATCAACTCAAATTTCATTTGGTGCTTTAAAACTCACAACAAACTTTGATTTTCTTACAAGTTAGGTAACTCAAATTTAATTTTGGTGTTTAAAACTCAATAAAACAAATTTTGATTTTCTTGCATCAACTCAAGCTCAAATTCACAATCCACACTTTGTTTTGAGAAAATAAAAATAACCATCAACTTGTTTTGTTTTTCAAAGTGATTTACTTCAAGCAAACGTGCTTTTCATTCAGTTGACCAGGATTTCATTTTCCTAGTTTACTTAACATATTGCCTTTGAAGGATAAAAAGAACACCATGACTGTTGGAGCAACATCTCTAAATAGTTAGATCACCATTGCAATGATAAGTTAAAAAGAACAAGCGTCTTTTGTGTTTGGCACACTTATGCAAAAAGTTTGTCGAGTGGTCCTACTTCTAACACACACTATCCTTTCCCTTGTCTTTCATGGTCCTAGGTGCAAGAGAAAAGTGTTAGTAACACTCAAAGTTTATATTTTTAAGAGAGGCCTGCCAAGAGACACATCACTCTTGGGAATGACCTCGTACGGTAAATCCTTCGAGCCTCTATAGAAATCAGGTATGAGTGAAAGCTGTAGCCTTGGGTATAGTTGTTCTTATAGTGTAACTTGCCGAAATGACAAATGGGCCCCACCACACGTTACAAGGCTCTTAAGTGAGTGACTGCAGAATGAACTTATGTCCAAAGACATTGAAAATTACTAAACACCTTTATGTAGTAGCCCACCCATTCTATTGATTGAGGATATTTGTGATAAATTTAGTGTAAGAGCATAGAAGGTTTTGCTCCCAAGATACTCACCATACATATTTCCTTGAGTAGAAACATAGCTTTTTGAAAGGTTACTTATAGCTTGATAAAAGTGGCGACTCCCCCATCATAGGGATCATCTATTTGTTATGCTTGTGCAAGACTTAGTATATCACATCCTTACCTGCCATAGCAGGATTCATAAGGTATGTAGTACCAAAGTTGAAGAAATATCAAGATGTGGGCTGATATTATCACAACTGGCCATTTGACCTTAGGGATAAAGTGTGTTTGAAGTGTCTTCATTTTGTGTCAAGACCAGTGATAAACTGAGCTGACTTGAAGCTTTTTTTCAGAAAAACACACTCATAAACATTTGGAAAGAAAGGGTCATAAAAAGTCCAAAGATTGGGTTGATCTAGTCCCACACTTATTTGTGCCTTTTGAGGCAACATTCTTGTGTTTGTGTGCTTGATTTGTTTTCTTGTCAAAGAAAAATAAAAAATCCAATTCAAAAACAAGTATTCATGCCAAAAAAAAAATTTCACAAACATTTTCAAATACCAACAAAGATAAAAAAATAAAGTGCAAACAACAAAAGTATCAAACTATATGACCATTCTTCACATCTTGAGAAAGAAGAATCTTCATCAACACATCAATTTGAAGAAAATACCATTAAGCTCAAAGGCTTTCATCAAAAGAAGGAAATTATTTTATGTTAATAGACAGATCTTTATCTCACATAGAACCTTCTTACGTCACATGCGTCTATATCTTCAAGGAAAATCTAAGGAATTTGATCAAGCGTCTTTAAACCATAGAGATTTTACTCAATATATAGCTTTGAGCTATCATTAAAACAAGGGAGGCAAAATCAATCCTGCCTTCTTTCCAGACATTTGCATCATGTATAACTCAGCTAGGGAAGAACCACCAACCCCTGAAAGAGAAGAGGAAGAGTTTGTTCCTTTTGTGACACAGAGTTTCTATTAAAGTTAACATTTCATCCATTCTCACATTCACAAATCATCAATCCATTCCAAGTCTCAAAACATCAATAGGTTTTTGTCCTAAGTTCTCTTTCGATATTGCTTGAATCAAACATAATACATCACTTTTTAGAGTGTCTCCACATTTGGGATAAACTCATCCTAAGAGGCATTTCTATGTAGGCATTACTAGGTAGTTGGGCCTGTAACACATCTTAGATCTCTCTAAACCTTATCACATCAAACATTGTCAACCAAACACAACAAGAAATTCAAGGGAATGACTTTGGTAACATCTACCTTGAGTGCTAGAGATCCATATGAAAAACACTCCACCAAACATTAATCTTTCATTTCATCACCAACTCATCATCATTTTCACCAAACTTCAACAAAAAATTGTAAACAAAATGGCTCAAACCAGATCAAGGTCTAGACAACTAGAAATTGAAGAGGATGAGGAGGAAAATCTCAATGAATTCCAAGAAGCCCTTGGAGGAAACACAAATGATGAAAATCCAAGTACTCCTACTCCTACAGGAATAGAAAGGGCACAACACAACCCTCTCTTTAATCGACTTTTTGATGAAATACTCAGGAGAAACGTTGATGCTCACTTTTTAAGACTTGCCCAAGAGGGAGCCAAACTGCCCTTTGATTTTGATATTGCACAACTAAGGCAAGCATCAAAATGCCAAAGTCGTAATGAGGATGACAGAGGTCGAGATCACATCAGATACAACCTTCATCAAGGAAATCCTCCACCTCTTCCTCCTCCAAATGACATTGACATGTTGTGGCAACAAGTCGAGAATTTAGCCCAACAACTCCACAGTGGTGTGAAAACAAACTAGTTTTCACTTAATGATATTTGTCCCTATCCCTTTGACAGGAATCTACATATGCCACCTTTTCCACGAGGGTTTGAAACACCTAAGTTTGAAAAGTATCGAGGAAAAGGAGACCCTCGCGATCATGTTAGAGAATTTCATTAAGCATACCTAGAAGTGGCATATGAGGACACATACCTAATGCGACTCTTTCCCCAAAGTTTGGGAGGGACAACTACATCATGTTTTTCCCGACTAGCAGGTGGTATTAGGACATTCGAAGAACTGGTCCAAAAATTCATTGCACATTACTCACATAACATTGAACATGATATCACCATGGCCGATCTATGCAGCACTAAGCAAAAACCAGGGGAAGTATTTTCAACTTTCCTACAACGATGGCGACAAATGTCTAGCAGACGTTCCCTTCAGCTACCTAAAAGAGAACTAGTGGAAATCTTTATTTCCAACTTGAACAAAGAAATGTAATTTCATTTAGACATGAAAGGTACAGAGTCTTTCAGTGACATGATCACACAGGGTTTAAAATGTGAAAAGGCCCTCATCAAAAAGGGGCTTATCAAAATATACAATGAACCCAAAGATGCGCCTCGCTTGCGATTCAATAGTGATAAACCTAACTTTTGGAATAAAAATAGGAACATTGTCAATGATGGGGTTGTAGATGCAAGAACTATCAAAAGTGCACAATCTATGGTCCGCTTTGCAGGGCAAAACCCCCCTCCTAAGACCAACACAGTTCCTCCCCCACCAAATCAAGGACGCAATGTACCACAAGAAGAACCAAGACAACGCTAACAAAATTATAAACAAAAATGCACATACACTCCCTTAGGGGAACCTATTGAAATAGTGTTAGGTCAGTTGGTCTCTTCAAATCTGGTGACCCTACTAAAGACATCCAATTATGAACCTCAGGTTAAACCTTCATGGTGGAGGGACAATGAACATTGTGAATTCCATCAAGGGAAAGGGCATAAAACAAGCAATTGTCACAGATTCAAAGATCTTATTTAGGATCTCATTGACTGAGGCGCGATTGAAATTGAAGGACATGACCCAAAAACTACAAACAATGATCATCTTATGTTTAAAAATCCACTTCCATCACAAGATCAAAGGGGTCCTTCCACTTCAGGGCGAAACACAGATACCACTGATTATACACGAGCCGCCTATAATTACACTATGAATCATCTATATGATGCCAATGAACAAATTGCAACCATTACCATCAAAAATCCAAACTCTACCTGCAATGTTGTTATGCGTCACAACAAGATCACCATCAAAGTAGCTCCACAAGGCACACCTTCCATTCGAAAGCAGTATAACCTTGTGGAATAGTTATTTAAGATGCCTACACTTATCTCCATCTTAGAGATTTTGTGCCTATCCCCATCTCATAAAACAATCTTGGATCAAGCTCTCCAAGAGGCATCAGTTCCTGCAAATCTAAATACAGATCAATTCCAAGCTATGGTTGGAAATCTAAGGTCATCACCATGTCTCACTTTCTCTGAAAGTGACAGTACATCCTTCCAACAATCTCATAACGCCTCACTCCATATTGAAGGATTTATCAACCAACATCGGATCAAGCGAGTCTTGATCGACAGTGGAGCAGGCTTAAATATCTGTACACTACAATTGGTCACAACATTGGGGTATGCACTTGAATCAATGGATCCTCATAAAAAGATAACCATAAAAGCTTATGATGATGCCAAACGTTCATCCAAAGGAGCAGTTGTGTTACCAATCCGAGTGGGCCCAGTGGTGAAGTACATCATATCTCAAGTTTTGGACCTTCCGCTGCCATATAATTTATTGTTAGGAAGACCTTGGATAGACGCCATGCAAGCCATTCCATCCACCTACCACTAGTGTATCAAGTTTCCTCATAATGGTGTGGAAAATACAATCATGGGTGATGAAAATCTATTTGCATATTGTAACAATATCAACCATCAACCAGAGATTACCATTCCCAACAATAGAGAAGCTATCCCATCCACATCATATGTAAGTCCAACCTCTCTTTCTATTTCAAACACCACTATACCCAAGCAAGAGAAGCTCAAGATGAAAATGGCAAAGGAAGGTCTTGGGGAGTACAATCTAAGCCAACTATTTTGTGTTGGGCAACTACCCACTTCTCCTATAACTCATGGTAAACCTACAAGGTTATTTCAAACACCACTGGTCAAGCCAACATACACTTTGATGCCTTTCATCCTTGGAAAGAGTCAAGAAGAAGAGACCAGAGATGAAGACTTAGTAGAATGGATCTATAAAGATCCTATGACCACAAACATCCCACAAGCTAAGCTTCCCATAGATCAATATGGAAAAGGCCTTCTCATTATGCAAAGAATGGGCTATGATAGTCAGAGTGCTTTGGGACCTTGCAAGCAAGGACAACATGAGCCGTTGCAGCCAAAATTAAAGCCTAAAGATAACATGGGATTAGGCTTTCAAAAGGAGATTCTTCCTAAGCTCAGATTCAAAGGGAAACTAACAAACCTCTATATCAACCTACTACAAATATAAAGAGGTCACCTTTGATTATATCAGCAGCACCAAAAACCACACCAATTGCTCCAATATAGCTAAAGATCCCAACAATAACATCCACAACACCAATCAAACCAACAACTCTGTCAACAACAACAACCGCATCAACAACACCATTAGTAGTATCAGAACCCCCAATAGTATCGACAACACCAACAATTCCAGCAGAAGTAGTTGATTCAACAATGCCGATGCTACCTGTATCAGATTCACTGACCCCATAATCCTTCCGACAACACCAATAATTTTATCTACAAGGGTACATCAACCGATCACACCTCCAATGTTTAACTCAAAGGACATCCCAGTATGGTATAGTAATCGGATACTAGAAAGCAACTCAGAGACTGACTAACATGAGTGGGAATTTGATTCAATACATCTCAATAATTTAGATGTGGAAGATGCATCACCCCCTCCACCTCACAAAGAAATCCTTGTTTATGGAGAAGCACAGATTAAAACCTCTTGGGTTCCTGAACTGGAAACATCTTCCATAGAACCTATGTCACATCTTATGCTTGATTCTGACAGGGATAGTACCATCAATGACCTTCACCACAACGTCTTAACCCTCACTAACACCTCTTATGAACTTAACCCGATCGATGTGGTAATGCCTATTAAACATCCTGAACTCATCAAATAGAACCAATCTAATCCCCCATGCCTTGACCAATTCCAAAATGATGAGGCGATCATTGAATTTTTGGAACTAAGGGATAACATACCAAGCAGGGATCACAAAGCTAGATTCACCATTGAATTAATAGTGCAACATACTTTGGGGTAGATGCCAAACCTTTTAGCTGCAAAAATATAACAATAAAACATGGATCTTCCAGTGAAAACCACACTATGGCACTGTTTGATCCCACAAAAGTAAAAAGAAAGAGCATATCCAATGGTGAAAACCTCTCTGAGACACCCAAGGATGAAAGGTTTGACATTCTCCCCTCTAGTACATAGCAGGAATGATCAACAATTCTCATCAAGGAAACAAAAGAATACAACGCGGGGACTCTTGAAACTCCTTACCACATACATCTAGCATCTCTTTTAACTCTAGAGGAACAACCTAAGTTTGTCAAATTCTTCCAGAGGTGTCAGATCAATTTTGCATGGTCATATGCAGACATGCCTGGTCTTGATCCTGATTTAGTCATGCATCACCTCACTGTAGCAAAAGGAACCAAACCTGTCAAGAAGAAGCTTTGCAAGATGCACCTCTAGATTGTGGTACTAGTCAAAGCAGAACTTAAGAAACTCCTGGATGTTGGTTTTATTAGACCAATTTATTATACAGATTGGATATCCAACATTGTGTCTATTGGAAAACCAAATGGGGGCATCCGTATTTGTACTGACTTCAGAGATCTGAACAAGGCATGTCCTAAAGATGACTTCCCTCTACCAAACATTGACATAATCATAGACCTAATAGCAGAACATGCCATGCTTTCTCTCATGGATGGCTTTTCAGGGTACAACTAGATAAAGATCGCACAAGAGGATCAACATAAGACAACCTTCACATGTCCATGGGGAACATACTACTAAAATGTAATGCCTTTTGGTCTAAAGAATGCATGAGTGACCTATCAAAGAGCAATGGCAACCATCTTTCATGATATGATGCATACCATAATGGAAGATTATGTTGATGATTTACTGGCAAAATCACTCACAAGAGAAGGTCATCTGGACATATTAGAGAAAATCTTTGACAGACTGGAACAATATCATGTTCGACTCAACCCAAATAAATGTGTCTTTGGAGTAACCTCAGTGAAGCTTCTAGGATACATTGTCTCAAGAAAAGGCATTGAGGTTGATCTTGCAAAGGTCAAAGAAATCATGGACACGCCACCTCCATGAAACATCAGTCAGCTAAGGACATTACAAGGGCAGCTACAATCCATCCAAAGATTCATTGCACAACTGATAGATAAGTGTCACCCCTTTATACACCTGTTACATAAAAACATCCACTTTCAATGGGATACCAAATGCTAGCAAGCATTCCAAATGCTTAAGGAATATCTCATAAATACACCATTGCTTATCCCACTAGATCCAAGTAGACCTCTACTGCTCTATATTTTAGCAACTAATACAACATTGGGTGTAGTACTAGCGCAACATAATGCAAAAGGGAAAGAGTGTGCTGTTTACTACATCTCTCACACACTGGTCGACTATGAACTCAATTACACACCTATTGAGTGAGATTACCTAGCAGTAATCTTAGCAGCCACCAAACTGAGGCACTATCTGTTAAAACATAAAGTACAACTCATTGAAAAGATCAATCCACTAAAGTACTTACTCAACAAAGTAGCAAAGCTGGCCACTTGGCCAAATGGGTGATGATTCTAAGTGAATTTGACATCGATTATGTGGACCGTAAGGCTATCAAGGGCCAAGTTATTGCAGATCAGTTGGCCAATGCACCACTCATAGGCAATCATCCTCTCATTTCCAATTTTCCAGATGAAGAGATATTCATGATCACAACAACACCACCATGGAAACTATACTTTGATGGTTCATACACTAGGCATGGCTTGACGACAGGCATTCTGTTTATCACACCTCGAGGTGACAGTATCTAGAAGTCTTACAGGCTCACATTTCCATGTACGAACAACATAGAAGAATATGAGGCCTTGATCACAGGACTCAGACTAGCCTTACAATGGAAATTAAAAGAGCTACAAGAATATGGCAACTCCCAACTGGTCATCCGACAAGTAACCGATGAATATCAGACCAAGGATGATAAACTCATGCCATACAAGCAAATGGTGGACAAATTAAAAGCATCATTTACTACTATCACCTTTGAGAAGATACCTTGAGATCAATATCGAGTTTCTAATGCTATGGCTACCATTGCATCTCTCCCAGATCTTCTACAAAATTCAACATGCTATGAGTTCTTGGTAGAAGAACTTTGGATTCCTGCTTATGACATCCCCAAATCTGAGATGATATGTCACCTTGTTGGTTCCAAATCCCCATGGTATGGTGAGTTCTACACCTACCTCCATGATCACACACTTCCTCCTAACCAATCGAATAGCCAACGTAAAACCTTCATTTGCCAAACCGCTCGATATACCATTATTGCTAAAACCCTATACCAATGTAGTCTTGATGGTACTCTCCTTTGATGTTTGGAACAAGATGAGATAACAAAGGCCTTGGAAGAGGTACATGAAGGAATTTGTGGAACTCATGCAAGCGACCCGTCCCTAGCAAAGAAGATCATACGCTCTAGATACTATTGGTCGTCCATGGAAAGAGACTCATACTATTTTGTCAGAAAATGAAAGAAATGCCAAATTCATGGAGACCTGATACATGCACCAGCACAGGTTTTGCAACCAATCACAACACCATGGCCCTTTTGTCAGTGGGGACTTGACCTTGTGGGTAAGATTCATCCATCTTCATCCAACGACCACAAATTCATTATTACCGCCACCAAATACTTCACAAAGTGGATTGAAGATGTTCCACTTACCCAAGTCATTGGCAAGAAGATCGCCTCATTCATCCTTAATTACATCATCTACCGGTATGGTGTACCCATGTCCATCATCACAGATAATGATCTTCATTTCAAAAATCAGGATGTCCGTGAGCTTTGTGAGAAGTTTCATATCCAACTCCACTTTTCCACTCCCTATTACCCACAAGGAAATGGTCAGGCTGAAGCATCAAACAAAAATATATTGAGAATCCTTAAGAAGACAGTCAATGATGCCGGTCGTGATTGGCACGTTCAATTGAATCCAACACTATGGGCGTATCGAACTAGCATTCAAACCCCTATAGGCGCAACTCCCTACTCACTAGTCTATGGCATAGAAGCCATCTATCCTATTGAGGTTGAGATACCATCTTTATGGGTTTCCTTGCATAATCTCATAGATGACGAAGCATACAGAGTCTCACGTCTTCAAGACTTAGAGCTACTTGATGAGAAATGACAAGTTGCATACAATCACCTCAAAGCCTATCAGCAGCGCATGAGCAGAAGCTATAATCATTGAGTTAGACCTCACACATTTGAGGTAGGTGATCTTGTTCAAAGAGAGAATCCTCATAACTAACCCAACAAAGAAAATTAGGGAAAGTTTGAATCAAACTGACTGGGTCCATATGTTATCACTGTTGTATTTGGGTTTGGGGCATATTAGTTGGCTACTTTAGAAGGAGAATCACTCACAGATCCAATCAACAACATGCACCTCAAACTATTTTATACATAAGCTGTATAGAGAATCAGGCTCCCATACATACTAGAAAAAAACCAAAAACATTTAGATAAATGTCCTTAAAAAAAATTCAAAAAAATCAAAATCGTAAAGAAAAATCATGCATCCAAATGATGAACAACCACTCCGGTGGCACCTTGGGTAAGTGCAATGGTGAAAACCTGGCAAATAGGTGCCACTCTTAAAGGCTATGGCTCCAATGTCTTTCAGACTTGTTGCGATCACATTCATTGCATCCAGACATCCATCAGTCAAAACCATGGCTTGTTATTGATCCGCAATCAAGGATAGTACTTCATGCGTCTTGCATCTCGCTTTTTCATAGTCATGTCTAAACTGGGGGCAATGCCCTTAACCTATTGATGGAAGTGGATTCTGCATTACTTTTCATTCATTGGGTTCTTCATTTGGAAAACTGTCTCACAAAATACCAAAAATATTGGAAAACAATCAAAATCCAAAAACATTAGAAAACATAAAAAATCAATCAAAAACATGACAACGCTTTGTACATACGAATCCAAGAAGATACCAAAAAAACATTGTGAAATATTCAAACGATGATCACTTATCACATCAACCTAACAATCAACATTGACCCACAAACTTTCTTAACAAGGATGCATCCTTCCTTACCAAAACAAAGACAAGATGACATTTTTTTCTTTGACAAGAAAATTCTGTTTAAGCTATCAAGTACTTGGTTGGTTTGTAGGTTATTTATTCACTTATATCAGGTTCCTACGCTAATCTGGGATATCCACAAGTTATTAGAGTGGTCGGGATGGTTCCTAAGCATTATTTATGTATCTTCTGCGAATTATTCCAATAAAGTTTTGGGGCATGTACTAATGGTGTCTACGTGGGAAGTTCACTAAGCTACGTGATGTTATGCAAAATATAGTCATGGATAACTATGACTTGCTGACTACATCATATACCTCAACCATATGAGCATGAACCATTATGGAGGGTCCATATTCTTTATTCTTTATTTATGTTGTTTGTTTGCAGGTACAATGCTCCATCCTTGGTTCCTACTACCTCGTCCAAGATTGATACTACCATGCTCAATGATGAAAATAAAGCACTATGGATCATCATTCCATCTCATCTATTTATATTGCATTCCATTGAATATCACCTATCCATTTAATCATTCATCATTCATATGCATGGTTTTTGTATGCAAGTGTGAACAAGATTAATAATGAGAAGTTATTTGAAAAATGAATTGGTCTTGGATACAATCACGATAGAGTTCTCTGATACATCATCAGTGCATCATGCAAAGTCTGAACAACCTTGCATTCATCTATCACGACCACATCATCATTTCATTACATTTAGTTGCATTTAAATACACCTAGTTCATTATCATATGCTTGCATATAGGTTTATTAATTTAATTTTTAGACATTCATTAGAGTGCATTTCATATCATTTAGTCGCATTTAAATACATATAGTTCATTATCATGTAATTGCATTAGTATCATTACATCATTTTCATCATTGCAAACTGATGACATTTAGATTCATTTTGAAAAATTCTCATCATTGCAGTTATTACCATTATTAGCCATTACTATGCATTCATTTAGTATCATTTACACTCATCATTTATCATCATTTAAACTTGTTTACTGTACATTTGTTTAGATTTCTATAGTTGCATGCATTTATTTATCTATCCATGAGTTAAGTGCATTCATTTATCCATCTCATATATTCTTATACTCATTCATTTCATCTTACAACAAATTTCATTTAGGATTCATTAGAATGCATTCATTATCCTTTTAAATTGCATTTAGGTGCAATTATTCATTACTCATGAGTTGCATTATCCTTACATTAACATTTCACTTAAATCATATTTTATCAATCATTTAGATCATAATAAACAAAACCATTTGTCTCAACATTGGTTTATACATTTTACATAAACCTTCATTTAGAAATCATCATATAAACATTTGTACTTTACATTTGTTTATCCATATTGCATTCATTTTAACCATCTAGATGCATTTGCATATATCATTCATACATTGCATCAAACATCACTGCATATCATAATCTCATCATCTCATCGATATAAAGCACAAGTACTGTCTATATATCATTTCATTATGCATACATCATCATCATGGCATTACATACATCAAGCATTACACCAATAAATCATGCATATCAACTTGCATCCACATGTTAGCATCACATTCATAAAACATGCATGTAGACATCATATAAATCATGCATATAGACATCATATAAATGAATCATCTCATCCAGCCTACATATAGAAAGTGCAAATATCCATCTAAGCATGCATCATAGATCATCATCTTGCATAAAAACCATACATATCATCAACATGCATATCATCACAAAATATGGGATATCCTCATATATCATATCATCACAAAAACATACATGTATCAGAGTACAATGAAGCCCAAAATATCGGCTACCAAAAGCCATCCAAGATACAGTCCAAAATGACAATGTAAAAACATACATAAATGCTCTCTCAAATGCCACTCTGACCAGATGCTACACCAGCATCACCACCCGCACCACCATCACCACCTTCTCCCCACTACCCCCTGCACCACCTGCACTACCTCATCATGGAGGACCCATCACACCACCACTGATCTGCATCCTTTGAGACCACTCTAATCTCTCTCGACGCATTTGTGAATAACTAAGTGCCCGCCAACTAGATGGCACCTCCTGCTCATATAGACCCTGCCAGTAATCAACCTCTGCACCTGCTCTCTATAAATCTCTCGCTAGGGAATCAGTTAATGGCCCATGTCCCTATACTCCCTCCAAGGCCCAAACTCTCTCCTATAACTGAATCACCCTGTCAACGACCTGATCTCTCTCCTGCAACACTACAGTCAACTCTGACTCTCGTGCAAATAACTGCACATTTCTAGCTGCCACTTCCTCCATATCCTCTAGCCGCGTCTGCAAAACTAATATCATATGATCCCGCAGATCTCCTCCACCAGTAGCTCCCTCTCCTCCCATGGATCCCTCTCTCGTATCCATAAGTTCCTCTCCCTCCCCCGCATCTCTACCACCTAATCTCATGCCTCCCTGCATCAAAGGTCCCTATGATAGCCACAATGGCTGCCCACCTCTCCCTCTCTGCTGTAACCATCCACTACCGCCACATCCACCTCCGAATCCACCACCCCCTCCAAAACCAACACCCCCTCCTCCTCCTCCTCCATTGCCACCACCTCCATCCCCTCTCCTTTGTCCACCTACTACCACTCCGTGACCTCCTCTCCTTCTCTGTCTCTGTCTCCTCTCCTCCTCAAAGGATGGAATAGGCTCAGCTGGATCTGATATCCGAGGAATCGAATATGCCGCAATGTATTGAGTGTACTCATCTGATACCCCTGCATCTACCATCCCCAACCTCATTTTCCATGGTCTTTCTTGTAGAGTCTGGAAATCTGCCAAAGCCTGATCATAGGGTAATACTAGCCCCCACTAGAACCTCTCTTGGACCACCCGTGCATACTCTCCAGAACCACGTGACAGTCCCTGCCTCCGTCCAAACTATCTCAACACTCTCCCAGGTACTTGTCTCTCCACATTGTCGGTTGTCCTACCAATGAGGTATCATGTCATAAACACATACGGCAAGGCCTCTGCATCCTCCTCCCAGGGATCACACTCAATATACGGCCTCCAGATCACTGGATCCAAATCGTAGAGCACCCGCCACCACCACTCTAACTTGCCCAGGTGGGACTGACTCATCATACCACCATACATATATACATAGGGATGGTCTACTGCCCTAAATCTCAGACTCACTAGTCGAGTCATAGGTAGGTGCTCCCATGCCTAAATATGAAGAAGAGTGATCCCCACTCCTAGTGAGCTCACCTCTCGGTATACTACCTCATGCAACTCTTGATATAAGTGCGACAGAATGCACGATCCCCATGCAAAGCGAGTCCCCTCAGTCATCATCTTCTCTATAACCTAGCCCCAACCAACAGCTAGTCCATGTGATCGTCGAACTGGGCATAACAGTCCCCCAATAATCCCTGATAACACAACCAGTAGTAGCTCATACAAAGTAGCTATATCCTCCCATGCTACTGAGCCATCATCAATCAACACATCCTCATAAAAAAATCTCTACATTGCTGTTGTCCCCCAAGATCGATCATACGTCACTAGCTCTCCTCGAATAGGAATGTGAAGGATGCGCCACACATCCTCCAGTGTAACCGTCATCTCCCCCTATGCTAAGTGAAATGTACACATCTCACTGTGCCATTGCTCTGCCAATGCTATAATCAAACCGTGATTCGTCCGAATCACGAGCATATACATAACATCGTACAGGCCTATCGCTGCAATGCAATCAACCTCGACCTCTGTCAATCGATCTCACAACACCTATGTGGCTGGGTACCTCTCCCGTATCTGTAAGACGCGAAGCTCCTCCTACACACGTTCATCAACCATCATCATCAGTTGTTTTGTTTCAAACTTTCTGCAATTTAAAACTAGACTATCAACAGATACTTTGATCAAGTATCTTCGGGTCTCAACAGGTAAGCAATCATGACACACCTAGACTACAACAGACATTTATCCTAATGACCTAGTCTCAACAGGGCTTCTCTAGTTCAAAGCAACTCCTCTCTCCATCCATCCATCATTGGCATCAGGAGATTATTTTTTAAAACACTGGGGCATCTATTTTCCCAGCAATAGCGCTACTCTGCAAACAATCATGCTAATATGCTAACAATCGCGCTAAATCCACTACACAACAACGCTAAACAAACAATAGCACTACAACTATGCAATAGCGCCACATAAAAACAAAAGCGCTACAAGCCATGCTCAATAGCACTAAACACACAAAAGCGCTAAAACAACTATGCACATGTGCTAAACAAGAAAAAGCACTAAAACCACTATGCAGAAGCGCTATAACGGCACAATAGCGCTAATTAAATTGACAATAGCACCAAAAAATAGTTTTAGTGCTATTGTTTTGACTCAACTTGGACAAGCTAAAAAACATATCAAAAATGCATGAAAAGAAAAATTTCAAATTCACATACCGCTGGTCCGTAGTCATCTAGCCACTGGAATCGATGAACTCGCTCTAGTCGATGATCTGCTGTCAGTACCGACATCCTGACTGCTGCTTGCTCTTTCAAAAAGGTCACTCTCAGAGCTCTGAAATCACTATGGAGATGAATGCAAATGACCCCATTTTTACCCCTTCACCCCCATATATACCCTTCGTCGTAAACCTAATTTTACCCCACTCATCGACGTGGTCCCCATGAACTTCTAGAGCCTCCCATTTCTCTATTTTATCTCTGATTTTTTTTATTTTTTCACCAGTATTGCTAAATTTTTCGCATTTTACCACCCCACCAATTTTCATTCTTTCCTGAGAGATCGCCTGATTTTTTGAAATTTTTGACCCATCTCTCGAGGGGGCATACCACCCATTAAATTAACATTTTATGGGGCATATTTCTTCACACCTATTTTTTTTTGTTTGAAACAACGCGATAAACCGCACCGTCTCAATGAGGGGCAAATGTAGTCACATAAATCTGTCTAGTTTAATTAAATGAATATTTGCTATTTATTTGATTAAAAACCCACCAGCCATTAGTTAATTAAATTAATATTTAATTAATTCATCTTCAAACATTCTCCTATTAATTAAATAAATTATTCAATTTATTTTAATTAATTCATTAAACTAAATTCACAATCAATTAAATGAATAAATCCTATTTATTTCATTTAATCCCCTTTCTTCTTTAAATAAATTAAATAAAACATTTATTTAAATCACTGAATCCCCCCCACTTGCATTCTCCTAAAAATGCAACTTGCACTTCTTTGTTGAAATAAATAATTTTATTTTAATAAAAATCCTATTTTCTCTCACCCACCAAACCCACTTGCAATCCTAATCCCCTTCTAGATTCTTCTAAACCCCTTTCTAATTAGCCTAATCTATCCCCTAATTATTGTCACATTCTTAAGCAACTTGAAGTCACTTCTCAAAGACTCCAAAGTCTTTGAAAAGCATTAAATGCTTTATGTGTTCAACAATTTAACCTTTTAAGTCTTCCAAACAACTAATGGCTCTTACATGACCATTTATGGTTAAATCCACTTTCACCCATGGTTAGGGACTTTGACCCCTAACTCAACCCTCATGTGACCTATGTGTCTTCTCAAGCATTTATTGATTTGACCATGGTTATCCTCACTAACTCTTGCACAAGAGTTTATCCATTGGATAAAAGCATTATTCTTTGAATAATGAATTTATTCACTCAACTCAACATTAACCTTACCTCCAAAGTTAACCCCCAGGTCATGTCAAGCATTTAATGCTTCTTCCCTCTCCTCTCAACCCATCTCATGTTGACATTTGTCATCCTGGGATTGGATTGAAAGTCCTCACATAGATCATAAACCATTCAATCTTGACCCTTGTTGAGATTACTCAATCTCAACCATCCATTGCTCCATTTTTCCTATAAATAGAGTTCATTTCTTCATAATCCAGATCTTGAAAACTTGTATGCATTTACATTATAGTCATTTTTAGAGAGAGCATTTAGTATAAATCAATCATATTCACTCTTTTGGTTTAAAATCAACATTAGCTAATTAGATAATCTTATTTTAGCTTTTGTTCACACTTGCATAGCATTAGATTAATCATTTTTCAAGCTTGAACCTCCATAAGGCATCCATAGTGCAAAAAACTGCTGAGAGCTACACTTATTTGGAACTTGGAGAGGAGAGGAACAAGGGAGGAGGAGCTACAAGCATGGTGGAAGGCATTTGGAGATGCCTTATTGTATTTGCTTTCATTGTCAAATGCTTTATTATGTTTTTAGTGTCTCTCTTGGTATGCCTTCGTAGACTAGTCTTTGGTTGATTAACACTAACAGTTCTTTATTTCTTGTTGTTTCTCTTATGTGTTATACCACCACAGTTTTTTGTCTAACATCTCCCATTTCGCAGAGCATCATTTGGTGAACCCGACGTGAATCGAAGAGCAACCTTCTTAAACTACTAATTTTTTTGACTGTTTTAATTGACATACAGGTCGCTCTTCGGCGCTTTTGTTCACGCATTAGTGCGATCGCAATTTGGTCTTTTAGTGTTATTGTTTCCCCAATAGCGCTTTTGTTTATAGTATAGCGCTATTGACCCTTAAGTAGTGCTTTTGTTCTAATATTAGCACTTTTGGCTCTCTTGTAATAATTTAGTTTAAAGCTTTTGTACTTTCTGTTGTGCTTTTGTGTTAAATAGCGCTTTTGTTCTCACACAGAGTAGTGCTATTGTAATAGAGCATTGTAAAAAATGCCTTAGCACCGAAAAATCAAAACTTTTTAGGCTTGTAGAGGCCCACCATGTATGCGGATTTTACTGATTTTTTGTTTCTTGTGCAAGTTTGAACTAACCCATTTTATTTCTTAAGATTTTAGAAATTCACTTTTCTTTTTTTATTGCAAGTTAAAATCATTTTGAAACACTTCATTTTGGTGCTTTAAAACTCACAACAAACTTTGATTTTATTGCAAGTTAAAATCAACTCAAATTTCATTTGGTGCTTTAAAACTCACAACAAACTTTGATTTTCTTGCAAGTTAGGGAACCCAAATTTTATTTTGGTGTTTAAAACTCAATAAAACAAATTTTGATTTTCTTGCATCAACTCAAGCTCAAATTCACAATCCACAATTTATTTTGGGAAAATAAAAAGAAGAATCAACTTGTTTTGTTTTTCAAAGCGATTTACTTCAAACAAACATGCTTTTCATTCCGTTGACCAAGATTTCATTTTCCTAGTTTACTCCACATATTGCCTTTGAAGGATAAAAATAACACCATGACTGTTGGAGCAACATCTCCAAATAGTTAGATCACCATTGCAATGATAAGTTAAAAATAACTAGTGTCTTTTGTGTTTGGCACACTTGTGCAAAAAGTTTGTCGAGTGGTGCTACTTCTAACACACACTATCCTCTCCCTTGGCTTTCGTGGTCCTAGGTGCAAGAGAAAAGTGTTAGTAACACTCAAACTTTATCTTTTCAAGAGAGGCCTGCCAAGAGACACATCACTCTTGGGAACGACCTCGTGTGGTAAATCCTTCGAGCCGCTATAGAAATCAGGTATGAGCGAAAGCTGTAGCCTTGGGTATAGTTGTTCCTACAACGTAACTTGTCGAAAGGACAAATGGGCCCCACCACAAGTTACAAGGCTCTTTAGTGAGTCACTGCAGAATGAACTTATGTCGAAAGACATCAAAAACTAGTAAGCACATTTATGTAGCAGCCCACCCATTCTATTGATTGAGGATATTTGTGATAAATTTAGTGCAAGAGTATAGAAGGTTTTTCTCCCAAGATACTCACCATACATATTTCCTTGAGTAGAAATGTAGCTTTTTGAAAGGTTACTTGTAGCTTGATAAAATTGATGACTCCCCCATCATAGGGATCATCTATTTATTATGCTCGTGCAAGACTTAGTATATCACTTCCTTACCTACCACAATGAGATTCATAAGGTATTTAGTACCAAAGTTGAAGAAATATCAAGATGCGGGCTAAAATTATCACAGCTGGCCATTTGACCTTAGGGATAAAGTGTGTTTGAGGTGTCTTCGTTTTATGTCATGAGCAGTGATAAACTGAGCGGACTTAAGGGTTTTTTTTTGGAAAAACATACTCAAAGACATTTGGAAAGAAAGGGTCATAAAAAGTCCAAAGTTTGGGTTGATCTAGACCCACACTTATTTGTGCCTTTTTGAGGCAACATTCTTTTGTTTGTGTGCTTGCTTTGTTTTCTTGTGAAAGAAAAATAAAAAATCCAATTCCAAAACAAGTATTTATCCAAACACAAAATTTTCACAAACATTTTCAAATACCAACAAAGATAAAAAACAAAGTGCAAACAACAAAAGTATCAAACTATATGACCATTCTTCACATCTTGAGAAAGAAGAATCTTCATCAACACATCAATTTGAAGAAAAGACCATTAAGCTCAAAGGCTTTCATCAAAAGAAGGAAATTCTTCTCTCTTAATAGACAAATCTTTGTCTCACATAGAACCTTCTTACGTCACATGCGTCTATATCTTCAAGGAAAATCTAAGGAATTTGATCAAGCGTCTTTAAACCATAGAGCTTTTACTCAATATAGAGCTTTGAGTTATCATCAAAACAAGGAGGAAAAATCAATCCTGCCTTCTTTCTAGACATTTGCATGACATATAACTCAGCTAGGGAAGAACCACCAACCCCCGAAAGAGAAGAGGAAGAGTTTGTTCCTTTTGTGACACAGAGTTTCTATTAAAGTTAACATTTCATCCATTCTCACATTCACACATCATCAATCCATTCCAACTCTCAAAACATCGAGCTTAATAATTTACCAATCCACATAAAGATCTTTGGAGGTAATGTACCACTTAACATTTTGCTAAGCCTTTGATGCAATGATCACTAAAGAATTAATAGGCCAGCAAATTCAACAAGAAACATCAATGACATGACAAATCAGCCTTTATTAAATAATTGATTGTGAGGCAGGTCCAATCAGAACGACTTAGATCACACACATTAAACTTATATTTCTAGACTTAAAAGTGTTAAATACTCAGAGTTGATTGAGATTTTCTAGACATAATATGTTTCTTAATGTATGTTGTCACACTAAGAATACATTTCGAGGCTTAAAAGTGTTAAACACTCTAACATCATCTAGACTTAATTTTTTGCTTAGTGTGTGTGGTTTAAGGTTGATCGATTCAGTCAGTTGAAAACCCTTTTACTTGGTTGGCCCTATAGATCACTGATGGGCAATACCTAGCTCAAAAATCATTTCCAATGAAGCTACAAAGCATGCCAGACATCAAAGCTTCAATGCATATCCTGTCAAAACAAACATAGTCAAATATAAAATCTTTTAATCATAAATCACAATTTCATGTGAAAAGTAAATGAATACAGGTTAGTTATTTATTGATGAAAATAATGGTTTCTTTATTAGACTTAATGCAAAATTGTTGGAGGAGTCCTTCCCACAAACGCTTCCAAGTAGTAGTGAAATTTATTTTTGCAAAAACATATGATGGGGTGAAGGAAATTTTAGGCAATTTTTTCCAGTCTTCGTTGGCTTCAAAATTGAGATCTTTTGTAGATCAGAGACTTTTGTTGGCAGAAATAATACCTATTCATTGTTTATGACTACATTCCAAATAGAAGCCTATACAAGATGCTATTTGGAGTGAAGTTTTGCAGACGAGTTCATTTACAGTTGTAGACCTGAAGCTTCAATTTCTGAGTCTCTAAATGTACAATAGACCCTACGAAATGGGGTCAATCTCATTTTCTAACCGTGTTAATTGATATAAGAGGATTATTTGGGGGTTGTGCTATTGTTATGGTTTCAATGAGTTTTTTTATTAGGTGGATTTATTTACTGTTGTGTTTTATTTCATTCTAAAACAATTTTGTTGTTATGTGTTAATTGATTCTATAGGTTTAACTTTACTTCAATTTAAACTCTCATAACATTAATCCATGTATCAATTGAATTATACGTTGCGCACTTACAATTTACCTTCATATACAAATTTCTCTTACTCTATAGTCTGGCCATAAGGTGGATCCTCTCAAGTTTCATTTTAAGAGGACTCCTAAGTCTGACAAGGTAAGTAAGATTCCAGGTCAACAAATGAGGTAATCTACAATTCAATTCCAAAGAAATTATAGTTGAATGTAGAGTTATGTTAATAATTGTGAACTATTTTCTACAAAAGGATTCTAACTTGGTTTTTGAATTGTGGTTGTGCAACCATCTACAGAGCTGTGTTGCACATCAAAGAGGCTCGATAATGATGATCCACAACAACTATATGATCATATAGTGTTAGTTGCGGTCATTGAAGGACCAATACATCTAGATATAGTCTAGATTTTTATTATATATCGATCTGGACATGACATATGCCACATTTTTGTAAAACTTTTATTGACTTGACATATATGCCATTTTTGTATACATACACAATTATTATGCATTTTGATAAAAACAAATGTTGATATTCGATCCAATAAATGTGCATTGTGTTCATTATTGTACATTCTATTGATATTGATATTCGATACATACACAATTTGTTCATTGTGTTCATTATTGTGCATTTTGATATCTATAAATGTTGATTTATAACTGAGATAGTTAATTTTTGCTCAAACAAAGACATAAAATTCATTATGTAAAAAATATATCCAAAGTGCTCCATGAAATAAGTCTGAATGACAATAAACAAGCTTACATAATTGTAATAAAAGAGCCTCCGACACAGAATCATTAAAATTTGTCTCTACCTAAAATAGTAGTTGCAAGCTAGGTATTGCCAAAACCAGTGGCTTGCTAATCTTTTACTTCAGCTAAACAAATGCCTTTTGTTGAATTCTACCCCATATAAAGACTTACTAATTGCCATTTTAGGGAATATAAAGCATTGCAACTATGAAATATGATTTGTTAAGCTTTCTTAGATATTGAACTTGTTGGATATTGTTGGTCATTGTTACTGCTAGGATATGTTGTTGTCATTGATGTCAACATATTCCAGTAATTTTATTTGGTGATTGCGGATTGGGACTCAATCTTATGATCTAATTTTGCAGTTTTGTTTTGCTAATCACTATTTTGTAGAGTTTAGTATTTCCTCTGGTATAATCTGATGTGATCAGATTTTATGCTGAGATTTTGGGATATTGTTTAGGATGGTCTTGTGTATCTTCTTTTCAAATGGTTCATGATTTGGTGCTCTGCAAGTTATCATTCTTCATGACAATTGTTGTTGTTTGAGTTTTCTTGAGTTTCAGATGTTGATGGATGAAGATTTGATAAGTGGAGTTGGTGCAGCTATTCCTAATGATTCTAACGTGGTTGCTGATGTTTCCTGATCGTGTCCTATTTTTTTTTTTGATCCACATTGATTGTTGTGCGAGTTATTAGTAGTTCTCATGAACCGGTGATGATTTTTGTGTCATGCGGTTTTCCTGGTGTAGTGTGTTGTAGTTGATCTTGGCATGATTTCCGGTAGAGTTGAGCGTTTGAGAATTTGATTTAGGTCCATGTTATGTCATGCAAATCTTTATATTGGTCCAGTGGTCGATCTATGCATCGTGTGATGTAATTTTGTAATTATGAGTTGAGGGTTTAGCTGACCTTGTTGTCAAGGTTGATGAATTATATATATAGGTGATATATTCTTGTAATTTAGGTGTCGATGTTGTGTCTCAATTATCAAAGAGTAGTGTATGTGCGAACAAGTGATTTATCCTTCAGTGTTATGTTTGAGGAGAGATTAGTGTTGTTGAGAAGATAATTATGCTTAATCGGAACTGTAATTAGGCATTTGGAGATGCTATTCCTTCAGTTCACTTCTTTCGGATTGTAGTTCAAATTGTGTTGTAAGTTAGTGAGACTTCCTTGAAGGTTGTACCCTTCTGGGCCATTATCTTTTGAGTAGTGAGCTCTAGGTAGTGTTCCTAAATGCATGTGCATTCTCCATTGTAATATTTCACATACTATCACAGAGTATCATCTTACTGTGGGTAGGTTTCCACCATGGTTTTTCTCTTAACCAGTTTTATATGTCAAAATATTGGTGTTGTGTGTTGTTCTCTCAATTTGCCTATTTGTCTTATTACTGTAGTTTATCAGATTGATGTTTTGTGATTATGTCTGGTGATCCGGTGAAAACTGATTCAACCCCCCTCTTAGTTTTCCTCCTTGCCACTAAAAAATGGTATTAGAGCTAGATCCTCTATAAGAAGCTTAACCGCTTGAGGAGATCTGGGATGGCAGCTGTAGAAACCCAAAATTGTCCAGTCTAATTAAATAAATATTTTATTTATTTAATTATCTAAGTTTAATTCTTCTATTAATTAAATAAATCTTTATTTATTTAATTAATTCATTTATCCTCTTCTAGCCTTATTTCTCATTTAAATAAATATATTTATTTATTTAAATTATCCTTTTCCTAAATTAAATAAATATCTTATTTATTTAATTGATTCCACTTCTTCCATTAATTATATAAATCTTTATTTATTTAATTAATTCATTAACCTTTTCTACCCATGACACATGTCATTCATCTCTTAATTCATACACTACCTACCCCTTTCATTATTTTATTATTTCTTTTACCTACCCTCTAATCATAGCCGACCTCCTTTTACACCTCTCAATCTTATCCTTCCATTTCATATAGTGTCTTCTATATAAGGAGATGCTTCCTTCATTATCAAACCCTAATGAATTTTATGCACTTGACTACACTACGATCCTACTTGCAACCACATTCTGTTCTTTGTTGAGCTCTTGTGCACATAAAATTTGAGAGCAAATGTATCAAACAAGATCAATGGAGATAGGAAGAATAGAGATCCAAACCCTATTGGAAATGTGATGGTATAATCTTTGTGATTTCATTTGATTTGCATTGTCTTAGGTAATCTTCATATGTTATGGTGGATCTTTGTTGTTGTTAGGCTAGGGTTTTGTGGTTGAATTCATTTAGCCTTTCAATATTGTTATTGTTGTTATCCATTTTCACCATATACATTTTGGCACGCCCCATAGGACATGGATTTTTGTTAGATCTGTGTTTTTTTTTTGCAGATTTTTCTAACCCTATGTTGTTGTTTTGTAAAACAATTTGGAGAATAATCTTGTGTAGCTAGGGTTTTGGACATAAAATCAAGATCTTGGAGAGATTTGATCATATCTCACAAACGGCTTGGAAATTTTGCACCAAATTGTTTTTGCAAGTTGAAGAAAGTATCAGAAGCTCTCAATCCAAAATGTAGAATTTTTGGAGCATATTTTCATTTTCTATGAATTTTTTATGATTTTTCATAAAAAATTAATTTTGAGAGCAAATGAGAGAATTTTTTAGATTTTCTTATATTTTTGGAAATCTCTCATAAATATACATAGGATCTGTTCTTTGTGATTTTAATTTTGATGCAAAATATTTCCCTAAAAAATGGATCTTTAAAAATTAGGGTTTTTCCTTATTTTGATTAGATCTCACAAACGGCTTTGAATTTTGGCAAAAATGTTTTTGTGCAGGTCAAGAAAGGTATCAAAAGGATTTAATAAAAATTTCAAAATTTTTGGATCACTTGTTCAATTTATATGAATTTTTTATGATTTTTCATAAAAAATTAATTTTGATAGAAAATTAGCAAATTTTTCAGCGTTTCTTACATTTTTGGAAATCTCTCAGAATTATACATAGGATCTATTCTTTGTGATTTTAAATTTGATGCAAAATCATTCCTCAAAAATCAGATCTTTGAAAATTAGGGTTTTGCATTATTTTACTCATATCTCACAAACTACTTGGATTTGTTGCAAATATTTTTTTATGTAGGTTTGGAAGACCATCAACACTCTCTAGTAAAAATTTTAGATTTTTTGGATCGATTTTGCATTTTATATGAATTTTTTATGATTTTTCATAGAAAATTAATTTTTGGAGCAAATTAGCAATTTTTTTTGGATTTTCTTACATTTCTGGAAATATCTTGAAATTTTACAAGTGTTCTTTTTTTTATGATGAATCAGATCTTTGAATTGGTCAACAAAATGCATTGTTGAAGGCCCCTATTTCACAAAGTCTTTTGGATCTAAAATTTACCTAACTTGTGTGCTTGTAGGAAGGGGTGATTATTTCAAACAATCCAAACTACTATTAAATCTTTGTTGCAGGTCCTTAGCAAGGGTTTTTGGATTTTTATTGTGTGCCTTGTTTTCATAGACTAGCAAACACTTCAATTGGTGCACTAAAATTGAATCATTGTCTTTTGTGTCTTGAGCAATAGGCTCTTTTTGTTTAATCTTTAGAGGGCCTGTCTTCCCGTGTGGTCATTAGGACTACTAGTGAGAAGAGAACAGCCCAAGTGGTAGCAAGGAAAACCCAACTCTTTCAAACCACTATAAACAACTGTATTCATGGTGAAAATTATGGATAACGTGTGCTGATTAGTTCATACCGACACTTTGTCTCCCCATAAACCCGTTTGATCAAATTTATTTGATCAGTTGTAGGGCGTAACCCCTACCGGCTGGGAGCCTTTTGTATTTATAGAGCTGAAAGTGCTGCATGTATGGCCACATGAGCAGATGCCCTTACTAGCACCTTTTTGTTTTAGAAGCCCAAATCCTTCTAGTTGTTGGGGTAGGAGGTTGGACCTTTGGTAGCGGCCCACACACATACGGTTCTTAGTAGAGATATAAAGTTCGCCACAGGGAGTTTTCATGGGCATTGATGCTTGGCTGACCCGAGAAGTGAGTACCGAGGGTGGAGCCAATGAGGTCAAGCATCTAAGTATCCGCTCTGAATAGCGTAGCCTCGAGGGTAAAACCTCATGTGGGATCAACAACTATTGTCTTGGCCAGCTATAAGAATTGTGCTTGACTTATTTTAAACATTCAAAATATTCAAGACCAAACAACAAAACATTGTGTCTTTTGTGTCTTCAAGTGTATGCAAAATATTTTTACATCAAACAACACACTTTTCTTGGAGTCATTTTGAGTCTAAACACTTGCAAACATTGAGTCCTCATCAACATTGTGTCCTCTTGTCACGAAAAATAGTCAAACATTTAGATTTGGTCACAACCAACAACTTCACAAATTGGAAAATTTTTACAGTCCAACAAACAAGAGCAATCAGTTTCGGAATTCTTGAGCTTCCTAGGTTGTTTCTCCAGGTTTTCATCTAGCATTCAACTTGTCTTTGGGTCTCACAAAGTCCATCATTGCTTTACATCTTGCATTAAATTTACATTTGTCTAAACTTGAGTCAAAAGGTCACTTGCTTGTCCTCATCATACTTTGTCAACACACTACATACAACAACATTTTGCTAAGTGGTCCCTCATCAAGGTCTATCACCTTTGGGTCTCATTTGGTCTTACTTAGAGTGAAGGTCAACTTACCTCATCAAGAGAAACTATTCTCTCTTTGGAAGCCACACCTACTCTACTACATACATACTTGGTCTTACACTTTGGACATTGCAAGTACACCTCAGATTCATTTACATTTCATCCAACTCTTGGTCTTCCATACTTTTTCCATTTTTCATCTAGTCTCACACATCTCTGTCAATACCTAGTTCATGGTTGAAACCCGTCTTCAAAAATCTAGGAGAGAAACTAAAGAGGCTCAAGAGTCCGCAAACATGAGTTCTTATGAGTATGACAATGATATCTTTTTCAATTCTGATCATACTACATTACCTGACATGGATGCCTATAGAAACATTCCAAATGTTGAGAACATGGACACTACAAACAACAATGATACACACAATGATGATATGGACAACTTTTCAATACATTCATTAGATGTGGAAGAATCCATTATGGATCCCCGTTTCAATCAATTGATTGAGGAAATGATGAGGAGGGATAGACAATACTTCTTACAAATGATGGCACAAAGTGGAGCCAAGATACCTCATGATTTTGACATGTCTCAAATAATGAAAAATCGACCTTTGCAACAACCTCACTCCAACATGGATCAAAGGAGACCTAATAGTGGAAGCAATAGAGGACCACATATGGTGCCTAAATCACCATCATCTTTGTTTCAAAAACTAGAGGTCCCACATACACATGGTCAGGCATATGATACTCACCTTCATAGACCATTATGGAAGTCTTATGCAGAAAGATATGCTCAATCACATACCAATGCTAAGGATCAACCACCAAAGCAATTGGATATTCAAAGGCATGCTCAAAATTTGGACACAAGGAAACCCCGTGTCAAATTTGGGGGCAACACATTAGAAAATGACATGCCTGTAGAGTATGGTATACATGGACAAAATAGATATTTCATTCCTCAACATGAATCTATACCAAGTGGTCCATATATGCAGCATCACTATATACCTCTTCCATATGAACCTGTGTATGATCAATATCATCCATATATGCAACATGCTCCTCCTCCTATTGGTGCCTCAAGCATGGGGTATGGTCCAAGAATTCGATCTCCACCTAAGAGCAATTTGGAGCAACAAATCAGGGACTTACAAAAGAAAATGGAGGACATAAATACACCAAAGCCAACATACACAATGAGAGACATATGTCCCTATCCATTTGACAAAAGCATTCCAATGCCTCCATTTCCTACACACTTTGTGACACCTAAGTTTGATAAGTATAGAGGAAAAGGGGATCCTAAGGCACACATAAGATAGTTTTTCAAAGCTTGCATTGAGGTAGCAGCATAAGAGACATATTTGATGAGATTATTCCCACAAAGCCTAGGTGATCAAGCTATGGAATGGTTCTCCCAACTCCCACTTGGTATTAAGTCATGGGATGACTTAGCAAAGGCATTTATCCAACATTTCTCCTACAACATAGAGACAGACATATCAGTCACTACTTTGTGCAACACCAAGCAAAAAGAGGGAGAGTCTTTTGCATCATTTTTACAAAGATGGAGGAATCTAGCTAGCAGATGTTCTTGTGAAATTCCACAAAAACAAATGGTAGAAATGTTCACCCAAAATGTTAACAAAGAGATTGGTTATGACTTAAGGAAAGCTTGTTTGTCCACCTTCAAGGACATCATTGAAAAAGGCTTAGCAATAGAGAAGGTCCTAATTGAACAAGGAGTCATTAAGATATTCAAGGAAAACAAAGATGACTTTAAAGGAAAGGACAAGCCAAGATTTTGGAATAGAAACAAGAACACAACCAATGATGGTGTTGTTGATGCCAATACAGTGTGACCCAAATTCATTTTTTCTAGATCAAGTTCTGCAAACAATCAAGTGAATACTCAAACAACTTCCAGATCACGAAGGAAGTACACTCCATTGGGAGAATCACTTGAGTCAGTTTTCAAAAAGCTAGTGGCAAACAAGGTAATCACAGTTCCATATTTTCCTCCATATGAACCAAAGGTTAAACCAAATTGGTGGAATGATGATGAGTATTGTGAATTTCATAAGAGCAAGGGTCATAAGACAAGAAATTGTCATCAACTAAAGAACATCATACAAGATCTCATTGATAGAGGTGACATTGAGATTGAGGGACACTCATCCAATCAAGAACATGAGATGTTTAAGGAACCATTCCCAAAGCATGACAAGGGAAAAGCTAAATCCATAGATGACCAAACCAACTATACCAAAGCAACCTATAACTATGATTCAACTATCAATCACATTTCGATGGACAATTATGTCTCTACCATTATCATCAAGGACAAAAACCCTGAGAATTCTACTCAGAGACCCAAGATTGTCTTAAAAGGCGTTGGATCTTCTTCCGAACCTACCTCTGAATGTCATGTTACAACTCGTCGAGGTAAAATCACTTTGCAAGGTGCTCCAGCCAAGAACATTGCTTCCTCATCAACCAAACCTGAGTATGACCTTGTAGAACAGTTAGGGAAAACACCCACGCTTATCTCCATCCTTGAGCTCCTACGCATATCTCCTGCATATAAAGCCATTCTTGACAAAATCTTGAGAGACACTGCCATTCCTACTGATCTGAATGTGGACCAATTTCAAGCCATGGTGGGATACCTTTCCATTCCACACTCTCTTACATTCACAGAAGCCGATGATGTCTCCGTAAGTCAGCCACATAATGCACCACTACACATTGAAACCTTCATACACAAACATCAAATAAAACGAGTCCTGATAGATGGAGGAGCAGGTCTAAACATGTGTACATTGAGCACTATTAAACAATTGGGATATTCTGATAAAGCTGTGAATTCTACAAATCAAATCACCATCAAGGCATATGATGATGAAGAGTGTTCGTCCTAGGGTACAGTCACCTTACCTTTCAGAGTTGGGCCAATTATGAAGGATGTGGTTTGTCAAGTCCTAGATCTAGATCTCACTTATAACATATTGCTAGGACGTCCTTGGATTCATGAAATGAGGGCAGTCCCATCTACATATCACCAATGCATTAAGTTTCCTCACAATGGAGTAGAGGTAATAGTTAACGGTGATCCTAATCCGTTCATATACTGCAATAATCTTAGATCAAAAACTTAGACCATCAGTCCCAGTAATTGTGAAGCTGTTCCTTCTTCAGCATACATTGATCTTGAGTCATTGAAACCTTCGACATCAAAACAACGTGAGCTTAAAGGAAAATTTCAGGACAAGGGCATGGGGGAATACACTTTAAATCAGACCATGTACTTACGACAAGTCATGAGTTCCCCAAAAGAATATGGAAGACCACATCCTAACAAGCAAGTATCCATCATGGTACTCAAATGGGACCCTACTACCTTTCAAAGATGGGGCGAACTGGAAGAGGAAGACTTATACAAAATGCTTTACAAAGACATTGAAGATGACACACAAGATCACATCAGTCTACCATGTGAGAAATATGGCAAAGGCTTCAAGATTCTACAAAAATTCAGGTATGATGGAAAAAGCCCTCTAGGGTTATGAAAGGAAGGCATCATTGAACCTTTACAACCTGAACTGACTTTCAAAAAGAAACACTCAAAAGGACTTGGTTTCTTGACTTCCAAGGTCCACACTCAATGAATAGAAGAAGCCTTACAAATCAAAGCTGCCAAAATTCAACAAGAGGATCGCTATTCCACAGACTCCAATGAATGGGAATGGGGTTCAGATAAATCCTCTAGTGACCACGAGCTCACCGAGATATTCAAAGAACCAGATGAACCCATAGAAGAAGAGGAATTTTATAAAAGATTCAAAGTTGGTCAAGAAATAACCCATGAGGATTCCACACAGTCCTTGTCTCAAGGTCCTAGGTTGAAATCACATAGGATGAGAACCCCTATCCCAGAATGCGCTACTAGTGATGATAATTTGGTTTCGTTCGCGATCGAGACTGATGAGGAGAGTGCCATCGATGACCTTGATAATTACCTTGACATACCTGAATATAATTGCATCTTCACTCTTAGCCCCGCTAACTTTGAAGACATTAAAGGCCCTCCCCTTGTTCACCACCAACTCATTGACTAGGATCATGAAGGACCTGCATAGTTTGACACATTCCAAAATGATGAAGCTTTTATTGACTATCTGGGCATATGAGATGATCTTCCCCCTGGGGACCACAAAGCGGGATACACCATAGAACTCAATAGCGTGGCATATTTTGGTGAGGGTGTCGGACCTTCCAGTTGCAAAAATGTGAAAATAAGAACAAATCAAGGGTCTTATGGCGAAAACCACACTGTGGCGCTGTCTAACCCCAAAAAAGTAAAAAGAAAGGATGAATATGAGGGCAAAAACCTCTTTGAGGCACCCGAAGATGGAAGGCTCGACATTCTCCCAGCATCATATGAGGAAAAGTCATCCATGTTGGTAGAGGAGACTATCAAAACAAACATTGGTACAAAAGAGGTTCCACACAACATATTCCTGGCTCAATCGTTGACAGAGTCAGAAAGGTCAAAATTCATAAGTTTCTTCAAAGAACGACAAATCAACTTTGCCTGGTCATATGCTAATATGCCTGGATTAGACCCGGATTTGGTAATGCATCATTTGATAGTTAAATCGGGGGCAAAACCAGTGAAACATAAATTAAGAAAGATGCATCCACAGGTGGCATTACTAGTCAAAGTAGAACTTGAGAAATTATTGGATGTCGGATTCATATGCCCAATTGATTATCCTGAATGGATCTCCAACTTAGTGCCTATCAGTAAACCAGATCGTAGCATCAGAATTTGTATAGATTTCAGAGACATCAACAAAGCTTGTCCAAAGGATGACTTCCCATTACCAAATATTGACTTGATTGTTGATCTCATAGCAGGTCATGAAATGTTATCATTGATGGATGGATTCTCTAGTTATAATCAAATAAGGATCGTGCCCGAGGATCAACACAAAACATCATTCACTTGTCCGTGGGGAACTTTCTGTTGGAATGCCATGCCCTTCGGGCTAAAAAATGCAGGTGCTACATATCAAAGAGCCATGACTACTATTTTTCATGATCTCATGCATGTAACCCTAGAGGATTATGTTGATGACCTCTTGGGAAAATCAATAGATAGAAATACACATTTGGACATACTTTCAGTCATCTTTGATCGGTTGGAAAAATACAAAGTAAGATTAAACCCCAAGAAATGTGTCTTTGGAGTAACCTCCGGGAAGCTCCTTGGATTCATTGTATCCAAAAGAGGAATCGAAGCTGATCCAGCAAAAGTCAAAGCCATCTTGGAGATGCAACCACCAAGAAATATTAGTCAACTTCAATCTTTACAAGGTAGACTCCAGTCCATACGAAGATTCATAGGACAACTTGCAGATAAGTGTAATCCTTTTCAACACTTGCTACATAAAAACATCAAATTCAAATGGGATGATAATTGTCAACAGGCTTTCCAGACACTCAAAGATTATCTTCTAAATCCACTAGTTCTGATGCCACCAGTTCCAGGTCAACCTCTATTACTATACATATCAGCTACTCCAACAGCACTAGGGGCACTCTTAGCACAACAAATAGTTGAGGGCAAAGAAAAAGTAGTATACTATATCAGTCGCACATTGGTGGGATATGAGCTAAACTACACACCAATTGAGCGTGCATGTCTCACCGTGGTCTTTACTTCATAGAAATTATGACATTACATGCTCACTCATAAGACTAAGCTGGTTGCAAGAATCGATCTGTTGAAATACCTTCTCAATAAAGCGACACTTACTGGGCGACTAGCCAAATGGGTAATGATCCTAAGTGAATTCGACATCGAGTATGTGGATAGAAAAGCAATAAAAGAACAAGCCATCACAGATCAATTAGCAGATGCTCCCATGATAGATGATGTTCCTCTAAGTTCAGAATTTTCAGATGAATCCATTCTAACAACGTCACATGCAAAGCCATGGCAACTTTACTTCGATGACTCATACACACAGCATGGGGCAGGAGCCGACATCCTCTTTATAACTCCTCAAGGGGATTCAATACCAAAATCATACCGCTTATTATTTCCTTGCACTAACAATATAATGGAATATGAGGCATTAACAACTGGATTACGGATTGCAGTTCAGTGGAAGATCTAGGAACTTCATGTTTTTGGGGACTCTCAACTTGTAATCCATCAAGCAACTGATGATTACCAAATAAAAGATGAAAAATTAATGCCTTACAAACAAATGGTGGATGACCTGAAACAACACTTCACAAAGATAGATTTTGAGCAGATACCAAGAGAGCAGAATCGAGCCATAGATGCCATGGCTACAATTGCTTCACTGATTGATCTACCTCCAAATGAGACCTGCTATGAGTTCTTGGTGGATAACCTTTTGGTTCCTTCATATGAAATCATTCCTACTGAGATGATATGTGTTGTCGGTCCCGAGTCCCAGTTATATGGTTCCATTTTCACATACCTTCGTGACAATACCCTACCTCCCGATTTATCAAATAACCAACATCGCACTTTCATTTGCCAATCCTCTCGATATGTCATTTTAGCTGATATCCTATACCAGCGAGGTCTAGATGGCACTCTTCTTAGATGTTTAGAAAGTGACGAAGCTCAGATTGTGTTACGTGAAGTACATGATGGGATATGTGGTCCACATGCTAGTGGTCCTACCTTGGCCAAGAAACTCATCAGGACTGGATATTATTGGCCCAATATGGAAAAAGACTCATATAAGTTTGTCAAGAAGTGTAAGCAATGTCAAGTTCATGGAGACCTCATACATGCGCCAGCACAAGAACTTCAACCAATTGAGTCTCCTTGGCCCTTTTGTCAGTGGGGACTCGATCTCATAAGCAAGATTCACCCTCCTTCTTCCAATGGTCATAAATTCATTATCACTGCCACAAAGTATTTCACAAAATGGATTGAAGTCATGCCTCTCACACAAGTCACTAGAAAATAGATTTCTACGTTCATCCTCAACTATATCATTTGCCGATACGGTATTCCTATTTCCATTATCACTGATAACGGGCGCCCCTTCAAAAACCAGGATGTTCATGAACTTTGTGATCGCTTCCATATTTCCCATCGTTTCTCCACACCATATTATCCCCAAGGTAATGGTCAAGTTGAGGCATCTAATAAAACAATCCTTAAAATCCTAAAGAAGACAGTCGATGATGTTGGCCGTAATTGGCATATCCAACTTAATCCTGCACTTTGGGCCTACCATACAAGTGTCCACACACCTACAAGAGCTACACCCTATTCACTTGTCTATGGAACTGAAGCCATCTTGCCTATTGAGGTCGAGCTACCCTCTTTACGGGTCTCTTTGCAAAACATCATCAGTGATGAAGACTATAGGGTCTCTCGCTTACAAGAACTGGAACTACTAGATGAACCAAGACAAATTGCTTTTAATCATCTCAAGGCTTACCAACAATGAATGAGTCGCAGCTACAATCACAAAGTCAAGCCTCGCACATTTGAGGTAGGTGATTTGTTTCTCAGAGAAAACTGCAAAAATCAGCAAGACAGAGAGAAGAGGGGCAAGTTTGAACCAAATTGGCTTGGTCCTTACATCATCACAATAGCATATGGATCTGGGGCATATCAGCTCTCAACCACAGAGGGTGAACCTTTGGAGGATCCTATCAATAGCATGCACCTTCACAGGTTTTACACATAGCTCTTTGGAATATCCTAATTCAAAAATACAAAAAAAATAAAAAATTCAAAAATACAAAAAAAATTATAAAACAAAAAAATCGTTACTTGGTGAAAACCTAGCAAACAGGCGCCTTGTGACACAAAAAACATTAAAAAATTAAAAAAAGTAAAGAGAAATAAATGGTGAAAACCACTTCGGTGGCGCCCTGGGCAAGTACCATGGTGAAAACTAGGTCACCAGTGCCATGCATAGAGACATTGCTCCTCCCTCCTTCAGGATTCACTTTCATCCTTTCACTCTGCACACACTCACATCCTATTCATCCATAATAAACTATACACATTCCCATCATGGCTTGTTATTGATCTACCTAAGATTGGTTCACCATTCATAATAAACCTCCCTTTCCATCCATAATAAATTAGCTCCTATCTGTGGCTAAGGCAAATCCTATGTCTAGTGATGGGTGTGGAACTAAGAACATCACATGTTTCAAGGAATACAGTTTCTTTTAGCTTCCTTCAATCAATCCGCACACAATCCGCAATAAAGCAACATTTGCATCATAGATCCGCAATAAAGTTCCATCTTCTCCGCAATAAAGTATCAATTTCATGGATTCAGTCAGTTTCAGATGAGACACAACAGCAACGGGCTTCAACAAATCAAATCTTTCAATAGACTCAGACAACACTATGGTTTAGTGCTATCTATCCTTTTTGTGAAAGTAAACATTGTGACCACAATCAAATAAGACTTATACAAGTGACAAGAGACACTAAACTTGAGGACTATAGTGGATGTTGGTGTTGAGTCTTGGTTTTCTTTTGATTTTATCTTTTTGGTGACATGTCTTTTAGCTTTTCCAGGATGTCTCTGACTAGAGATTTTATCTCCAAGATTTCTTTGACTAGAAAGACAAGGATGGGGTATCGTCACCTATTTTTCTTTTGCTGTCTGTGGATTGTCTTTTAGTAATGCTATGACTTGTCCAAGAATATGAGGACACTGAGAGTCTAGTATGAATTGGGGCATTCCTTGTTTGTGACTATCTTATCTCCATGCAAATAGGTACAATGACTTTCTGGGTCGAACATATGCCTCGATTGTCATAACCTACATGCCATAATAAAGCTCAATGATGATAATGCACAAGAAGCTCTTTCACTTTCATATCTTCTGTCTTTCATCCCCCTTTCTTGATTGACTTCCATCGTCCTTCTCAAGTCTGCGTAGCCTGCTATCACATGTCTGAGTATAATGACACACCAAAAACATTTGCATTTCATGTAGTTGCACCTGCATTACCACATATAAGCATATGATACATACATATAGATATCACAACTGCATCACATCCTGCACACAACACCTGTTAGCACAATTTACATTTGCATTATAATATTCATCTGCATTACATACATTCACATTTGCATTGGCATAACATGTAAAAACATAAAAGAACAAAAAATATTGCATTGCATCATAGACATATTTGCATTTGTATCATAAGCATCACATAGAAACATACATCACACATGCATATAGCTGTCGCAAAGATGAATCATCTCAGATATATATATAAAGTGTCATGATACAATGATGTCAAAATCATATGGCTACAAGCACCCACAGGTGTCTACATCATCATACAAAAATGGTACAATACTGATACATAGGGAGCCCTCTACGGCTATGATGAACTCCCTCCCTTGGAGCTGCTTGGCCTCGACGAAATCTAAGCCCCCGAAGGACCCGCCCCAAGATCATCCCACCTGTCCCCTCTATCTGGTGGTGGTGGAGGACTGATAACCCCACCACTAGATGCCTGTCTCCTCCGGCTCCCTCTCGTAGCTATCGTTGTCCGCGATGGTCTATGAAAGCTCCTCGCCCGCTGATCAACTAGCACCGCACCATAATAAAGATCTCGCCAGTAACCAATCTCCTCCCCTGCCCATAGGACCTAGGCATATCCAGCCCCTATGTCCTCTATTGCCTGCCTCCTAGCCCTCAGTGCTGTCTCAGCCTCTGTATAGCATTGAATGGCCTGATCCTGCTCTCGCTCAGTATCTCTGAGCCACCTCCTGAGCCTATCCCTCTCCCTCTCCAGCTCCTGGATCTCATCTGCCTGTCCCTGGCAGATCTCCCTCAGCTCCGTCAGCTCATCCTCCTCGGCCTCAGCCCCTTGTGGCTCCCCCTGTATGGGTGCCTGCCCCTATGCTTGTTCCTGTACTAGTGCCTATACTGGTACCTGTCCCTGTATCTATCCCTGTACCTATCCTTGTACCTGTCCCTGTACCTGCACCTATCTGGGACCCTATGCTATTGGCACCTGTAGCGGTTATCCACCGCGACCCCTCACCACCCGAGCCTGCTTGTCCTCTCCACCCTCCCTCCGTGGTGCCACTCTCCTCTCTCCAACTGCCCCCCTCCTCCTCTGTCGGCCTTTGCCCCCATCATCTCCATCATCATCCCCATCCCCGCCACCATCTCCATCTAGTAGCTCCCCTGGATCCGTCAGGCATGGGAATGGATGCTCCACCTAGTATGCTGTGTACTCGGCATCTATGCCAGCATCCTCGATCTCTGGCCACATGTTCTAGGATAGGGGCATCATCTCTGCTAGCTGCGTAATATCCTGATCATATGATAGCAATGGCCCAAACTACGCCTAATCTCTGACAGTCCGTGCATACATGCCTGAACCCCGTGGCATCCGCTGAATCCTGCCGAACTGCTTGCCCACCCTGTCTACTAACTGCCTCTCCAGCACATAGGGCATCTGCCCAATCAGGTACCTACTCTGGAAGGTGTAGGGAAGCTCTACAACATCATCCTCCCACTGCTCACATCCCAAGTATGGCCTCCATATGACCATGTCGATGTCATCAATCACCCGTCGCTAGTTCTCTAGCCTGCCAATCCGTGGCTGCGACGTGATCATGTCGTATAAATGTACAAAACTATGCCCATGACCTCTGCCTCTGAAATGTATCGGTCTCGTCACTGGCAGATGCTCATAGGCCCACACCTGTAACAATGTCACCTCGCAGCCCAATCCCACTGACCCATGGTACACGAACTGATGCAACTCATAATACAGATGTGTTAGCACACACGGTCCCTAGGCATATCTGGTGTGCTGTGTCACCATTGTGTCTAGTGCACCTCCCTAGCCCACAGCCAACCCTTGTGTCGCTCTATCTGGACATAGGAGCCCACTGATTGCTCCTCCTATCACTGCTGGTAGCGCCAAACCTATAGCAGTCATGGTGTCCCAAGCCACATGTTCAACCCTCATCTCTAGTCCTGGGTCCTGGAACACTTGTCTAAGGGCCTCCTTGTCTCCATCTCGATCATATGGGATCAACTCCCCGTCGATCAGAATCCTCAGGATCCTGTATGCATCCTCAAGGGTGACTGACATCTCACCCATCGACAAATAGAAAGTACAAGTCTCAGAGTGCCATCTCTCCGCCAGTGCAGTCAGCAGTCCCATGTTCGCCCGAAACTCAGGCACATACAAAATATGTCTTAGACCCATAGCCTCGATCGCAACTCGGTCCTCGGCTGTCAACTCAGGTCACAACCTCTGAGTCGATGGGAATCTCTCCCGTGACTCTAGCATAGGCAAATACTCCTACAGTCAAGCAAATCAATCATGTCAGTCATCGTGGCATTCACTGTTCATCACAAAATGCTACTTTTTTATCTAAGTGCATATGGCATTCTATCCTAGTGACACTCACTGTTCATCACAAAGTGTTACTATCTATCCTAGTGACACTCACTGTTCATCACAAAGTGTTGCTGATTATCCTAGTGGTACTCCCTGTTCATCACAAAGTACTACGTGTGTTGCACTCCCTGTTCATCACAAAGTGCTGCTCACATTGCACTCCCTATTCATCACAAAGTGTTGCTCATATTTTAGTACTCCCTGTTCATCACAAAGTACTCTATCTTGGTACTCATTGTTCATCACAAAGTGCCTTGATCTATCCTTGTCTTCCCTAGAGGACCTGCTTGAGTGTATCCTCTCAGCAGCTTATCCAATCGACAGCGTATGTTCATCACAGAACTGCCGATTTGACCTAGAAGACAAAAATTCACATTTTTGGACACAAATGCGCTTTCCTGACATAAACGCGCTTGAAGACTGCATAAACGCGCCTGTTTTACATAGACGTGTCTATGCTCTGCACAGACGTGCCTGGGCGACACAGACGTGCCTTCTTGGCATAAACGTACCTACACATCACAGACGCGGTCGCATTTGGCATAGACGCATTTTCCAGCTTAAACGCGCCTGACACCAACACAGACGCGCCTTGCGAGCATAGACATGCCTGGCACCAATGCAGACACGCCTAGATGTTTTTGACATATTTTGGACTCTAACCTAAAGCGCATTTATTGCCCTATCTACCATGCATTAATGACAAAAATAAATGCATCAAAGTACAAGGAGGTTTTGCGGTACTTACTGGCTCTCCTGCCTCTGCTGGCCTCTGGAATCGGTGAACGTGGTCAAATTTATGAACGAAGGCCATCGCTGCTGACTGTTGCTGCTCTTTTCTCTCTCTGCACTTTGCTCTCATGGATGTGTAGATGACAATGAGGATGTATTTTTCCCCGTGGTCTATCTTATAGACTACCCTAGCCCTAGCCCTCGCCTCCCGAGTCAGTCTTCTTTATCCCGTGACTCTGTCACTTTGGTCAGTCCATTCTATCCCTTTCTATCTTATCGAGAGATTGTCTGCAATCTTTTCAGACATTTTCATCCAATCTCTCAAAGGGGCATATCATTCCCATCTTGGGGCAACTCTGTATCAGTTCATATTATCTTCTTTGAAACAACGCGCCAAGCCGCATTGTCTCAAAGAGAGGCAAAATGTAGACACCCAAAATTGTCGAGTCTAATTAAATAAATATTTTATTTATTTAATTATCTAAGCTTAATTCTTCTATTAATTAAATAATTCTTTATTTATTTAATTAATTCATTTATCCTCTTCTAGCCTTATTTCTCATTTAAATAAATATATTTATTTATTTAAATTATCCTTTTCCTAAATTAAATAAATATCTTATTTATTTAATTGATCCCACTTCTTCTATTAATTATATAAATCTTTATTTATTTAATTAATTCATTAACCTTTTCTACCCATGACACATGTCATTGATCTCTTAATTCATACACTACCTACCCCTTTCATTATTTTATTATTTCTTTTACCTACCCTCTAATCATAGCCGACCTCCTTTTACACCTCTCAATCTTATCCTTCCATTTCATATAGTGTCTTCTATATAAGGAGATGCTTCCTTCATTGTCAAACCCTAATGAATTTTATGCACTTGACTACACTACGATCCTACTTGCAACCACATTCCGTTCTTTGTTGAGCTCTTGTGCACATAAAATCTGAGAGCAAATATATCAAACAAGATCAATGGAGATAGGAAGAATGGAGATCCAAACCCTATTGGACATGTGATGGTATAATCTTTGTGATTTCATTTGATTTGCATTGTCTTAGGTAATCTTCATATGTTATGGTGGATCTTTGTTGTTGTTAGGCTAGGGTTTTGTGGTTGAATTCATTTAGCCTTTCAATATCGTTATTGTTGTTATCCATTTTCACCATATACAACAGCTTCAGGTGTTATCTTTAAGAAGGATAGTTTGAGGTTTGATGGAAGTAACTATGCTATATGGAAGAACCAGATGGAAGTTTAGTTGAAATGTCTTGGAGAAGATTATTGGAAGATTACAAAGAATGCCTACTCTACTCCTACGAATGGACCGGTTATAGCTGATGAGATCAAGGAAGCTAAACATAATATTAGAGCAAAGGAAACATTGCTTAGTGCCCTGACTGATTCTGTGATGAAAAATGTAATGGGGCTTCAAATCACACATGAGATCTGGGAGAAGCTTGAAATCTTGTATGAAGGTGATAAACAAGTGAAAGTTGCTAAATTGTAGAGTTTGAAAGGAAAGTATGAGATGCTAAAGATGGGAGATGATGAGAACATACACTATTTTATGGCTAAGGTGAATGACCTTGTCCTAGGCATCAGATGTGCTGATGGAACCCTTGAGGAAGATGAAATTGTTTCTAAGGTGCTAAGATATTTTCCCTCTGCCTATAAGCATAAGGTTTCTACTATTGATGAGATCCGGAGTGTGACTACAGACTACAGTGACAAGAGCTAAGAAAATTTGGAGAATCACATGGAGAGTCTGAGACAACATTTGGAGTATCAACATCCGTATCTAGAAAGAAAAATTATGATCTCGATGAGTGCAAAATATATAGATATGAAAGAGAGAGAAGAGAGACAGAAGAGAAAAAAAAGGAGCTGGATAAGCTTGAAGCATTGATTTCTCATAGATTGCCTAAAGGATCCAGTAAGTATGATGGAAAACCACCTCTGATATATTTCTCTTGCAATAAGATAGGACATTTTTCTTCTAGACGACTGAAGAGAATGTCTAAGTATGACAAGAATGATAAGTTTGATAAGAATGAGATGAATGATAGATATGAGAAGCATGAGAAGTATGATAAGCTTTACAAGCCTAACCAAAAGTATAGGAATCAGAAGAACTGTTATTATGCTACCGATGAAGAATCAAAAGGAGATGAAGTTGTGTTTATTGACATTAAGGAAGATGGACCGATACCTTTTGATTCCCCAAGATGCACTATTGAGGAGAAAGATTTACCTGCTAAAGTTGAAGAGAAAGATGAATGGGTGATTGACAATGGTTGTTCACATCCTATGATCGGTGATAAAAGAAAATTTGTGAGTATGGAAAGGTATTATGGTGGAATAGTAAGATTTGGAGATGACAAAGCCTGTGTGATCCATGGGAGATGTTATATTTCTTTTGATGGTAAACATAACACTGACGATGTCTTGTATGTTGAAGGCTTGAAGCATAATATTTTGAGTGTTGGACAGATGGTTGATAAAGGTTATGATCTACAATTCAAGAATGGAAAATGCAAGATCCTAAATGCCTCCGGTATAGAAATTGCATTTGAAACTAAGACTAAAGGTAACATTTTTCATTTGAATGCTGATGAGAAAAGTTGTTTGATTGCTCAGATTGATGAGACTTGGTTGTGGCATAGGAGAATGTGTCATGTTATTTTGATTCAATGATCAAGATCTATTATACACAAGTTGTTAGAGATCTACCTAAGATTTTTAAGCCTGCTAATCCGATATGTAATTAGAAGATGATTATTTGCTCCTAGAACCCAACAAAATGGATTTGTTGAAAGGAAGAACAAAATTGTCTTGGATGCTGCAAGGACTATGTTGATCAAAAGGAATGTTCTGAAGATCTATTGAAAAAAATATATTAGCACTTCTATTTACACATTCAACAAAGTTCACATCAAATGTGATACCGGTAAGACCCCTAATGAGTTATGGTTTGGTCATGTTCTTACTATGAGATATTTTAGAGTATTTCCAATAGCAAATATTATATTAAGAGAGATGAGGATATAGGAAAGTTTGATGCTAGAAGTGATGAAGGAATTTTCTTGGGATATTCTACAAAGAGCAAAGCCTACTGGTGCTACAATAAGAGACTCAGAAAGATAGTAGAAAGTGCAAATGTGAAGGTGGATAAGATTCTTGGGAAAGAGATTAAAACATGTGGATATGACGATGGACAACATATTGTTTTAGCTTCTATTCAAACTGAAGAGACTAAGAAGAATTATCTGATAGAGAAAGTTAACTCGGATGTTGCTGTTGTTGGTGAAGAGGTGCAAGAACCTGGTAATCAGAACAGTTAGAGGACCCCGAGGTATGTAAGATTGAATCATTCTGAAAATCAGATTATTGGTGATAAGAATAAATGTGTAATGACTAGAAGAAGGTTAGTTGATGAAGAAGTATGTTTGATTTCTAAAGTTGAACCTAAAGATGTTGTTGAAGCTTGCAAAGATGAAAAATGGATGAGAGATATGGAAGAAGAATTAGATTATATTAAAAATAATAACATATGGGAACTTGTGCCTAGACCTAAGGGTAAGAATGTTATTAGTACTAAATGGGTATTTAGGAACAAATTGAATGAAGCCAGTGAAGTTGTTAGAAATAAATCTAGATTGGTTTGGAAAGGATATTCTCGAAAAGAAGGAATTGATTATGAGGAGAATTTTTCTCCGGTGGCTAGACTTGAAGCTGTTAGACTTTTTCTTGCATATGCTTCTTATAAATATTTCAGGGTATATCAAATGGATGTCAAATCTTCCTTTTTGAATGGTGATCTTGAGGAAGAAGTCTACATTGAGAAACCTAATGGATTTTTATTATCAGATGATGGAGACATGGTATGTAAGTTGAAGAAGTCCTTTTATGGATTGAAGCAAGCCCCTAGAGCTTGATAGGCAAGATTAGATAAGTATTTATTAAAATTGGGATTTAACAAAGGGTCTACTGACAATAATCTATATTTTAAGATAGAAAATGATAACATCTTGATTGTTGAAGTCTTTTTTTATGATTATCTTTGGAGGTGATGATAATTTGAGCATGAAGTTTGCCGGTGATATGCAAAAAGAACTTGAGATGTCTATGATTGGTGAGATGAAATTTTTCTTAGGTTTTTAGATTTCACAGACTGGAAAAGGTATATTTATATCTCAAACTAAGTATGTGAAGGAACTACTAAAGAAGTTTGGGTTAGATGACTCCAAACCGGTTGGAACTCCTATAGTTATTGGTTGTAAATTGTCTAAGAATTATGAATCTCTAAAAGTTAATGAAAGTTTGTACATATCTATGGTTGGTGGACTACTATATCTTACTCAGACTAGACCAAAAATTATGCGTGCTGTGTGCATGGCTACTAGATATCTAGCTGATCCGAAAGAAAGTCATGTCACTGCTGTGAAGAGGATATTCAGATACCTAGAGGGGACTATGGATTATGGTCTGTGGTATATGAGGAATGATGATTTTATGCTATGTGCCTACATTGATGCAAATGGGGATGGTGATGTTGATGACCGAAAGAGCACTATCAGTGGGGCATTCTTTTTGGGAAAGAAGTTGCTTTCATGGGATAGTAAGAAACAAGATTCAGTGTCCTTATCTACTACTAAAGCTGAATACATTGTTGCTACTAGTAATTGCACTTAGGTAGTTTGGATGAAGCAAATATTGAAGGATATCAAAGTTATTTATGATGAGCCTATTGTCATTTACTATGATAATTCGAGTGCTATTAACATGTCAAAGAATCTAGTGCAATATTCAAAGACTAAGCACGTGTCAATCAAATATCATTACTTGAGAGAGAAAGTTAGTGAAGAGAAGGTGAAGCTGGAGTATGTATCTACAAAGGAACATATAGCTGATGTTTTCACTAAGCCTTTGCATGTAGATATATTTGTCTACTTGAGAGACAAGTTAGGGGTATCTACCCCTATTGATGAGAACTAGATGCATTGAATTGCATCAATACGGTGGATTTCATAGTCTTATCCTTTTATCGAGATTGGTGAGTAGGTGTTGCTCCTCTGGAGGAGTAGTCTATGTTTTAGGGGGAGAGATTCCTGAGATTCATGTTTATGTTTTGGACAGATTAATTTTGGTTAAGATCTTTGGCATTGCTATCAAAGGGGGAGAGAGATCATGTGAAAAATTATTTATATGTCTTGATCTTAAGGGGAGCTTGTTGGAGTTTGCTGGAGATATCTTCTTTCTTTGCATTGACTATTTTTCATATTCATATGTTATCATCAATTCCAAAGGGGGAGATTGTTGGATATTATTGGTCATTGCTGATCACATATTCCTGTAATTGATGTCAACATATTTCCGTGATTATCTCTGGTGATTGTGGATTGGGAAGATCTTATGATCTGGTTTTGCAGTTTTGTTTTGCTAATCACTATTTTGCAGAGTTTAGTATTTCCTTTGGTATATTCCGGTGTGATCAGATCTTGTGCTGAGATTTTCTCTAGTGATTGCGGATTGGGAAGATTTTATGATCTGGTATTGCAGTTTTGTTTTGTTGATCACTATTTTGCAGAGTTCAGTATTTCCTTTAGTATATTCCAATGTGATAAGATCTTGTGATGATCACTATGTCAACTAGGATATGTTATTGTCACTAATGTCAACATATTACTGTGATTTTATTTGGTGGTTGCAGATTGGGAAGATCTTATGATCTGATTTTGTAGTTTTGTTTTGCTGATCACTATTTTGCAGAGTTCAGTATTTCCTTTGGTATATTCCGGTGTGATCAATTCTTGTGCTGATATTTTGGGATATTGTTTGGGATGGTCTTGTGTATCTTAATTTAAGATGGTTCATGATTTGGTGCTTTGAAAGTTATATTTCTTCATGATAGTTGATGTTGTTTGAGTTTTCTCGAGTTTAGGATGTTGATCGATGAAGATTTGATAAGTGGTGTTGGTGTAGCTATTTTTAATGATTCTAATGTTCTTGCTGGTGTTTCTTGATCGTGTCCTATTTATTTTTTTGATCCTCATTGATCGTTGTGTGAGTTATTAGTGGTTCTCATGAACCGATGATGATTTTTGTGTTATGCAGTTTTCTTGGTGGCGTAGCATGTTGTGGTTGATCTTGGCATGATTTTCGGTGGATTTGAGCTTTTAAGAATTTTATTTAGGTCCAAGTTATGTCACGTAAATCATTATATTGGTTTGGTGGTCTATCTTTGTATCATGTGATTTAATTTTGTAATTATGAGTTGAGGGTTTAGTCGACCTTGTTGTCAAGGTTGATGAATTGTATATATAGGTGATATATTCATGTAATTCAGGTGTCAATGTTGTGTATTCATTATCAGAGAGTGGTGTATGTGTGAACAAGCGATTTATCCTTTGGTGTTATGTTTGAGAAGAGATTGGTGTTGCTGAGTAGACAACTATGCTTAACCAAAGCTATAATCAGGCATTTGGAGATGTTGTTCCTTCAGTTCACTTCTTCTAGATTGTAGTCTAAATCTTGTTGTAAGTCAGTGAGACTGCCCTGAAGGTTGTAGGCTTCTGAGCCATTATATTTTGAGTAGTGATATCTAGGAAGTGTGCCTGAATGGATGTGCATTCCCCATTGTAATATTTCAAATGCTACTGCAGAGTATAATCTTACTGTGGGTAGGTCCCCACTATGGTTTTTCCCTTAACTAGGTTTTCCACATCAAAATCTTGGTGTTGTGTGTTATGCTCTCAATTTGCCTATCTGTCTTATTACTGTAGTTTATCATATCTATGTTTTATGATTAAGTCTGGTGATCAGGTGAAAACTGATTCACCCCTAGAAAACTCCATGTCTCAATCACAATGAAAGTCTTGGATCACTTTCAAAATAGCTTCCACTTTTACTAAATTCCTAACAATAGTTGGATCTTTGTCTGATAAATTTTGATCTCAGATAGTTCATAAACTTGGCTAATCTTTGATCTCAGACTTAGACAACTATTTGGTGTATTTGGTGACTACCCTTTTATAAATTTAAATGAATATTTGCCTATGTAATCAACAATATGAATATAAACAACAAAAACTTATTTTCTACAATCATGGGTTAAACTCTATTTTATTTATTATATATATATCTCTATGCTATTGAAATGCCCTTTAGTATAAAAAAAACTAGTTTGTGTGTATTTTTCTATAATTTTTTTAAAATCCAGATTTTTACCCACTTTTTCAAAAAATCTTGTACTTTTGGTTTGCTGATTTTTTGCCTAAACTATTTTTGTTGCTATGATATAAAGCATTGCAATTGGCCTCTTAAAAATTTAACTAAATATTTGCCTATGTAATTAGCAAGTGTCAACCTTTGTTACTACTTCGGTTTTAAGAAGAAGAGGACATGAACACAACTAAAGAGCTTAGAGACCAAATACAATAGGCTCCCTAAAAGTTTGCATAGATAAAATACAATAGGATCCCTCAAAGTTTACAGAGACCAAATACAATTATAATCATATTTGATCCATGGTAATTATGACTAGATGCTTTTGATTCCTTTCCTTTATATTTCTCAATGTGAGTGGTGCGGGAGAACCCTCATGCTCACAATGGTCAAATTTGGGTTTATGTCTTGTTTTGTGATGTTTCATCTAAAAAAGGTCATTTGGGACCATTAATTATCATTTGGAGTCATTTGTGAAAGTTTGGGGTCATTTGGATAAAAGATGTAAAAATTGCTCAGTTGTTGTCAAAGTTGTCAAAGTTTGGGGTTGGATGATGGAAAACACTTTTATGGTCATAAATAGGCATCTTCAATATGACCCAAGGGTTGAAATTTTTTTATTGAATTTTTGAATAAAGTTGGAATCAATTTGGAGACTATTTCTATGTGTTTTCTTGCAATATTGTCGATCTTGCACATTGTGTGGATTGTACAGATCAAATAAAGACCCGAGACTTGCTGGAAATGTTAGATATGTGAATCTATTTTCATTTTCACTTGGTTTCATCAATTTTTACCCAATACTTAAGGAGATATTTCAATTTCTTTAAAAACTATGTGAAAACCGTCAAATGCATGCAATGCAAGGTTGCTAGATAGGCTAACTTTCATTCCATTTGTCATGGCCATGAACTAATAGCATGAGCACATCTAGGTGGGTAGATTTACAGTTGGAAAGCTCCTGTCAATCCTCCTAACTCACTATAACATCTAGAGCCACACCCTACCGGCGCAATCTCTCAAGTGCCCTAAGTCCAAAAAAATGTCAAACTTTGATGGACTGTTTCTCGGAATCCAGGATGCACATGATTGATCTGTTTGAACCTATGGGTTCATGTGAGGCCTGTCTACAATGACCTATCTCAATTTTTGAAGACTTGAAGCCATTTTCACAAGGTAGCTTTTTTTTAGTTGGTGCAAAAATCGTCAGATGCATGCAATGCAAGGTTGCTAGATAGGCTAACTTTTATTTTGTTCGTTGTGGACATGAACTACCAACACGAGCACATCTAGGTGGGTATTTTTATGGTAGGAAAGCTCTTTTTGTGCCTCCCAACTTGTTGGAACGTCCAAAGCCATACCTTACCAGCGTGATCTCTCAAGTTCCCTAAGTCCAAAAAATTGTCAAACTTTGACGAACTGTTTCTCAGAATCCAGGACACATACACTTTATTTGTTTGAACCTATGGGGTCATGTTTGGGCCATTTACAATGAGATATCTTAGGTTTTGAAGACTCGGAGCCATTTTCACAGGGTAGCATTTTTTCAGTCAAGGTTGCTAGATAAGATAACTTTCATTTCGTTCATTGTGGGCACGAACTACTAGCATGAGCGCATCCAGGTGAGCAAGTTTACAGTAGGTAATCTCCTGTTGTGCCTCCCAACTCGCCAGAACATCCATAGCCATACCCTACCAGTGCGATCTCTCAAGTGCCCTAAGTCCAAAATAAGGTCAAAATTTTATGGATTGTTTCTCAAAATCCAGGATGCATATGATTAATCTATTTGAACCTATGGGGTCATGTGAGGCCCATCTACAATGAGAACACTTGGAGCCATTTTCATAGGGTAGCATTTTTTCAGTTGGTGCAAAAATCATCAGATGCATGTAATGCAAGGTTGCTAGATAGGCTAAATTTCATTCCATTCGTCGTGGCCATGAACTACTAGCACGAGCACGTATGAGTGGAAAGGTTTACGATAGGCAAGCTCTTGTTGTGCCTCCCAACTCATCAGAACATCCAAAACCATACCCTACCGACGTGATCTCTCAAGTGTCCCAAGTCCAAAAACTTGTCAAAGTTTGACATAATATTTCTTGGAATCTAGGATGCATATGATTGATCTATTTAAACCTATGTGGTCATGTGAAGCCCATCTACAATGACCCATCTCATTTTTTTAAGACTTGGAGCCATTTTCACATGGTAGCATTTTTTCAATTGGTGTGAAAACAAAATTAGGTCACATACTCATAAATAGTCATACAAAATTTCAAGTATAATAAAAAATACAAAATGCATCACAAAATTCCATTTATGCATTTATAATCAAATAGTACAAAATTTACATATACAAAAATTTGCCTCTAAATATGGACAAATCAGCTCTTGGCTATTTAAATATACAAAAAAATTATTTACAAATCAGCTCATGGACATTTATATATAATTTGGCATTTAAATATGCACAATCCAACTTGTCACCATTTAAATATACAAAATTTGGCATTTAAATATGTACAAATCAGCTTATGGTCATTTAAATATACAAAATTTTGCTTCTAAATATGCACAAATTAGCTCACGGGCATTTATATATACAAAAAAAGAATATAGAACAATTCACCGATGATATATACAAAATTCTCAAAATAATTCTATCATGAACCATAGAATCATTGTAATGCTCCAACACATTGAACACTTGTAGATGACCCAAAATCATTCAAGTGAGTTTGTTGGATCAACTCTAACCTGTATTGTATCAAGTCTTTCCTCATGCTCGAATTCACAAACTTTCCATAAACTCTTGTTATGAGGTCTACTATGATACTTAATCAATTGAATATTTATTGCAACAAGGTTGGAGAAATGAAGAACATGTCTGTGTGTTTCAAAGTCCTTGAACAACCAAACATGAGAATTCTTGATAGCGTATCTCCTAATCTATGTGCTTGTCACGACAACATTCCCTATTAGATACTCAATACCCTCTTTGTCAATGATTATGTTTGTCAATTTTCTTTTAGGCTCAATACATCGACGCAAAAAGTAATCTGTTCCTTCTTCATTATTCTCTTCTGCAACAACTGCATACACATGACCTGCATTTTATAGAATGATAATTAATACCAAAAATAATGTGTGATGTAACAAAATGAGCCAATAAATTTCCTGTAAAAAAATTAACCAAAAAAAATCACTTGGTTCCATGCTAGGTTTGATACATGGTTGAAATCCATCGATGTTTCCATCTAGTTCAATTACAGTGCTTTGTGAACTTGATATGTATCAATGGGAACCAACAATCTACAAGACCATTTGTCAACCCACCCTTGTGATTCACATTCTTTCCACAAACAATACGTACATGAAGAGCAAAAACATGCAATATGTCTAGTATATAATTACTAGTGAACTTGCATTTGAACTTCTAAATGAGTGCATGCCACTCAATCCTACAACTGCACAAAAATATTAAGAGTTTTAAATGTCAGATTAACTGATCAACCAAAAATATCTATGAACCATAGACGTACTTGCATTACCTGGTCCCATTGTAGAGTTACACCATTGCACGATTGTTGTTGCATCTATCAACTCAACACCACCTTCGTACTTCAATTCTTCTCTATCTAGGGCTCTTTTTACACATGATCCTATGCCATCGTGCTCTCCTTTTCCATGTCCAGCCTCAGTGAAATTCCAAAAATATTGTACACCACTTGTCACATTCATCCTAGTCAACCAATAGAACATTCTTGCATTCTTGAATTGTGAGGTGCAATTATCTGACCATATTATGTGTTGGTTGTATCGTATGTTTCTTTCACTTAAATTATCATAGAAAAATTTAAAGCATCCTTACACAAACTTTGACGAATGAGTACGATGATCACTTATGTAGAAGTGATACTCTCTTAAAACCTTTATATCGTCCTCTGTGCTATCATTTGCATACATGAATGCTATGTGTACAAAAATAGTAACTTGTATAGAATGGTAATACATAGATTGTACTTCATTTTGAGGTTGTAGTGTATAATTCTCATCAAAATCAATGATAGAGACAATGGTACCAAGAGGAAATGTGTCCTTACATAACTTGAATTACTAATCTAACTATTGAGCTCTATGTGTATGCATTATGTACTCATAAAATAGTTTCTCTTCAAACATTTTCTTAAATTCAACTACACATATATCATTTTTCACTAACTCACATCTCTTCAATTCCTTTCCATCTTTAACCCCATATGTGATTTGTATTGCATTTTCCAAAAGAAACTAGTTTCTTACCAATTTCATGTGTGCTCTCCAAATGTAGACATCTTGGTAAATGTTGTTGGCAATTTGGCATTAAGTTTCATTGATGTCAACCAGTTTGGCTAGGTCACCAGTAAGTAAGAAATGGTGACAGGGATAAGAAGATCTACCAATAAATGTGACTTGTGACATGTAGTTGTAAATAAGGCTTACCAGTAAGGCATAAACCAAGATGCATGTTGTTTTTATGTTATGAAGGCACAAAAACTAGAAAACATAACATAGGAGATGTTTGATCATACCGGTAACATAAAATAAATCGGTAGTCAACCTTGGTCGACAAAGTATGTCAAATCGACATAGGAATCCAAGAAAAGGTGGATGTTGACAAGCATGACAGCTGGAGGTATTGCACAAGTCAGTGGAGTATGCATTGACGCAACAATCAATGAGAAGGTCAGATTTAATGAGAAACCCACAAGTTACAGAGGATGCCAGAACATTGTGGCTCGAGGAAGGCAATCTGGAAAAGAAATTGTGCTGATTCTGCAAGAAGATTTGATCTTCGTACCTGTTAGGTGAAGGGAACAACAGAGCCATTAATGGCGAGTGACAAAGAAAAGTAGAAAATATTATGTAGACCACTTGAATTAGAAAACGCACATTGGACTGTGTAGCTCTGTAGGTGATTGACCAATGTCATCAAAATCCTATCCCTAGAAAAGCAGATCAAATCAAATCATATTCGGATCGGGTTTAAGAAAGAAAACCTAACATGACAGTGTTTGAATACATTCTTGGTGAGAATCCATGATTATAAATACATGAGCTTGAAATAGAAACTATTTTTTGTTTTGATGCTTGTGGAGATGAAGAAGAGTGAAGAGAGCTTGAGTGCAAAGAAGAATCATCTCCCTTAGAATTATTCTAAGAAATTTGTAGAGTGAGTCAACAAGCAAACCAGTGAGAGGTTTTAACTAACAGTGATAGAGTACCAGTATAACTGTAGCAAGTCTAACAGTTGAGCAAACTGGTGAAGTGTGAGTGATCAAGAAGGCATCTAGGTGTGATACAGAGTGTTGTGAGGGTGTGTGAGAAAGAGAAGAGAGGCCGAGAATCAGAGAGAGCAAGTTGTTAACCAATAGTCTGAGATCCAGTAAAGAAGAGAATACTATTAATCGATAGAGACCTATTTATTCAAGAGTTGTAGAATTCATTTGTAACAAGAAGCCATAACTGTATCTAAATTGTATTTAAATATACATCACTAGGTTGTAGCTTGGTGCAGGGGTTGGTACTCCTTGGGTTGGTGCCCTAAATCTTTGTAATTCAGTGTTTCACTTATGAGGCTGGATTGGAGCAGTAGTCTCCAACAACATTTCTCACCGAGGTTTTTTTCCCATATTGGGTTTTCCTCGTACATCTCGTGTTGTGGGTTTAATTTGTGTGATTGTCTTCTTTGGTCTCATCATTTGCTTTATTGGTTTGATTGTTTAGTACTTAAGATAACAACTGGTATTCTAAAGTTGCCTTAAAAGAGAAAAGAGTTTAGGAACCATTGATTCACCCCCTCTCAGTGGTACTTTGTGTTCAACAAATGTTGCAAACTGCCACATGTAGCACAAGAACCTTTCAAACACATCATCTTATAATAAATGCAACCATCATCTCTTTTACATAGCACACTTGAAATCAATTGTCTTGGTGACTTAGGAGGTGCTTGTATATTGCATTCCTGCAAAACATCATTAGTGTGCAAAGTACAACATACATGACAATAAATATCATAGTGCATGGAAAATTCAATATGCATCCTACAACAACACGTGGTATGTACATGATTAATCTTAACATAAAAAGGTTTTGCCATTTCAAAAAATCTTTGACTAATTCTTATTTGAGGAAACTTTTGAAGGAATCTTTCATATAATTTTGTTTGAGTCATATCCAAATAGTGTTTGGCACGTGGCTCATGATTTCTAGATCCAATTTGCCTTCTAACATCTCTTTGGTTGGGAAAAACCCTTGTGTTGTCATGCCAAAAGTTTTCAATTAATGTTCTTAGTGCATCAACAACAACCTTGTCTTTGCATGGTAGTCTACTTGAGAACACCCAAAGAGAATTATTGTTAGGATCCTCTATTTTCTTGCACCTCTCTAATTCTTTACTTAATGTTGTTCTACTTATGTTTAATGACTTACTTGTTTTTCTTATCAAACAATCTTTTTTTAATTTTCTTTCTCATTATGGTTGATGTAATAACATTTTGAGTAACATTATAATCTTTAGTATGTGACTTTGAACCAATTGCTTGATATGCATCAAATAGATTTCTCACAATAGTTCTTTCACTATTACTTTCAGATGATCTTAAGCCTATAATTTTCATTGTATCTCTAAATTTTGAATTTATAATCATTTCAACAATTAATTGGCATCTTGCAATTTGATTTAAGTTTTCAAAATAATGTTGTCATATTCTTTTAACCATTCTTCTACAAGTTTGTTCTTGTAATTTATCAAGAATTGAATTCAAAATATTCTCATTGATGTCAATTAGATCTTTGGTTTCCTACGAATAATTCTAGAAGGTGTTAACATTGGTACATTACGTGCATTAGGTACATTCATCACATTAAATTGAGCTGGTGTATGTTCATCATTTCATTGATTATTCATTCTGGTCTCTTCTTTAATTGCATTAGGTACATTCGGTAAATCAAATGTTGTTGGTGCATATTCATTTTTTGTTTGATTATTGATTGTGATTTCTTCTTCAATTGCATTAGGTTCATTCGGTAAATAAAATGCTGTTGGTGTATATTCATCATTTGTTTGATTATTGATTGTGATTTCTTCTTCAATTGCATTAGGTTCATTTGGTACATCTAATTGAGATGTTGTAGATGACATACTTTCTTATCCCATTGTTCTTAGTTCATGTAATCTCTTCATACACTACCTTTGTCTTTCCTTTTCATCTTGTCCTTGTCCGGTTGTTCCTCACTTGTTATTTCCCATCGTTAATAACTATTATCCTAAATAGAATCATTTTACACATATATGTTACAAAAATTTATACAATCAAAACTATTAAACAATCAAAATAGCATTGAACAAACTAAAGAACAACAATTCAATCGTTTGAACTCATGCAAAATAAAATGTTCACTTACTTTGACATAAAATTATCATAGAATCACATAATTAGCTACAGTGGGGCCTTCAATGAGTTCCAAAACTCCTTTTGTGGTCATTGAGGCTATTGAACAAATAAAAATATGTGAAAGAAACGTGCACGGGTTACTTTTAGTTAACCCGTACGCGTATTGAGTCCCCAAAAATACCCCAACAAACCAACATTCATAATTCCCATAACACGTACATGCTTCTTATGTTAAAAACTCGTATGCGTATTTAGTCTCTAAAAATATCCCAACAAACCAACATTCATAGTTCCCATAACTCATATGCGCTTCTTATGTTAAAAACCCATACACGCTTCTTATTTAAAACCCAAAAGAAAGGGTGAAGGAGAAGGTAGAGAGAAAGAGAGAGAAAGTTAGATAGAGTTGAGGAGAGAGAGAGAGAGAGAGAGAGAGAGAGAGAGAGAGAGAGAGAGAGAGAGAGAGAGAGAGAGAGGTTTAGTGTTATCAAATTTTAATTTAAGGTATTGAAATTGAATTGAAATTCCTTTTTAATATTTGAAAATCATATTTGTAATGGTCAAATTTTGATCTCTTGGCCTTATAGTAAATTGTGGATTTAAGGGTTAGATAATAAATTTTGGGGTGTCTAAATATTTAGGACAAAATCAAATTAATGAGAATAGATTTTTGGTTTCAATCTCATCTAAAAATCTATAATTTTATTTTGAAAGTTTGAATTTTATTTAAAGTAGAGGGTCTTCAATACCTCAAGTAAAAATTGTTTCATGATATATAAAATAAGGAAAATCTGCGAGGCCTAAGGAGCACTGTAGAGCTAATTAAATTAGGTGTGGGAGTGTACTAACTTCCTCAAGGTTGTGTCTTGATCAAGTAAGATTGAATCAAATGGTAAAAGGAATGTGATAAGTGGGGTAGGCAATTCATACATATATGTGGATGGTAAGGAATAATAATCAATTGTTTATTGTTGATGTAAATCAAATAGTCCCTATATGCCAAAATGGGCCTTAAAGTGTTTCTTTGACAACAAATGTAAATAAATAAAGAGAAGATGATATTTTTGTAGACATCTAAAAATGGTCAATGCTTGCGGAGTCATACTTTAACATTTGCGCATTGCCTTATTTTAGGGTTCTTGCATCGCATTAACATTTCTTCTATGTTGCGCACTTGGTCTTTATCATTTGCGAGCATCGAGTCTTTCTTCTGCATTCCTCATTTTTCTCGCTTTTGAATTAGGTATTGTCGATAACAATCTTCGGTCATGATTTTGGTCGATCTTATCCTGTTGCATCATGGTGCGTGCTCATCTATCATCATTTTGGACATTGTCAATCCTAATCGATGATAGAATTAGGGTTTTGTCCTCTTGTCAATATTTCAATCAATTTTGGCTTATTAGTAATCATTTGCGATTACCAACTTGTCAATCTTGTCATTTTGCGATCGATTCGTCATCGGTCCTTGTCCTTGTCAATCTTGTCATTTTGCAATTGACTCGTCATTGGTCCTTGTCCTTGTCAAATATCGTCATTTTGTGATCAATTCGTCATTGATCCTTGTCCTTGTCAATCTCGTCATTTTGCGATCGATTCATCATCGATCCTTGTCCTTGCCAATTTTGTCATTTTGTGATCGATTCATCATCGATCCTTGTCCTCTTTAATCATGTCAATTAGCGCTTTTCAATTTGATCTCCTTGTCAATCTTGGTCAATTTGTCATTGATTTTTGTCAACCAATTTTAATCATTTATCAACATTGGTCCTTTGTCAGTCAGAATCATGATCGAACCTACATTAATTTCTTGTTGTCTTGACCTAATTCCTTGTCCTCTTATTTCTAGGGTTTTATGATTTGTTCATTTAATCCTTTTCTTATTCTTTGTGGGTTAAATAAATCTATTTATTTAGTCCTAGGTCTCTTTCATGAATTAATTAATGGATGAAAACCTATTAATTAATTCACCTAATTTCTATTTCATCATTTCTAATTTTCCTAATTCACCTAATTTCTATTTCATCATTTCTAATTTTCCTAATTCCTTATTTCCACCTCATTTTCTAATCAATTCCTCTCTAGTCTCTCCCTATTTTTGTGCTTCGGTGGAAGCATGAATTTCTCATGCGTCATAGAAAGATGTCATAGGCTTTTAGTCCTCTAACCTTTGCATTGGCAATATGTCATAATTCATGACATAGAAGGTGTCATAACCTTCTTCCTTCAACTCAATTTTGCCATTTTTGAAATCAATTGCCTCTAATATCAATTTCATGCTAATATTGTCCTCTCTCCAATTTGTCTATAAATTGGATGAGTTTCTTCAATCAAAGGGGATCAACCATGCTTCTAGTATCCTTATGCTACAATTTTCATCTTGTCAATCTTGCTTGCTTTCATACTTGCATTTTGCACTTGTAGGTCAGATCCACAAACAAAATAATTTGAAGGAGAAAGAAGAATAATGGAGCCACATGAAGGAGATATCTGCATCGGTTTGCTTCAATTTCATTCAATTTGAATATCTTGTCTTTATGTCATCATTGATTGGATTAGGATTGGTTTCATTGCAGTTTTAGGTTTTGTGATTGTCCTAATTTGATATTGCTTTGATGTTTTCCCAAATTCCTGATCTACATTTTTTGGTGAACCCGACGTGAACTAACCCCTTAACCATGTTTTGAGTGCTTTTGAGCTGTTTGTAGGTGAAAAACTCAAGAAACAGAGCAACTCAGAGCTTTCTAGGCACTTTTGTGCCTGTGTAGAAGGGTTCTGTGCCTGTGTAGAAGGGTTTTGCGGCTGTGTAGAAGAGTTCTATGCTTGTGTAGAAGGGTTCTGCACCTATGTAGAAGGGTTCTATGCCTATGTTGAAGGGTTCTGCGCCTATGTTGTGTCATTCTGCGCCTGTGTAAGGCCAGAAATAGAGGTAAAAAAAATTGTTTTTACTTGCAAATTTGTTTGTTTTCATTCTATTTTCTGCATTCTGGTTTTTCTTTGGTGCTAATTCTCTATGCAGCATCTTGGTGATACGTGTGATGAAGACTAAAAATACAACTACTAACGAATCTTATGCAGGACGCAGTCAAAGACTTTCACTAAAACATCTTGCTTGCGATTTTTTTAAGTAGTTGCACATTTCATTTCTTAAAGGTTAATGAACACCATGCATGCTTTATTTTTTTTAATTTGATTTCATGTTTTAACCCTTAGAATTGGGCCTGCCTCCCGATCTGCCTGGCACTTTGCACAGGCATTGGTGAGAGGGAACAACCCAAAGTGGTGACGGGCTAAAGCCAAGCTCTTCTGAACGACTCTAAATAACTGTGGATGCAATGAAAGTTGTAGACAATGGGTGCTGTAATGGTATTGCGACGATTTATTCACCAGAAGAATACCCACCCGAACGGATGCCCTTACTAGAATCTCTTGTTTAGATGCCAAAATCCTTCTATCTGTTGGCTCAGGCGTTGTGATATGTGCATGCCGGAAACACCTCTCATGTACTCCTCAGTTAGAGATAGCAATTTCTTGGGAAGTGATGCCCCTTGAACTCGAAGCTTGGTATGCCCGAGAAGTGAGTGCACTGTAAGGGGGAGCCAATGCTACCAAGCATCTAGCTATCTGGCTGAGTGTTGTATTTTATGGTTAGAAGATTCAATAGATATTGCCCTTCCTAGCCATAGGATTTGTTGTGAATGTGCTTGATTCTCTTGAGTCAAAGTCAAACAAACATTTTTGTCTTCCGTGATTGTCAAAAGTTAAATCAAAAACAAACTTTCAAAAGTGCTCATAATCAACTTGGGTTTTCAAAATCAACAACCTTCAATTCAAAACAAAATCCAAACAAAAGTCCAAATTTGTCCAAGTATTCATCCAACATTTGAACATGGCTTATCAAAACATTGAATATCTTTGTTTCAAAATTCATGTCACTTTAGGCTAGGTTTTGCATAGTCCAACTTAGGTCCTAGGGCATATTGTCATCTCCCTTCATTTTAGTCCTTTTCATTGCAAGCATCCTCATTTTGCACTTAGGTTCAAAATAATTTCCCTAAGTTTTCATTTCATTGTCATATCCAAGCTAGATTTCCATTTAGGTGACATTCGTGCATTATCCTTGTCATGCTAAATTTAGGTCTTGCCTATGTTGCATTTTGCATATTCCAAGTCATTGGTCTTTGCATATCCTTATCATTGTATTGTCATCTTGTCTTGGCTTCATCTTGTCATATCATATCCTTAGATCATTTTCATGTCATATCCTAAGTCATTGTCATAATCATTGCCTTCTTGCATTTAGTCTCAAAAATTTGGTTTGTCAAACTTGAAAAATCAAAACTTTGGATGATACCCTAAGTTGTTGTTAGGGAGTCTTGACCTTGTCTAAAATTTGTCCTTTCATTAATATCATTTTTGTCAAACCTAGCTTAGTATCCAAGCATATAGGTGAGACATTGTCAATTTGTCCTATTGTCATTTGGTCCTTTGTCCTTTAAGGTCTAGACTTCATTTCAACTTCCCAAGGTTGTGTCTTTAGCTTTGCATTTCAAAAGTTTGTCTCCAAAAATTCAAAAGGTACAAAAACATTAAGTTGCATTGTCATCCTTTTAGGTTGCATTTGTCAATCCCATTAGTTGCATAGTGACATGTTTGTTGAAATGAGGTCTCAACCTTCTTACGAAGCCATGTCATCACAATTGAGCAATCAATCATGTCAATCCAATCTCTACATGTCTCAAAACTTGGATCAAACTTATCATGATGATGTAAATGTCCAAATACAAAAACTAGAGGAGAAACTAGCTCAAGAAAAGGAGATTTTGGAACAAAAAGTGAAAAACAGTGAGAAGAATAGATCAGAAATGTCCAAAATGTTTAAAAAATTTCCAGGTTGAAATCCAAAGATTGAGCCAATTGATGTAAGATCTCTTATTGAATGATCAGACATACTAGCTCTCCTCTCACAAATAGAGATGATGAAACAATTTCAAGAAAAGAGACAACAACATTATGTGCTTCCACAACAAGAACAAGAAGGTGTTTACTATCAATCACATTTTCAACCATCACAACCAATTGTTCGATAGTTCCAACATTTCCAACAGACACAACCAATGGTCCAACATATACAACCAACACAACCAATGGTCCAATTTCAACAATATGTCCAACCAACTATACAATGTCCACAAATAGTTCAACCAATGGTGGAATATCAACAAGTTCAATCAACATATCAATGTCAACAACTACAATCACAAATTCAAAAACAAAACTTGCAACATGCACCAAGCCAAATTTTGAACATGTCAAACCAATTTGATCAACATCTAGTTCGAAATCAAAACATGACATCAGACCAGAACCAACTCCTTGCCAAACAAGTTCAAATTCTAGATACAACTATGTCAAAACCTCGAAAGAAAGGTGGCTTTATTGCAAGGATATTAAGGAAATTACCAAGTGAGTTTTTTGAGGAAGATCAAGATAATACAACTATGTCTAGCAATGCCTCATCCCCCCATAAACAAATTGACTGTCCAGTGGCATCTATCCCTACACCTTTAGAAGTTTCACAAGAACCTTTCATATTGTTCTCATCAAATAATACACCCAAGGATGAAATTATCCAAGGGCTATCCATAATTGATTGCCAAGATAATCCAATTCATGATGCACATCCTTGTCATGTTTCAGAAATACAAGACCCAATGCCACCATGCACGTTATTGCCATTACCTGTTTTAGAGGACCCCATTCAAAGTCCCTCTTCCTCATGTTCAAGCATTGATTCCTTGCCAGAATCCATCACAAATGTTCAAAGTGCATTTCCTTCATGCCAAAACATTGATTCCTTGTTAGAATCCTCCATAAATATCCAAAGTCCAACCCCATGTCAAGAGGATAATTTAGAGCATGAAGAAACGTGTCTTGAAATAGATCAAGATCAAGATCTTGAAACCTTATCATCCCATCCAATTGTTGACCAGGATTCCATTTCCCCAGACAGTCGCAATGATTCCATTATTCCTGTCCATTCTATCCAAGAACACAATATCCTTTCAAATCCCATTGACATTCCACTTCCTAAGAAAGATCAAGATATCCCTTCCATCCTTTCCGATGATCCCATTGAAAGTCAAGAGAAAAAAACCTTTGAAGAGGATTCCAATGATCTTCTTCCTTGTCAAGATCAAATTATTCCTTAAAATCCTCCACAAGATCCTTTTGTTCCTCCATCTCCTTGTCTTAATGCTCCATATACACTCCAAGATCGCATTTCTTTTAATGATCCCATTATTTCTCCCATTCCATCTCTTGAAGAGCCTGTCATTGAACCATGTCCACTACACAATCCTAGTCCCCCTCATGATCCTAATCCTCCTCATGATTCTAATGTGTCAGTGCAAGATGTTCATGAACCCTCGACATGCATAATGGGTTCTTCCACTTCGGTGCAATCCGACCCACTTCATGATCTCATTATTTCTCTCATATCATATCCACCTCATAATGGACTCGTGTCTTCTTCCCAAAGAAAAAAGTATCCTACAAGTCAAAATATTCATAAAGGAAAAGGGGTAGACATTGATGAGAAAGAACCCCTCCATATCAAAGAAGATCTTAAGGGTCATGTCTACGCATCTCACTCTCAAGACGTTGGTATCCCTCCATCAAAATCCAAACATATCCCTTCCCCATTATACTTTCCATCCATCTTAGGTCCTTATATTCCTTCGTCCTCTATGCAAGGTCAGCAAAGGCATAAATCCTTGAGTAAATTTCATCCATCCAAAAGAACTCCATTTCATTCATATCCATCCATGCATTCCTTTCCCCCTCCAAGCAATTTGGATGCCAAGTATAAACGTCATAAGTCTAGCAATCCACATGTATTCAAGGATCAACATGTCCAATATAATCAACATGTCAAAGCAAAGAAAAATTTGACCTATAAAGAAAAGGAAAAATCCAAAAGGTCACAAAGGCCCATTGCTCAAAAACAAAAGTTAAAATATATATGGGTTCCTAAATCCCTTGTGTTGGCAATGCACTCTAAGGAACCACAAAAACATGAAAAATCAAAAATCATGTGGATCCCTAAGCGGCTCCTTGAAGCACAAAAGCCTAAAGAAACATCAAAATTGGCATCCAAAGTTGCTATTCTTCCATCCAACCCTCTCAAATTTGTTCCTCCATCATCTTCTTCATCCATTTTGAGCCCTTATGTCCCAAAATCCCAAGCTATTCCTCCATCCAAATATCACAATCTGAGATCCATTTTTCCTCCATCAATCCACCACCCATCAAGGTGTGTTCCAATGTTGATCTTGCCTTCATTTCCATCCAGTGAAGCCCAATTCTTCCAATACCCTATCCATTATCCAATGCATATTTTCCATCCTTCGATCCCTTTGATCCCTCCTTTGCATAAATCCTTGCCTTAATTTCATCTCTTTTTCCATGTCCTTATCCTACCAATGTCTTTAAGCATACTTTTAAAGGTCATGGTCCATTTTTTTCAAGGCTACTATCCAAACAAAAAGACACTTGAGTCCTTCTTCCATCCCCTATCATGTGTCCATCTTCTATTGAAAAAGTCAAAATACAAAAAAAAAAAAAAAAAAAGTGAGAAAAAAGAAAAAGAAAAAAAAGGTAAAGCAAAAATAATCCATCCACTGGTGAAAACCTGGCAAATATGTGCCTTGGGCAAGTACCGTGATGAAAACATGACAAACAGGCGTCATGCGTAATCTATGAACTTCTTGCATACCATACTTGGGGACAAGTTTTATCCTATCATACCTCCTCCATTATCCTATTGTCCCTCATGTCCAGTTTCCCTTTCCACCTTTGATCTTGACAAGGCTGAGGATCATCATGAGCATCATGCATCTTGTTTGCAGCTTTTAGTCCATCATAGCTTTTAGTCCATCATAGCTTTTGGTCTTTATCCATTTTCTTATTATAACCTTTCATCCATATTCCCTAGCTTATTGCAACTTTCTGCCACTATCCCTTAGCCTACCCCGACCTTCAGTCCATGTCCCTTATCCATTCTTGGTCTTGCTTATCCTATCCATATCTTATCACTATCCATACACTCTTTTTCATTCCTTGATCTTGATCCGACATAAGGACGCAAAATTTAAACATGGTTTTAAAAACCTCTTGACATGTCCTTCATGCCATGCTACTGCTTTACATTGTCATATCCAGTCTCTTGTCCCATCATGCCATAGCCCTTGAAAATTGAATCTGTATTGTCTCCATGATAAAAGGCCTTTGTCTTCCCTCTATCCACCAACATTTCAGAAAGCCTATTTATTCACCTGTCATATTCCTTGCCTTGCTAGACACTGGGGGCAAAATCATAAAAATTGAAAAATGTCCTGAAAAAAAATCCTGAAAACATTCAAAAAAATAAAAAAAATCCTGTGTTCATTTTCAGCTAAAATGTCCCAAAATAATCCAAAAACAATCAAATAATGTCTTGGAAAAATCCCTAAAAATCAAATAATGTCCTGAAAAAAATCCCTAAAAATCAAATAAAGTTCTGAAAAAAATCCCTAAAAAACAAATAAAGTCCTGAAAAAAATCCCAAAAAAGTCAAATAAAGTCCTGAAAAATGAACAAAAATTGTAAAAAATGTGAAATTCCTACAAAGTGAAAATCATCAAAATCCAACAACAATTTCTTTGGCATTTTGCATTTTGTCAATAAATGGTCCCCTTTGTGCATAGACAGATCGCTAAGCATACATCCAACGACAATCAATCAAACATTGTGCTTCAATGAAATCATGCATTAATAGATGAACTTTTCAATTAAACCAGGAATTCAAACTGATCAAAATTGTCATATCAATCACTCAACATCAATATCATTTGTCCTTGTCACTATTATCATGGGTCTTATACAGGGTGTGGTATACTTGAAACCAAGACTGTGTCCTGTCTTAGACGGGGTGCCACATTCCCTGGAACCAGACAGCATGATCATTATTGTTTTCCACTTTTGACAATGACGATCAGACTGTTTGTTTGACTTGGTTGAATTTGTGCGTCTTATCTTTTTACTGATTTATCTTTGGCTTCAATCATGTTCCTATGTTGCTCAAGGATGTCACTGAGTGATTTAGAGTGACCGGGGTGGTTCATGGTCCCTTTCCTTTTTTGTTGTGTTTGCTATTTGTGAAATGTTTGTCACAAACTAGGGCAACTATATTATTGTGTGCCTGTGATAAGTATGTTTGCTTTGTGAACGCTGCACATACCTCGACCCTTGATGTATGCACCCTAGGATGCTTCACTCATTCCTTGTGTGCGATGTGTCTGTCTTTTGCAAAAGGGGTTGCGTTCTAGCTCTGGCCTTCAATGCCATGATGCTCTGCATCCGCTTTGCTACAATAAATAAATGTTCTCACCTACTTATGTGCATTTGTGAAAGCAACTTTTCCTTCATCTCTAACTGTCCTCTGTCTAATTTTTGCTTACTAACATTTCTTCCATCAGTCTTGGCAGTCCATTCGAACCTATCATCTTCTGTCATTCTTATCGATCACTTGGCCTCTTTTCTGGATTTTTCTGGCCAATTCCTCGAGGGGGCATGCATATGTCATTGTTATTGTCTGGGGCATTTTCATTATTGTTCTTTGAAACAATGCTTAAAATCGCATTGTCTCAAAGAGGGGCAAAATGTAGACATCTAAAAATGGTCAATGCTTGCGGAGTCATACTTTAACATTTGCGCATTGCCTTATTTTAGGGTTCTTGCATCGCATTAACATTTCTTCTATGTTGCGCACTTGGTCTTTATCATTTGCAAGCATCGAGTCCTTCTTTTACATTCCTCATTTTTCTCGCTTTTAAATTAGGTCGTCGATAACAATCTTCGGTCATGATTTTGGTTGATCTTATCCTGTCACATCATGGTGCATGCTCATCTATCATCATTTTGGACATCATCAATCCTAATCGATGATAGAATTAGGGTTTTGTCCTCTTGTCAATCTTTCAATCATTTTTGGCTTATTAGTAATCATTTGCGATTACCAACTTGTCAATCTTGTCATTTTGCGATCGATTCGTCATCGGTCCTTGTCCTTGTCAATCTTGTCATTTTGTGATCGATTCATCATCGATCCTTGTCCTTGTCAAATATCATCATTTTGTGATCAATTCATCATCGATCCTTTTCCTTGTCAATCTCATCATTTTGCGATCGATTCGTCATCGATCCTTGTCCTTTCCAATTTTGTCATTTTGCAATCGATTCATCATCGATCCTTGTCCTCTTTAATAATGTCAATTGGCTTTTTTCAATTTGATCTCCTTGTCAATCTTGGTCAATTTGTCATTGATTTTTGTCAATCAATTTTAATCATTTATCAACATTGGTCCTTTGTCAGTCAGAAACATGATCGAACCTACATTAATTTCTTGTTGTCTTGACCTAATTCCTTGTCCTCTTATTTCTAGGGTTTTATGATTTGCTCATTTAATCCTTTTCTTATTCTTTGTGGGTTAAATAAATCTATTTATTTAGTCCTAGGTCTCTTTCATGAATTAATTAATGGATGAAAACCTGTTAATTAATTCACCTAATTTCTATTTCATCATTTCTAATTTTCCTAATTCACCTAATTTCTATTTCATCATTTCTAATTTTCCTAGTTCACCTAATTTCTATTTCATCATGTCTAATTTTCCTAATTCCTAATTTCCACCTCATTTTGCCAATCAATTCCTCTCTAGTCTCTCCCTATTTTTGTGCTTCGGTGGAAGCATGAATTTCTCATGCGTCATAGCATTGGCATAGCAAGATGCCATAGGCTTTTAGTCCTCTAACCTTTGCATTGGCAATATGTCACAATTCATGACATAGAAGGTGTCATAACCTTCTTCCTTCAACTCAATTTTGCCATTTTTGAAATCAATTGCCTCTAATATCAATTTCATGCTAATCTTGTCCTCTCTCCAATTTGTCTATAAATTGGATGAGTTTCTTCAATCAAAGGGGATCAATCAACAATGCTTCTAGTATCCTTATGCTACAATTTTCATCTTGTCAATCTTGCTTGCTTTCATACTTGCATTTTGCACTTGTAGGTGAGATCCACAAACAAAATAATTTGAAGGAGAAAGAAGAACAATGGAGCCACATGAAGGAGATATTTGCATCGGTTTGCTTCAATTTCATTCAATTTGAATATCTTGTCTTTATGTCTTCATTGATTGGATTATGATTGGTTTCATTGCAGTTTTAGGTTTTGTGATTGTCCTAATTTGATATTGCTTTGACGTTTTCCCAAATTCCTGATCTATAATTTCATTCAATAATGATAGTGGATGATTGATGCACCTACAAAATGAAATGAGAATATATTCTTTTTGAGTATTTAATACATTTCAATACATCACAATTGATCTTTTAAATAACTAGAGCAGTGTCACTATATATACAACCCTAAACGCATTGAAATTGAAATTTTAATATTCATGAGAATAAATAACAACCATATCTAAAAAAACTTAACTTTAAAATATGAAAAATCAAATTTAAAAAATATATATTAATAATCTTATTAAAAACAAGAAAACAAATCTATGATTATATTAAAAGTAGATAAATTATTAATTTATCTAAAATTAAAAATAGTATAATTATATATGTGATAATAGGAATTCTCATGATTACGTAACAAGTATTTAAAATTCATTTACATTAAACTCATTAACCAATAATTAATAAACAACCCACTAATAAAATTTCTAATGTAAAGTAAGATTCCATGTTAATTTCACATGTAACAAAAAGAGGTAAGAGAAATTAGAATTCGAGAGTTCATGATGATTGTTGTAAATGTTTTTGGATTACATTGTGAATTTTTATCGCATCAACATTTTGGATCAAACTCAACGATCCATCATTAGGATGAGTGAGTTGTATGCAGAAAAATAGATTATTGAGTTTGATCCAAAACGTTGATGCATTAAAAATTCACATAGTGTAATCCATAAACATTTATAACAAAAAAGAGGTAGTTGAAGCACGTTATGAAAGTGGGACAAACACTTTAAAAAGAATAAATTGGTATAGGTTTTCATTAACAAAAGTTATGCTACGATCAAGTTTCACACAAATCTATTGTATCACACCCCTATAAGTAGAATTCTTTCTCTGAGATTAGCACATTTTATATCGCCGATCATGTTGTGGATATAGATAGGTGTACAAATGTACTTATACGTATAAGACAAGACGTTAAGTAACTAGAGCCCCATTGAAAATGCACGTGGCGGTTTCATTATTCCAACACGAAGGTACGGTCAATGAGGATATAATGACCGTATATGGAATAATGTATTAAAAAATATGTATTTTTTAAAAAACAAAAAATAAATTTTATATTTACACAATCTAATAAAAGTAAAGAAAAATAGTATTTTTATAATCATGTAAACTAAAAATTAAATTTAGACTTATGATTTTTGTTGAATTTTTTTAAAATTATGTTTTTATTGATTAAATTAATTAGAAAATATAATTTAATGAATGCATTAGTATCCTTCATGGAACTAATAATTTAAGAAATTATTGTATTAAGAGTATTATTTTCTTCTAATGAAAATTGTAGACAAACTAATTTAACAATTGAATGCATGAAGTTTCCACAGTCCATATTGACATCTTTGTAATTTTTTTCTGGTTACTCAATCAAATCCAGAAGAATTACAAACATAGTTTAACAACTTTTGATAATATCAAAGTATGAAACATGAAATATTTATGTTATGATATGTTATGCTATTTGATACTTCAGATGTAAATGTCCCTTGCAATTTTATTTTTTTAAATAATTTAAATTTATGGAGAAAATGGTCATTTCCATAAGTTTCAGGAGATGGGGACGTTGTAGGCAAAAATGGTGATCTGAATGACTGCAGATATCTCTGGCTCTTCCTTGCAGAAGGCTAGCTCTTGTCCCTACCTTGCTCTGTGCTTTGCCTGGTTTGGAGAAAGAGGTGTTTATTATCCTTGCTGGTTGGGAGGTGTCTCGTTTGTGCTCCTGGTTGTGTTTTGGGGTTTTTTCGTTCCTTTTCTCAATCATCTGCGCTTTATCTTCACTGATGGGAAAACGGATCTGGTGTCCCTGACAGAGTCTGTTACTGGGTGCAAAGCTGATAAGCCCCATTCCTTTATGGGGTCTTGTTGAACACAAAGTACCATTGAGAGGGGGGTGAATAAGTGGTTCCTAAACTTTTTGACTTTTAAAGCAACTTCAAAATACCGGTTAATCTCAAGCACCAAACTATCAATTTGGTAAAGCAAAAAGGAAACTAAAAAGAGAAATCACACAAATGCAACTCACAACACCAGATATACAAGGAAAACCCAATATGAGAAAAACATCGGTGAGAAATGCTGGTAGAGACTACTGCTCCAATCCAGCCTCACAAGTAAAACACTGGATTACAAAGATTTAGGGCACCAACCCAAGGAGCACCAACCCCTGCACCAACCTCCAACTTGGTGATGTATATGTATTAAAATGCAATTTAGATATAGTTAAGGCTTCTTGTTGCAAATGCTCCAACTCTTGATCAAATATCTTACTGTCAGTTGACAGTCTTTTCTTCTACACATGATCTCACACTACCGGTTGTGAGATAACTCTCTTTGATTCTTGGCCTCTCTTATCTCTCTCTCTCTCACAGTCTCACAACATACTATGTTACACTTGGATGTTGTCTTAATCTATCACACCTCACCAGTTTGCTTGACTGTTGGACCTGCTACAGTTATACCGCCACTCAATCACTACTAGTTAAACCCTCTCACTGGTTTGCTTGCTCACTCACTCTGCACCTTTCTTAGAATAAATTCTAAGGCAAAATAATCCTTCTCTGCACTTAAGTTCTCTTTCTCTTCTCTACAAGCATCGCCTTGCTCTATTTTGAGCTCATATATTTATCACCATAGTTTCCCACCAAGAATACATTCAAACACTGTCATGTTAGGTTTTCCTTTTCAATCTCAATCTGTATCTTCTCTGATGCAATCTTCTTTTCAAAGATATGATCTTTATGACAATGTTTAATCACCAACTGAACATCGCATTCCAATATGCATTTTCTAAATTTGGAGTTCTGTACCTCACTTTTATGCTTTTCTTTGTCACTCGCCATTAATGGATTTGTTGTTTCCTTCACCTACCAGGTACGAAGATCAAATCTTCTTGCAAGATCAGTGTGATTGCTTTTCTAGCTTTCCTTCCCCGAGCCACAAGCTTCTGCCATCCACCGTGACTTGCGAGCTCCTCATTAAAGCCGACTTGCATGCAGATTTGTTTCATCAATGGACACTCCACCGACCTGTGCAATACCTCCACCTGGCATCCAACTATCATGCTTGTCGACATCCTCCTTTACTTGGATTCTTATGTTGATTTGACATACTTTTTCGACCTAGATTGACTACCGGTTTAGTCTATGTAACCGGTATGACCATCAACTAGCCTTTTTGTTTTGTTCACCGTTTGTTGTGCCTTCATAACACACAAATAGTCTTCATCCTGGTTTATGCCTTACCGGTAAGCCTTCTTTATCGGTTGATGACCCGACTCATGTGTACCGGTAGCCTTCCTTCTGTCTACTCACTCTCATGTGTATCACGATCATATCGTTCACCATTTCTAACTTACCGATGACCTTGCCAAGCCGGTTGACATCAATGACAACTTAGTGCCGAATTGCCAACAATCTCCCTCTTTGGAATTGATGTCAACTTACCACAAGACACTTCATACCAGTATATTTCTCCACCTTTGACACAATGAAAAAGGGTACTCTGCACTCCCCCTTTGATAGCTATGAACTCCCCCTGAACCACATGAATCCTTCCTAGGTAGATGACACAACTCCCAACTTGTGTCGGAGGTACTCAAAGGTGCTCACGGGTAATGGTTTGGTGAAAATGTCTGTGACTTGTTC